>NC_071991.2:11837109-12138437 GCF_028885655.2 Pongo abelii
TAGCTACTCAGGAGGCTGAGGCAGAAGAATCACTTGAACTGGGGAGGTGGAGGTTGCAGTGAGCTGAGATCCTGCCACTGCACTCCAGCCTGGGCAACAGAGACTCTGTTTCAAAAAAAAAAAAGAAAAGAATGCCACATTAGTGCCTGGCACAGGACCTCTATAAAGGGTGGCTGACATTGCTGCTGCTGCTGCCTGCAAGGCACCTGGGATCACCTGGCACATTTTAAAAAGGTCTGCTTACCTCCCCCTGCTCAAGGTCTCTTCCCACTCTTAAGAATTCTGTCGCTTTCCATGATGAATTTGTAAAAATCGTTATCTGCACTGCAAGACCTACTCATCCATATTAGCCTGCCACAGCTGGGGCACCCAGGTGCAAGGCTTTGTTTCCCATCATCTTCCTCAGGGACCCTAAATTTTAAAATCTGCATCAGTCACCATTGAGGTGCCACTAAATGTGGTGGCCAAAAGTTCCAAGTTCAAACCATTGCACAGCTGCAAATGCCTTCATAGATGTGTCTCTAAAAAATCAACACCGGGGCCAGGCACAGTGGCTCACCTCTGTAATCCCAGCACTTTGGGAGGCCAAGATGGGCAGATCACTTGAGGTCAGGAGTTCAAGACCAGCCTGGCCAACATGGTAAAACCCCGTCTCTACTAAAAATACAAAAATTAGCTGGGCGTGGTGGTGGGTGCCTGTAATCCCAGCTACTCGGGAGGCTGAGGCAGGAGAATGGCTTGAACCCAGGAGGCAGAGGCTGCAGTGAGCCGAGATTGTGCCATTGCACTCCAGCCTGGGAAACAGAGTGAGACTCCATCTCAAAGAAAAAAATCAACACCAGAGGTTAATAATCTAGTAACTAACTGTCTTCTATGTGCCACATTTTTGCAAGATCCAAGTTTTAAAGTGAGAACAAGCTGTTCGGTCCCCTCCCAGCTGACTGTGACACCAAGGTGGCGGCCCACATTGGAGATCTGGCTCCATCTGATTTGGAGAATTTGGGGCACCCTGGGCTGGTGTGAAACAAATTCAAGGAGGTGCCAAACAGCCAGGCACCCAGCAAGGATGCCCAGGGCTCTTGTTCGGGGATTTCGTTAAAAAACTTTTTGGAACCCACCTCAAAGAATGAAAAGTTTCCTATAGGAAGGCAGGAGCGAGCGAGATAATTGAACTCATTGATTTCCTTCACGGCTTGTTTGCCCTTTCATTCTCTTCCCGAGGTGCTATTTGTTGAGGAATGTCTCCAATTGCCAGAAAGACAGTGGGGTGTCTCGTATTTCCTCGCCACCTCTCCTTTCAGCCAGTGCTGAGTTCTAAGGCAAGCCTGCAATATGAATTTTTAATGCCGAGCTTTATGGCATCACTCCTGCACAGCCCGACTGCATCGCTCTCCTGAGCCTTCAGATTTAATGCTCCAATGAACAGAGCAAAGACTGGGGCATTCAACATCGGTGAGAATTAACCCCCACATGACCACGGCGGTGCCCTCTGATTTTCCTAAAGGGAGTTGGGAAAAAATAAAATAAAAATTATGTAGTGTTGGCTGGGTGAGGTGGCTCACACCTGTAACTCCATCACTTTGGGAGGCTGAGATGGGTGGATCACCTGAGGTCAGGAGTTTGAGACTAGCCTGGCCAACATGGCAAAACCCCATCTCTACTAAAAGCACAAAAATTAGCTGGGCATGGTGACGGGAACTTATAATCCCAGCTACTTGGGAGGCTGAGGCAGGAGAATCACTTGAACCCAGGAGGCGGAGGTTGCAGTGAGCTGAAATCACACCACTGCACTCCAGCCTGGGCAACAGAGCAAGACTCCATCTTATAAAAAAAAAATCATGTAGTGTTGAGAATCCTTGCTATCAAAATAGCCTGAAGCACAAAAGCACAGCTTATTCTTGAAATTTTATGGAATAGCCTATATTTTTACCTTTTCGCTTCTAAGTTGGACGATGTGTGCTTCGATGCATTTCTGTGATCTTCCCACCCTTAGAAAAAAAAAATCTCTGCAGGCTGGGAGCGGTGGCTCATGCCTGTAATCCCAGCACTTTGGGAGACTGAGGTGGGCAGATTGCCTGAGGTCAGGAGTTCGAGACCGGCCTGGCCAACATGAGGAAACCCTGTCTCTACTGAAAATACGAAAATTAGCCGGGCATGGTGGTGTACGCCTGTAATCCCAGCTACTCAGAAAGCTGAGGCAGCGAGATCATGCCACTGCATTTCAGCCTGGTCAACAGAGTGAGACTCCATCTCAAAAAAAAAAAAAAAAAGAACTCTCCAATTTGTAGGATTTAATGAATATATAGATGACCGGCTGCTCTGCGGTTTCCATGGAAAGCCCAAATGTAATTAGAAATCCAATTTCCGATGGATTTTTCCAATGGAAAAAGGACAGGTTGTGTTAAGTGGCTACTTCTTTTTTTATGCATTTGGTTGATTGTCATTTTCTTATAGTAGCTGTCTGAATTTTTGCAGACGTCAAAACTAAGAAAAAGTTGTATATAAAAATTGCTCAATTGGCCAGGTGCAGTGGCTCACGCCTGTAATCCTAACACTTTGGGAGGCCGAGGCGGGAGGGTCGTTTGAGGCCAGGAATTCAAGACCAGCCTGGGCGAAACAGCAAGACATAATTTCTATTTAAAAAAAAGAAAAAAGTTTGAAAATAAAAACTGCTCAAATTTAAGTACATTAAAGAAGGACAGAGTTGTTAGTAAATGGTAGAGTAACAAGCCAACTATGTAGAAGTCAGTAGAATCAGAGCTGAGCCCCATGCAAAATAAAGTCTATTTAGTTATTTTTATTTATTTTTTATTTTTTATTTTATTTATTTATTTTTTTTTTTTTTTGAGACAGGGTCTTGCTCTCTCGCCCAGGCTGAAGTGCAATGGCGCAATCTCGGCTCACTGCAACCTCCGTCTCCCGGGTTCAAGCAGTTCTCCTGCCTCAGCCTCCTGAGTAGCTGGAATTACAGGCGTGCACCACCATGCCTAGCCAATTTTTGTATCTTTAGTAAAGATGGGGTTTCACCATGTTGGCCAGGCTGGTCTCGAACTCCTGACCTCAAGTGATCCACCCACCTCTGCCTGCCAAAGTGTTGGGATTACAGGCGTGAGCCACCACGCTCAGTTTAGATGTTTAAAACATTTAAATGTGACCAAAAAGAAACCCATAAAAAACACTAGGAGCAATTTTAGGTATATATTTATACGATAAGGGGGTGGAAAAAAACCTTTTTTTTTTTTAAGCATGATGCCAAAAGTAGAAATCACAAAGGGAAGAAATTCAGAGCTTTGTGGAGATGGATGGGCGGGTGGATAGATGGATGGGCGGGTGGATAGATGGATGGATGGACGGATGGATGGGCAGATGGATTTAGACAGACTGGCAAAAATATTTGCAGTGTATATGAGAGAGAGAGAGAACGTGTGTGTGGGTGTGTGGGTGCGCGCGCACGCGCGCGCACCTTTACAGAACAATAAGAAAAAGTTTCATTTCCCAATAGTAAAACCTCTATATTTTCAGTTTCTTACTAGACATTTCTACTATGAGCCTCTCAAACTCAGATTAAGTTGTTATTCTCCATAACTTCCCCCTTCCCTATAGTCAGCCCCGTTCTGCTTTCTTCCTCTGCCCCGACCATACCTGCTCCTCCTTCATTCCAGAAACTGAGGGTATTTCGTCACTCCTTTGTGAGCCCTCCTGTCTAATTCATGTTAGTTCTGCCTTCTTGCAACATTTTACATTCCCAACTTCATCACCACTCTAACTACCGTCATTTAAATTTGTTTTTCTTTGCTTTTCGGGTTTTTTTTTTTTTTTTGGTTTTTTTTTTTGGTTTTTGAGACAGGGTCTCACTCTGTCACTTGCAGTGGTGCAATCTCTGCTCACTGCAACCTCCACCTCCCAGGTTCAAACGATTCTCCTGCCTCAGCTTCCTGAGTAGCTAGGGTTACAGGCACCCGCCACTACACCTGGCTAATTTTTGTATTTTTAGTAGTGACGGGGTTCACCATGTTGGCCAGGCTGGTCGCAAACTCCTGACCTCAAGTGATTCACCTGCCTCAGCCTCCCAAAGTGCTGGGATTACAGATGTGAGGCACTGCACCCGGCCTTAATTTGTTTTTCATCTCTTGGTCTCACTTCAAGATCTTCTGAACTTGACCATCTGCCACCAGTATCTCCCTGGACAAAACCACCCTTCAAGCATCTCCTAAAGTTATCTTTCTAAAATCTGTCCCACTTAAAATCTCTCCGTGGCGCCCTCTCTCGTATCTAAGGGAAAGTCCAAAATCACAACGTGATGCACAAGGCACTTTGGGATGCAGCCCTGCCTTCCCAGCCTCATCTTAGGCCAACTCAAACTCCACCGTCCTATAGAATACCAGGCCTTTCTTTCCCCAGCTCACCTTGCAGCTGGCTCCACCTTTCCTGACAAGCAGATCCTGCCCTGCCTTGCCTGCTCCCATGCTCACACTTAACTGCTCTGGTGAAAGAGGGTTCTGGTCTCCCTCATTATAGGGGCTCTTCATGTGGGGTCTATAGAGAGAACCCGGGAGCTTCATGAATTGGAGCCAGAAAAAAATACGTCTTCTTTTTTTTTTTTGAGATGGAGTCTTGCCCTGTCACCCAGGCTGGAGTACAGTGACGCGATCGCAGCTCTCTGCAACCTCCGCCTCCCGGGTTCAAGCGATTCTCCTGCCTCAGCCTATCAAGTAGCTGGGACCACAGGCGCGTGCCACCACACCCAGCTAATTTTTGTAGTTTTTAGTAGAGACGGGGTTTCACCATGTTGGCCAGGCTGGTCTTGAACTCCTGACCTCGTGATCCACCCGCCTCCGCCTCCCAAAGTGCTGGGATTACAGGCGTGAGCCACTGCGCTCGGCCTAGAAAATACATCTTTATTTCCATCAGTGTCTAACTGCAATGTAGCATTTCCTTCCATTGTAAATGAAGCCCCCCACACAGGGGTAATTGCAGACTGTGACCTCCTTGCGAGTGGAAGTCACAGAGGCTTTCACATCTCATTCCTGTTGTTGCAGAGATCACAAACGCTGTTTGGATTCATCACTACTTCAAAATGTCAGTGGTTCTTAGATTTGTTATTTAGTGCAACAGTAAAGAACAGTTGTTCCTGTATCACAAATCTGGTTTTAAAAAAAGATTGTCCTGGCGCAGTGGCTCACGCCTGTAATCACAGCACCTTGGGAGGCCAAGGTGGGCAGATCACTTGAGGTCAGGCGTTCGAGGCCAGTCTGGCCAACATGGTGAAACCTCATCTCTACTAAAAGTTTAAAAAATTAGCTGGATGCAGCTACTCTAGTGGCTGAGGCAGGAGATTCGCTTGAACCCGGGAGGCGGAGGTTGCAGTTAGCTGAGATTGCACCACTGCGCTTCAGCCTGGGCAACAGAGCTAGACTCAGTCTCAAAAATAAAAATAAAAATAAATTGCAATAACTGCACTTCAAAATAATTGTTTTCCTTGGTCCTTAAAACATGATTAGACTTCTGTCCAATAATGGCCTTATGGACTTACGTCTTTAAAACATTCCAAATAGATGCTTGTATTCTTGACAAGACTTCCAGAGGGGACCGTGGCAAAGGAAGGGTTAAGCATCTGCATCAGATTGACAGTGTCTTGACCGGATCCTCCTCCGTCTTTCCCCCACCGCTTTGCACAGTGCCACTTTGTACCACATGACTTTTTATTTGTTTGTTTTGAGACAGGATCCAGCTCTGTTGCCCAGACTGGAATGCAGTGGCGCAATCACGACTCACTGCAGCCTTGACCTCCTGGGCTCAAGTGATCCTCCCACCTCAGCCTCCTGAGTAGCTGGGACTATAGGCAAGTGCCACCACACCCAGCTAATTCTTTTTATTTTTAGAGATAGGGTCTCACTGTGTTACCCAGGCTGGTCTCGAACTCCTGGGCTCAAGCGATCCTCCCACCTCTGCCTCCCGAAGTGCTGGGATTACAGACAGGAGTCACAGCGCCAGGTCCCTATTTTACTCTTTGTGTGTTTCCTTATATCCTGTAAAGATGGGTACAGTGGAAACTGGGCAGTAATTCTACGCGTATTCTGGATTTTAGCTACTCACTCACATCTATGATTACTTTTACCTGTCAATTAATTGCTTTTCTTTTCACTCGAGTTTTAGTGATTTTCACTGTCCAAAAGAAACGTGTATAGTTAACCCTTGAACAACACAGGGGTTAGAGGCACTGACCCCTGACACAGTGAAAAATCCAAGTACAACTTTTGACTCCTCAAAAGCTTTACTGACAGCCTGCTAGTGACCGGAAGCCTTACCAGTTATATGAAGTGCCGGTTAAGATGTTTTGTAAGTTACATATGTTATATACGATATTCTTCCAATAAAGTAAGACAGAGAAAAGAAAATGTTAAGAAATCCTAAGGAAGAGAAAACACACTTTCTGTTCATTAAGTGGAAGTGGATCATCAAAAGGTCTTCATCCCTGTTGTCTTCACATCACATCAAGTAGGCCAACGAAGAGGAGGGCTGGTCTCGCTGTCTCGGGTGACAGCGGAGGAGGACGTGGAGGAGGTGGGAGGGGAGCCAGACACACTCAGTGTAATTTTACTGAAAAATATTCAAGTTGAAGTGGAACCATACTGTTCAGACCCATATTCAAGGGTCAACTTATGTGTGTGTATGTGTGTGTGTGTGTGTGTGTACACACACACAAAAAAATATATATATAAATAACATGGGTCCCAGCAATCTTATCCTTAATCATTTCTAATCTGGTTTCAGTGAGAGAAAATAGTCTTTTCAGGCCAGGCATGGTGCCTCATGCCTGTAATTCCAGCACTTTGGGAGGCCAAGGCAGGCGGATCACTTGAGGTCACAAGTTCAAGACCAGCCTGGCCAACATGGTGTAAACCCATCTCCACTCTAAATACAAAAATTATCCTGGTTTGGTGGCACGTGCCTATAGTCCCAGCTACTTGGGAGGCTGAGGCAGGAGAATCCTTGAACCCAGGAGGTGGAGGTTACAGTGAGCTGAGATCACACCACCACACACCAGCCTGGGAGACAGAGCAAGGCTTCGTCTCAAAAAAAACAGAAAATGGTCTTTTCTCCTCAACCCATTTTCTTATTTTTCAGTGATTTATTATATCTTTAACGTGTCTGAAGTTTATTATAGCATATAAAGTAATATTTGTTTCTGTTTGTTCTTTACTACTCAGTTTGCCCAATAATATTGATGATTTCTTCCCCCAACATATAATATCTGACAAATCAGGTATAAATACATATATCTCTGGATTTCTATCTATAATTTCATTCTATCAGTCTAGTTTTTCGCTCTAATAAGTGCCACACTCTTGATGACATCTCCTTGTTTTCTATTTCAATATTTGTATAGCCAGTTTACTATTGTTGTTTTTAGTTTAAAAAAAGAACAACAACCTTTAGTATTTTGGTCACCTATTTTTTCTGTATGCATCTTGTCATTTTACCAACTTTTTTTTTTTTTTTTTTGAGATGGAGTCTTGCTCTGTCACCCATGCTGGAGTGCAGTGGCGCGATCTCAGCTCACTGCAACCCCCACCTCCTAGGTTCAAGCAATTCTCCTGCCTCAGCCTCCCCAGTAGCTGGGATTACAGGCACCCGCCACCAAACCCAGCTAATTTTTGTATTTTTAATGGAGACGGGGTTTCACCATTTTGGTCAGGCTGGTCTCAAACTCCTGACCTCGTGATCCGCCCACCTCGGCCTCCCAAAGTGCTGGGATTGCAGGCGTGAGCCACCGTGCCCGGCTATTTTACCAACTTTTATAAATTAACTTGGGAGAGAAATGTATGTTTCTTTATATTTAATGCAACTGTACATAAATGTATCATTCTCTTCCTTTGCTCCAAGCATTTTGTAATCCAATTTTTCTACAGATGGAATTTATACTATGTTATTTTAATTCCCATGTGCTTCTATGTTTACCTCTGTTGTAAATGAGATAGATCTTTTATTTCATTTTGTGGATGTTTATTACTGGTATAGGGGAATTTGTTATTTTCTTGTGTTTACCAAGAAACATAGGGCTTTGCTGAGTGCTTGATTGTCCCAGCCCATTTGCTCAAGTGAAGCCCTTGGATCTGGGGAGCGTGGGACTGCATTACCTACAAGTAGTGAATGTGGCACCCTGTGTGACACTCAGAACCTCCTATCCTCTTTTTCATTCCTGTTTTCAGAAGGAGCATTCTGTTATAGGTCTGGGAAGAATCGTGGAGGCTCTTGGTTTAAGCCTGTGTCCTTTTCCATGTTAACCAAATGCTCCAATGATTTCCCCTCTGTAAATTGAACTGTGACCTGGTTTTTAGATTCCATGGGATCAAAGCCCCACAACTGTGTTAGATCCTCCTAGTGGGGTAATTTTCTATTAGGTCGGTGCAAAAGTAATTGCAGTTTTTGCCATTAAAAGTAATGGCAGGTCGGGCGCGGTGGCTCACACCTGTAATCCCGGCACTTTGGGAGGCTGAGGCAGGCGGATCACCTGAGGTCACGAGTTCAAGACCACCCTGGCCAACATGGCAAAACCCTGTCTCTACTAAAAATACAAAAATTAGCCGGGCATGGTGGTGGATGCCTATAATCCCAGCTACTCGGGAGGCTGAGGAACGAGAATTGCTTGAACCCGGGAGGTGGAGGTTACAGTGAGCTGAGATCGCGCCACCGTACTCCAGCCTGGGCGAGAAGAGTGAATCTCCGTCAAAAAGGAAAATAGTAATGGCAAAACTGCAGTTACTTTTGCACCGACCTAATAGTAGGATTATACTTTTATATAGTACATTTCATTCCATTTTTATTTTACATATTTTATAGATTTTCTTGCTTATTTAAGACAAGTTGAAGCTTATGTTTCTATTTACTGTGCCATTTAGCATTTCTTATTTCTCCCTAACATTATTATGCTACATATAATATTGATTAGTCTGGCTTCAAACCTTACCTTAATTAGCCTTAAAAAAAAAAATCTAGTTGGCCAAGTGCACTGGCTCACACCTGTAACCTCAACAATTTGGGAGGCCAAGGCAGAAGGATCACTTGAGCCCAGGAACTGGAGACCAGCCTGGGCAACGTAGTGAGATCGTCTCACTAAAAAAATTAAAAATTAGCTGGGCATGGTGGTGCTCACTGTAGTCTTAGCTACTTTGGAGACTGAGGAGGGAGGATTGCTTGAGCCCAGGAGGTCAAGGCTGCAGTAAGCCAAAATCGTGCCACTGCACCCCAGCCTGGGCAACAAAGTGAGATCCTGTCTCCAAAAACAAAAAAGTCTAGTTAATCTTTGCCTTTTTACTCAAAATGTGTTTCTACCAACATTTTTGGATTTTTAAAAAATATGTATTTTATTTTTATGGGTAAATTTGGCCTAATTACATTTACTGACAGAACTCTTAAATTTCTCTTTATTGTTGAACTGTTGATCCTTTTCTTTTTTCTAATTCACAGTATCTCTGTCCTAGGCTTTCTGATCTATTTAAGGAAGATTGAATGAACAGCCTAATTGACCCTCTGAATGTCCCCTGAGCCTTCTAATCAGCCCTGCCTTGAGCCGCCTCTTGTAGCTGAAATTCACTTTCTGATGCAGAACCATTGAGCCCTTCTGAAACCTTTTCAAAACTATATATTTAAATTTTCTTATCAAACTGTACTGTTATTAGATTACATGTCTAGCATAGCAGCAAATTATACCTCATTATATTAACCTTGCCACTTCCCTCTACAATGAGACCCGATATTTTATAAAATACTCTGGACCTACAAATTCCTGCTGGTGAATTCTTTAAAGTTATATGGATTTTCAACGATTGTCTGCTCCCTTTATAAAGCAGCTGCTGTTTAGCAGGATTATTCATTAGTGGTAAGAATCCTTTATTCCCTAGCATATGGTAAATATTTTTTTACCAACTTGAGGTATGCCACTTAGATCCCATGGGGTTTACACTCATAGACAAAGGCATTCTTCTCATCACATTGTTTTAAACAATCCAGCTGCCATTTTAACTTTCACTAAACTCAGAAATTTATCAGCTTGGCCAGGCGTCGTGGGTCACGCCCATAATCTCAGCACTTTGGGAGATCGAGGCAGGCAGATCATTTGAGGTCAGGAGTTTGAGACCAGCCCTGCCAACATGGAGAAACCCCACCTGTACTAAAAATACAAAAATTAGCTGGGTGTGGTGGTACGCGCCTGTAATTCCAGCTACTCGGGAGGCTGAGGCCCGAGAATCGCTTGAATCCGGGAGGCAGAGGTTGCAGTGAGCCGAGATCGTGTCGCTGCACTCCAGCCTGGGCAACAGAGAGAGACTACATCTAAAAAAAAAAAAAAAAAGGAATGGTATCAACTCGACACTGGTCCTTCTGTAAGTTAAAACCTGGGAAGTGCCCTACCCTGGCATTTGAAAAGTGGCTGAATCCAATTTCCTGTCCAGAATTACAAGACATTGTGTTGATCTATTGATGATCAAAAGCATAGCTAAGCTGTAAGGCTGGTTATTGGATATACATCTTCCTAGAGGAGAGATTATTACCACCTGAAACAGCTTTTGGCTTGTCCAATAAGACTCCTTTCCAGCCAGGCATGGTGGCCCACACCTGTAATCCCAGCACTTTGAGAGGCCAAGCTGGGGGTACTGCCTGAGCACAGAAATTCGAGACAGGCTGGGCAACATAGCAAGAACTCATCTCTACTAAAAATTAAAACCCCTTTCCAAAATGAATTTTTTTTTTTAAGACAGGATCTTGATCTGTCACCCAGGCTATAGTGCAATGGCACAGTCATAGCTCACTGCAGCCTCAAACTCCTGGGATCAAGCCATCCTCCTGCTTTACCCTCTTAAGTGGCTGGTTCTACAGGGGCACACCAGCACACCCAGCTATTTTTTTTTTTTTTTTAATTTATTGTAGAGACGGGGTCTTGTTACATTGCCCAGGCTAGTCTCAAGCTCTTGGCCTCAAGCGATCCTCCAGCAGTCCTCCCACCTGAGCCTCCCAAAGTCCTGGAATTACAGGTCTAAGCCACTCCGCTCAGCCCAAAACAAATTCTATAACCATACCAGAAAAGTTGTTTTTCGTTTAGCTTTTTACCTTAAAACTTTCATTACCCCTACTTCCAACAAAGTATTTGAGGTGGATTTAACACAAGACACAGAATCAATAAAGCTCTTAAGTGAAGTCTGAGATTTAAAGGAGAATAGCTCAGTGGGGAAGATAACTTCTAAGGCTTGGCTTTGAATAAAGCCCAACTCTTCAATAGCCTGGTGTGACTAAGACATGCTCTACCTATGTGGGTTTTTTTTTGGAGACGGAGTCTTGCTCTGTCACCCAGAGTGGAGTGCAATGGCATGATCTCGGCTCACTGCAACCTCCGCCTCTGGGTTCAAGCAATTCTCCTGCCTCAGCCTCCCAAGTAGCTGGAACTACAGGCGCATGCCGCCGCGCCCAGCTAATTTTTTGTATTTTAGTAGAGACGGGGTTTCACCATGTTGCCCAGGCTATTCTTGAACTCCTGAACTCAGGCAATCCGCCTGCCTTAGCTTCCCAAAGTGCTAGGATTACAGGCGTGAGCCACTGCACCCAGCCTCTATGTGTTTTTTTTTTATTGTTAAGAGTTCGAGGCTGGGTGCAGTGACTCATGCCTGTAATCCCAGCACTTTGGGAGGCCGAGGCGGGAGGATCACTTGAGGTCAGGAGTTCAAGACCAGCCTGGCCAACATGGTGAAACCCCGTCTCTACTAAAAATACAAAAAAAAATTTAGCTGAGCGTGGTGGTGCACGCCTGTAATCCCAGCTATTGGGGAGGCTGAGGCAGGAGAATCTCTTGAACCCAGGAGGCAGAGGTTGCCGTGAGCCAAGATCATGCCACTGTACTCCAGCCTGGGGGATGGAGCAAGACTTCGTCTCAAAAAAAAACAAAAACAAAAAAAACAGTATTACTATGCCACCCTGATACACTGTTTGCTTGGCTAGGAGGGAAAACTTCTTGTTGCAATTAACCTTTCTATTTTTTTCACTACGTCTAAGTATTGTGAACTTCCTTTGTGGTATTTTAGTGATTAGACAGGATGGAGGGCGTTCTTAAAGATTCATGGCCAAATCCGATGATGTCAGAGTGAAGGGAACGGACGGTCTTCATGGGGCCAGCAAGTCTGGCCCCATCTGAATTGTTTGTCTAACACTTCACAAGCAGAATAGGAACTGCTGAATTATTCATTTTCAAGTTGCCCTAAAAAAAGGTACTTAGCCTGCCCAAAGGCAGACTTTTGGTGCCAGCAAGAGGAAGAGGAAGGATGCTGTCTTTCCTATGAACATTCTCGTGCCTCCACTGCCTGGGTCTTCAGTTTCACTTCCCAGCCCCGCGGGGTGCAGGAAACCACCAGCTAACTTAAGTGCAAGGCAATTTAGCAGGGAGGGAATTGTGGACAAATCTATAGAACTCTGAAGCCACAGGTGAGCCAAGCATTGAGTTTACTCGGGAAAGACCAGGGGGAGGAAGGTTGAAGGAGCTTGGGTTGGTCAGATGGTGCCAGGATTTGGGACCTGAGCCAGGGAGGTGGGCCCAGGAAGTGGGATTGGGCTTGGGGAAGGAGAAGGAGAGGAAGCTGAGAGCAATAATTAGTATGCAATCAGAAATTTTTTTTATTCTTAGTTTTAGCTTCTCTGCCTCTGCCACCAAATCTGGTTTTTTTTTTTTTTTTTTTGAGACAGGCTCTCACTCTGTTGCCCAGGCTGTAGTGCAGTGGCACAATCTTGGCTCACTTCAACCTCTGCCTCCCGGGTTCAAGCAATTCTCCCACCTCAGCCTCCCGAGTAGCTGGGATTACAGGTGCATGCCACCACTCCCAGCTAATTTTTTTTTTTTTTTTGTATTTTTAGTAGAGACAGGGTTTCTCCATGTTGGTCAGGCTGGTCTTGAACTCCTGACCTCAAGTGATCCACCCACCTCAGCCTCCCAGAGTGCTGGGATTACAGGCGTGAGCCACCGCGCCCGGTCCCAACCTTTCCTTAACACTTCCTACCACGCAGTACTTAGGGGAGAAAGTCATTAGAAACCTTTGCATTTGGGAGTAAAGATAGGGCTTTTAGTAGAGACAGGTTGCCTACCATGCCCTTGAGCCCATGCACCACTGTGTCACCCTGCGCCTCAGTTTCCCCACTTATGAAATCCTAGCAGTCTTCCTCTGTAGGTCTGCACTGCTCCCCTGTGGTGTGTCTTTTGTGTAGCGCAGGAGGCAGGTGAGAGAGAGAAGCCCGCGTCTTGTCCAAAATACGATTTGGCTCATTCTTGGGCAGCGTCTGTTGGAGCTACAGGCGGGATGCTTACAGGTGAAGTAAACCAGGAATGGCAAACAGAACCTGAAAGGTGTTCTGAAAGAGAGAATGCAGAAATTGGGCAAGCAGTACTCCCACCAGTAGGAAAGTTTGCTGGCAAAGTTTCACACTAAAACATGAAGGAGACTGCTAAAAACAATGGGTATAGATGACAGAACAGCATCCCTTCCTAAACCTTTAAAAGTCTGAAACTAGGGCCAGGTGTGGTAGCTCACACCTGTAAGCGCAGCTACTTGGGAGGCTGAGGCAGGAGGATCACTTGAGCCCAGGAATTCGAGGCTCCAGTGAGCCATGGTAGCACCACTGCACTCCAGCCTGGGCAACAGAGCAAGACCCTGTCTCTATAAAAAATAAATTAGCCAGGTGTAATGGTGCACACCTGTAGTCCCAGGTATTCAGGGGATCGAGATGGGAGGATCGCTTGAAGACAGGAGTTCAAGACCAGCCTGGCCAACATAACGAGATCTCGTTTCTGCAAAAAATTTAAAAATTAGCCGAGAGTGGTGATGCACACTTGTAGTCCCAGCTACTTGGGAGGCTAAGGCAGGAGGATCTCTTGAGCTCATGAGTTCAAGGCTGCAGTGAGCCATGGTCAAACCACTGCACTCCAGCCTGGGCTAAAGAGCAAGACCCATCTATTTAAAAAAAAAAAAAAAAGTAATAATAAAAACAAACAAATCTGAAAGTAAAGAAGTAACAACCAGTCCCCATTTCCTGCCAGGTTGCTGTCTACCCATGATTCCTGGCACAGTTGGGGCAAGTCCCCGGAGTGCAGGTGCCATGTTGCCTGCGTCTTTGTAACTGTCCCATGGCCAGGGGGCTCAATGGATGGCAGGCTGCCGGCCCACGATGTCAACAGCAGGAACTTGTGCCTCAGTTTCCTCCATCACCTAAGTGTAGGCCTCTCACCATGACAGTTCTCTTCCTGGGTCAGATGGTACTTGGGGGGTTCCCTTCCAGAATTCATTTTCTTCCCATTCTCTGTTCTTGGCTAACAATCTTTTTCTTTTTTTATGAGACAGAGTCTTGCTCTGTCGCCCAAGCTGGAGCACAGAGGCGCGATCATAGCTCACTGCAGCCTCCAACTCCTGGGCTCAAACAATCCACCCACATCAGTCTCCAAAGTAGCTGAGACCACAAGTGCATACCACCACACCCAGCTAATTTTTGTATTAATGTTTTGTAGAGGTGGAGCTTCACCATGTTGCCCAGGCTGGTCTCGAATTCCTGGGCTCAAGCGATCCTCACACCTTGGCCTCCCAAAGTGCTGGGATTATAGGTGTGAGTCACTGCACCTGGCCCAATCTTTTTCTGTGTCAAAGAAAAAATATGGTATATTATTTTTTAAAGCCACATTCTTCTTATAGAGATGTGCTCTTTGTATACATTTTTTTCCCCTTGACAAGTGGGTAAACGAGATTCTGGGAAGGTAACTGTCTTGACTAAAGTTAGCAGAGTCTGGCATCAGGCGGACCGCACAGGACGGCCACTTCTTTTGTTTTTTTGTTTTGTTTTGTTTGAGACAGAGTCTCAATCTGTCTCACCAAGACTGGAGTGCCATGGTGCGATCTCAGCTCACTGCAGCCTCTACCTCCTGGGTTCAAGCCATCCTCCTGTCTCAGCCTTCCGAGTAGCTGGAATTACAGGCATGCACCACCACACCCAGCCAATTTTGTATTTTTAGTAGAGATGAGGCTTCACCATGTTGGCCAGGCTAGTTTCGAACTCCTGACCTCAGGTGATCCACCCACCTCAGCCTCCCAAAGTGCTGGGATTACAGACGTGAGCCACTGTGCCCAGCCAGGACGGCCACTTCTAATCCATATTCTTTGCCACAGCCACAGCCACGCAGCATCCTTTAGATTCTCCTTCTTCTGAGTATTTTTATGTCTTGCTTATCACCTTGTTTCATTGCAAATGGAATAGTAGCAGTCAGCATCAGCGCAGGCTTTACAATTAATGAGTGACGATGGAGGGATACCTGACTACTGTGATGCTCTTCGCTTTTTTTATTGTCTTATGGGGTTTTTTGTTTATGTTTCATATGTTAAATTTCCAACCTACGCGTGACCTGGTGCCAGCATCTCCCGTTCATGGCCCATCCTGTCTCACCTGTCCCCACTCCTGTTTTGACTTGAAGCTACTCCCAGAATCCTTTCATTCCCTTTGTAAACATTTTAACACACATATCCTCACAATAAGGACTTTCTTTTTTAATATAGTCACAGTGCAATTAGCACATTCAAAAATAGTTTTTCACCGGCAGTCCCAGCAACTCAGGAGGCTGAAGTGGGAGGATTGCTTGAGCCCGGGAGGTTGAGGCTGCAGTGAGCTATGATCACACCACTACACTCCAGCCTGGGTGACAAATCAAGACCCTGTCTCAAAAAAAAAAAAAACAGTAAAAATAATAATCATAATAATTTTTTAATATGATCAGGTAAATCTAGCCAGTTTTGAAATTTCTAGTTGCCCCCAAACTTCATAAATGGTTTTATTTTCTAAAATTATTTTAATTTAGGCTGGCACAATGGCTCACGTCTGTAATCCCAGCACTTTGGGAGGCCGAGGCGGGTGGATAACTTGAGGTCAGAAGCTCGAGAACAGCCTGGCTAACATGGCAAAACCTCGTCTCTACTAAAAACACAAAAATTAGCTGGGTGTGGTGGCACACACCTGTAGTCCCAGCTACTCAGGAGGCTGAGGCAGTGGAATCACCTGAACAGAGAGGCGGAGGTTGCAGTGAGCCAAGATCGCACCACTGCACTCCAACCCGGGCAACAGAGTGAGACTCCGTCTTAAAAAAAAAAAAAAAAAAAAAAAATTGAATCTGGATTCAAGTAAAATCCACACTTTGCAGTTGGCTGGTGTATCTTTAAGTCTTGATCATTGTATAGATTCCCTCTTTGTCACTTTTTGTTTTCCTTGCAATGTATTTATGCTAGAAATGGGGTCATTTGTCCAGAAAAGATCTCCACCCCACTGCTGAGATTTTACTGATTGCCTCCCCAGAAATAGTTTATCATGCTCCTCTGTCCTCACGCTTTCCTGCAAACTTACAGTTGAATCTAGAGGCTTGATAAGATTCAGGCTAGAAGTCTTTGGCCAAAAGCCACTTCGTGGGTGGTTGTGATGATCTCGTGATGGTCTCAGGTACTGGAAGTGAGCGCTTACCAGAGGAGAAAGGTCCTGACTTTGATATACAATCATAATGAATCCAGGCGTGGAGCTTGGTGGTTTACAAAACCTTTTCCTTTCTCTCTGTGTTCTTGTTTTATCCTCATGCCAATTTCTTTGAATTTCATGGCCCCTCCTGTATAGGTGACTGTCCAGCTCAGAAGTCTGTCCAAGGTCAAACAACTAAAAGACAATAGGAGGGCCGGGCGCAGTGGCTCACGCCTGTAATCCCAACACTTTGGGAGGCCAAGGTGGGTGGATCATCTGAGGTCAGGAGTTCAAGACCAGCCTGACCAACATGGTGAAACCCCGTCTCTACTAAAAATACAAAAATTAGCTGGGCATGGTGGCACACACCTGTAATCCCAGCTACTCATGAGACTGAGGGAGGAGAATTGCTTGAACCTGGGAGGCGGAGGTTGCAGTGAGTCAAGATCGTGCCATTGCACTCCAGCCTAGGCAGTAGAGCGAGACTCCATCTCAAAAATACATAAATAAAAATTTTTACAAAATAAAAATGCAGTGGAGAAGAATTCCAACCTGTTTTCCACCAGCCACACTCTATTCTGTAGACCACAATTTTCCTAATTTCACTTGATTTTAAAAAACAAAGGAACCTCCACACCCAGCCCGCTCTCCACTTCTTTGGGTAGAGCAGGGCTGTTAGAACTCAAGAGAGATGCAGGAAGCAGCCGCCGATGAACCCAGATGCTCATCCCTGGAGGCACTGTGCGGTCTCAGGAGCAGAAGCCGAATGAATTATGCAATATCAGAGCCTCATTCCCTGGGCCACAGCTGTCCCATGTTCCCTGCCTGGAGATGACTGAAGCCCGAGTGACAGTCACAGGCTGTTCCTGATCATGCCGAGGGTCACACGCTCTGGTGAGCACCCAGCTGGCCAGAGCTGTGCTATTGGTTTGGCACAGGTAGAAAGTTGACCCCGCACGTGCCGTAGAAGGTCATTTCGTTTGGTTCATCAGCTATACTCGGACGGAGCTAAAGGAAGATTTTATTGAAATTGTTTCCCATGAGCAAGTCAACTAAATAGTGGGGCAGGAAGGGAAATTTTCTTCCCGTTTGGGATTGAAAAGATGAGGCTTAACCAAACTCGTTTTTATGTTGTTTTTTTCTTTCTTTCTTTCTTTCTTTTTTTTTTAAACAGAGTCTCACTCTGTCGCCCAGGCTGGAGTGCAGTGGCGTGATCTCAGCTCACTGCAACTTCCACCTCCCAGGTTCAAGCAATTCTCCCACCTCAGCCTCCTTAGTAGCTGGGATTACAGGCACACACCACCACACCTAGCTAATTTTTGTATTTTTAGTAGAGACGGGTTTTCACCATGTTGGCCAGGCTAGTCTCAAACTCCTGAACTCAAGTGATCCACCCGCCTTAGCTTCCCAAAGTGCTTGGGATTACATGAGTGAGCCACTGCCCCTGGCCTAAACTTGTTTTTAATCATTACTGTTGTATCATTTAAATTACTATAATGGTAATCTACAAAGAACAAATTCTGGTTAATTTCTGAGCAGGCAGAGGTGACATCCTGGCCGTTTAACTGTCTCTCGGCACAGTGTTACTTCCAGCAAAAATGAAAACCTCTATTTCCAGAAGGTTATCTGTAGGGATAAAGCTCCACAGACTGGACCGACTCTCTTTCCAGGCCTTTGATTGGGGAGGGGTGGGGCCACCCTGGAGTGTGACACATTTGATCCGGGGCTTGGAAGATGCAAGATGGCTTCATCCTCCCCTCTACTTCTGCCAAAGCAGAAGTGGTTTAACCTTGGGTGGAGAACGAAAGATAGGGCAAGTCGTACAGATGAGGGCTGCCAAGAAAACCTTTCCCCGAAAAACACTCTCTCCTCCCCTCCTCCCCTTCCCCATCAGCCTCCGTGTCTTCAGTCCTGACCTGGTTCACAGATCCGTGTTGGGCACGGGGATGAGTGATGAGTGGTGAGCCGGGCCGCCTGGTTCTGCACTCCAGGACCTCACAGTCCAGTGGACAAAAAGAAGCCTAATTCTGGGTCTTTCTATACTTCTCCCCCAAGACTATTATTGCCTTGTTTTTCAAAGGCTCTGAAAAGCGAATCATTTTCCTTCTGCAATAACATCTTGTAGGCTCTTTCCTTAAAAGTCGTATTTACAATTTGGCAAAAGAAATCTACCCTTTCTGCCCTTTAGAATACTAGCCAGTGAATGGCTGTCTGTCAAGAAGAGAGGGGACCTCAGGTATCACAGATGTCGTTAATTTGCATATTTGGGCCGGTGCGGTGGCTCACATCTCTCATCCCAGCACTTTGGGAGGCCGAGGCAGGTGGATCACTGGAGATCAGGAGTTCGAGACCAGCCTGACCAACATGATGAAACCTGGTCTCTACTAAAAAAATAGAAAAACTAGCCGGGCATGGTGGCGCATGCCTGTACTCCCAGCTACTCGGGAGGCTCTGGAGGCAGAGGTTACAGTGAACCGAGATCACGCCACTGCACTCCAGCCTGGGTAACAGAGTGAGACTCCGTCTCAAAAATAAATAAAGAAAGAAATAAATTTGCGTATTTGGTCAACCAGTATTTTGTGAGTACCTGCTGTGTTCTCTGGAACTATGGCAGTGGATAAGCAAGTAATCAATATATGAACAAGAGACTTTGAGACGGGAATAAATGCAACAGAAACAAAATGAATGGACATTGGAGAGTGTGGCTGTGGAGAGGCCTCTCAGAGGAGGGCCAGGAGGGCTGAGACCTAGAATGGCTACCTAGGCCTGAAGGTGGGACAAGCATGGTGCTTCCAAGGAACAGAACAGGACTAAAGAGGCTGGGCACGGTGGCTCACACCTGTGATCCTAACACCTTGGGAGGCCGAGGCAGGCAGATCACCTGAGGTTAAGAGTTCAAGATCAGCCTGACCAACATGGTGAAACCCCGTCTCTACTAAAAATACAAAAATTAGCCGGGCGTGGTGGCACACACCTGTAATTCCAGCTACTAGGGAGGCTGAGGCACAAGAATCACTTGAACCCCGAAGGCAGAGGTTGCAGTGAGCTGAGATTGCACCAGTGCACTCCAGCTTGGGCAACAGACCAAGACTCTGTCTCAAAAAAAAAAAAAAAAGAAATACCCATCTTTTATTTAAAAAATCTTAGTAAAATAGGAATATAGTTGGATATTTCATTAATAAATGTGTATATATATAATTATGTTATATATAACTACATATTAATGTATGTGTTTTATATATTATATATATATAAAGCCAAAATTCAGCAACATGGCTTCATGGTGAGCCATTAGATCTGGTACCCACATATCAGTCAGGCCCCAAACCAGGATTCTCTTGTGTTTAAGATAGTTCTGGAAGCACTAGTCAGTTCAGTTGTCCAAGAGAAAGAAAGACGAAGATTTTGGATTTTGGGGGAACAGGTGGTGTGTGGTTACATGAGTAAGTTCTCGAGTGGTGATTTGTGAGATTTAGGTGCACCCATCACCTCAGCAGTATACACCGCACCCAATATATAGTCTTTTTTCCCTCACCCCCTCCCACCCTTTCCCCCCGAGTCTCCAAAGTCCTTTGCATCCTCATAGCTTAGCTCCCATTTATGAGTGAGAACATACAATGTTTGGTTTTCCATCCTTGAGTTACTTCACTTAGAATAATAGTCTTCAGTCCCATGCAGGTTGCTGTGAATGTCATTAACTCATTCCTTTTTAGGGCTGAGTAGTATTCTGTCATGAGATAAGTATTCAAAGGGAGTGCTGAGAGACTCTGCCATCTTTATTTGCAGATACGGCCACAGGATGCCTCACAACCCCGAGAGAGCCACTGAAAAGTTGTTACAAAATTGAACAGGCTTCCGTTTCCCTGTGTCCTCTGTCTCTAGACGGCCGTACCTCTCTACCCCAGAGTCCCCTGCTCAGTAAATCTGTCCTCATCCTCCAGGGTACAGACTGGATGTCCCCTACTCCAGGATACTGTTTGTCCTGGTGTCTGCAGAGGCCCTTGTACCACTTTCTGGGATGTCACTGTGCTGAATCGCTGGTGGCTGCCATTTCCTTCCACCTCCCGCTGGGTAGACAGGAAGGGGGTCCCTGCCCACCGACCCACCCATGCCCGGTATATCCCTGCTGAGCTCCTAGGATGTGCAGGGTGTACTCCTGTGTGCTAGCGAGAAGGGAGTCCCAGCGCCACTACGCCATTGCCCACTCCTCCCCTGGGACATTTGTTTCCCTTGGGTGTGGTTCATGGTAGGTGCCCCTACCATGGGACATTATTGGTGGGAGACCGCCCTCTCTCAGTCTGAGCTGGGCCCATCACCATCAGGGCGCGACAGCCACAGCAGGTGCCTTTGCTGGGAGTAATCTTGCCCTGGCTCGCATGAGACTGCAGACCAGACCTTCCTCTCCGTAAGATCAGGCATTTGTGCTCCGATCAGCTTTTCCTATAGTTTTGTCCCCCACCCCTTGCCCAACTCTTTGACCCCCCGAGTTAAGGGGATTCCAGACCCAGAGCCAAGTGACCTTCCTCAGAGCCTGGCCCTGTCTCCACTGCTTCAGCAACCTGCTCTTTCTGGACAAGGTCCAGCGAGCCCCACCTCTGTCCATTTCCTGTACCCCCTGTGCTAAGAAAGCCTCACCTGCAGTGTAGGTTGTGGTGAAAAATGACCCCCCTTAAGGACAGAGCAGGTCATCACATGCAGCCCTGGGGTGGAAGGGGAGAGTTCGCTTGTCCAAACCTAACTGGAGCTTTTCTACTAAAGCAGGAAGAATTAATCTGTAGATATTTCTCCTTTCAGTGCCAAAAACTTTCTGATCTGGTATTGAGACTACTGGTGGGTTTTTTTGGGTTTTTTTTGTTTTTTTATTTTGTTTTGTTTTGTTTGAGACAGGGTCTCGCTCTGGTACCCAGGCTGGAGTGCAGTGGCACGATCTCAGCTCACTTCAACCTCCGCGACCGGGGTTCAAGCGATTCTTCCGCCTCAGCCTCCCGAGTAGCTGGGATTACAGGCGCTCGCCACCATGCCCGGCTAATACTTGTATTTTTAGTAGAGGCAGGGTTTCATCATGTTAGCCAGGCTGGTCTCAAACTCCTGGTCTCAAGTGATCCACCTACCTCGGCCTCCCAAAGTGCTAGGATTACAGGAGTGAGCCACTGGGCCCGGCTGAGACTATTGGCTTGTGAATCAAGTCTAAGAAGATACACTAGTCTTTGAAGGCCGCTCTGTATGTTTTTCCAACTGCCTTGTAGATATACTTTGTTTTAGCAGCTCCTGATGCCAGCGTGCTTATTTGGGTATTGAAATATGTGCCAACAGCGTGCCCCGATGCCATGCGTTAGCCCCCAGGAGGCTCGTGTGAAAGTAAATACTAGAATTTCTAGCGTGGATATAATTTCCCTTCCGTCGACCTTCACCATGTCCTTTTCAGTTCCTCATAAAAACTGTGTGTTAGCCCAGAGAATACCCTGAAATGATCTGTAGTGAACTGATTGAACGAACTACATATTCTAGGCCAAACTGAAATTATTCGCTATTTGAAGTCAGAGCCGAGCGTAATACCGGGCAGGTTAATAGATCAGTGGAAGCTGTTTTGTCAGCTCATAAAAAGGTGAGAGATCTAAATTTTTATAATAAATCATTTTGCTGAGCAAACAATATGTGCGGTTATTACGGACTTTGGAAAATAAATGATTTTAGACCAATGTCAGGCTGCAGATACTGATGTGGTTAGTTGAGCCTTCAGCATGAAGAGAATGAAAAATCTTTGGAATACTGTTGACACTCACGCTATGAAACCACATGCCATTTAATTCATTACTGCGCTTCCAAGATTACATTTACAGTTGTGGTATTAACCCCTGGGCATTTTTGTATTACTTATTGCAGACACTTTGTCAGGCAGGATTAATTCAGTGGGGGAGGAGGCAGCAGTTTGGAGAGAAAGTGGATGATTAAGACTGGGGTGGGGCTGGGCGCGTTGGTTCACGCCTGTCATCCCAGCACTTTGGGAGGCCGAGGCGGGTGGATCACCTGAGGTCAGGAGTTCGAGACCAGCCTGGCCAACACGGTAAAACCCCGTCTGTACTAAAAATACAAAAATTAGCCGGGTGTGGTGGCGCATGCCTATAATCCCAGCCACTCGGGAGGCTGAGGCAGGGAGAATCGCTTGAACCCAGGAGATGGAGGTTGCAGTGAGCTGAGATCACGCCATTACACTCCAGCCTGGGCAACAAGAGTGAAACTCCATCTCAAAAAGTAAAAATAAAAATACAAAAATTAGCTGTGATTGGGTGCGCCTGTAATTCCAGCTACTTGGGAGGCTAAGGCAGGAGAGTCACTTGAACCAGGAAGGCAGAGGCTACAGTGAGTTGAGATTGTGCTACTGCACTCCAGCCTGGGCGACAGAGCAAGACTCTGTCTCAAAAAAAAAAAAAAAACCAAGGAGGCAAGACCCGCCTCCTTGGTCCTGGTCTGCAAACACTGACAGCCACACTTCACATCTTCCAAAGCCCCGATCGCACTTACTCAGCTAGTTGTATTTTTCTTTCGGCTTTTAAAAAAGAATACCTCCTTAGAAAAGTTAATAACGGGCCAGGCACAGTGGCTCAGGCCTGTAATCTCAGCATTCTGGGAAACTAAGGCAGGAGGATCGCTTCAGGCCATGAGTTCAAGACCAGCCTCGGCAACATAGCAAGATCAACCTTGTCTCTACAAAAAAGAAAAAACTAGCTAGGTGTAGCAGTGCATACCTGTAGTCCCAGCTACTCAGGAGGCCAAGGCAGGAGGATTGTTTGAGTTCAGGAGTTTAGGACCAGCTTGGGCAACATTGTAAGACCCGTGTCTCTAAAAAACAAATTTGTCTTTTAAATTAGCTGGGCTTGATGGTGCACACCTATAAGTCTCAGCTACTGAAGAGACTGGGGCAGGAGGATCACTTGAGCTCAGGACAAGAGTTGGAGGCTGCAGTGAGCTATGATTGCAACACTGCACTCCAGCCTGGGCAACAGAACCAGACCCTGTATCAAAAATAAAAAGGAATTCTCAGAAAAATGAATAACAAACATACAGACTTTTTTTTTTTCTGAGACAGGGTCTCACTTTGTCACCATCATCTTGGCTCACGATCCTCCTGCCTCAGCCCCTCAAGTAGCTGGGACTACAGGCATGCACCACCACACCCTGCTAATTTTTGTACTTTTAGTAGAAACGGGGTTTCACCATGTTGGCCAAGCTAGTCTCGAACTCCCGACCTCAGGTGATCCACCTACCTTGGCCTCCCAAAGTGCTGGGATTACAGGCATGAGCCACTGCACCTGGCCGACTTTTAAAATAATAATCATAATGTTTCCTCACCAACTGCATCCCTGGTTCCTCCCATTGTTTCCTCCTGTGGTTTCTGGTCCCTTCTGTGAATGGAGGCAGCAGCCCCTCCGGGCCTAGCTGTCACCACAATCCCTGGTATGGAATAGGCCTGCCCTGCAACTGCAGTGTGTGGTGTCGTCATTGTCATTTGAAAGCTTGGGGAAAAGAGAGTTGCTTTCGTCATGGAAGGTAAGTGCAGTCCTTGTTATCACATTTAATATTTTGGTCCGTTTAGCAGTTGCTTAGTAACCAAAGCGCAACTGACCAGGAGATGGAAAAGTTGAAATTCACTTCTAGGGATTGCCTCACACTGCCAAGTCTGCACCTTCCCGCGTCAATGGGACTGATTTTTTTTATAAGTGACGTGAAATCTTCTGGAGATGAGGCGTGGTTTTCCGGATATTAGGTGTCCTGATGAAAATCCAAAGCCATGTGCTATCTGAGAGGAAATCCAGAGAGTGTGCACTTTCCAGGAGGTGCCCAAGCCCCACCCAGGCCCCATAAACCTGGCAGGAACTGGACTCGACCCGCACAGACCCCAGCCCTGCCAAGCCGGCCTCTGTGTAAAGCTGGGCCCCTGGAACCTTGCTCTTCTCTATGCCTGGGCCTTTGGCCACTGGCAACACCAGGCCGCAAGTGAGGAGTGGATGAAAGCAGCCAGGGGCGGGCCGGCACCCCCAGGCAGCCACGCCTCCAGCTTTTCAGCTCAGCACTCCCAAAATCTGGGAGCTGCACCCAGGGAGACGGCGTCCTCCTGTTGCTGCTACTCCCAGAAGAGTCAAGGCTAAGTAAGCTCCCTGGCCGGAGGGTTTTCCTGGTTGACAAGCAGCAGAGAGGAGGCATCGGCGAGGCATCTTGGAGACTGGGGCCATCCCCTTCCTTTTCTTCCTGTCTTCAGCAGAAAGGCATTGAATGCCTACCGTGTGTTTTTCTCCTTCAATTCGCTTGAGAGACACACAGCAGGGCTGGCTTCTCTGTCCTCCCACCATGTACATTGCCAGAAAGAGCTGCTGGTATCCCTGGAGGACCTAAACACACAGGCAAAAACAGCTGGGCCCCAGAGGAGAGCAGTGCTTCTGAAAGACACACCCAGACCCCAACAGTGGGTGTGATATGAGGCGGGACAGCTGGGCCACAAAGACAAAGTCAGCACCACAAAGGCACGCAGGGAAACAGAGGAAGATATTGGCGGTGTGAAGCGAAACCAACAGGTAATTTTCAAATGGACCAAGAGGAAGTAACAGCATAAAAAAATTAAATAACTTAGGAGCAAAGAAGAAAGGATACATTGCCAGCTGGGTCTGGTGGCTCATGCCTGGAATCTCAGCACTTTGGGAGGCCAAGGCCAGAGGGTTGCTTGAGCTCAGGAGTTCGAGACCAGCCTGGCAACATAGCAAGACCCCATCTCTATAAACAAAATGTTTTTAAGTAAGTAAATAAAAGAATCAACACAAGCCTGGAAAATGAAGATATTTCCCAGAAAGTAACTAAAAAGATGTAGATGTAGATGTTAGAAAGAAAAGAAAATTAGAGATCAATTCAGGAGCTCCAACATCCACCTAATAGGAATTCCAGAAAGAGGAAGTAGAAAATAGGCCAGGTGCAGTGGTTCACACCTATAATCCCAGCACTTTGGGAGGATCGCTTGAGCCCAGGAGTTCAAGACCAGCCCGGACAACATAGCAAACCCCCATCCGTACAAAAAAAAAAACAAATAGAAAAATTAGCTAGGCATGGTGACATGCGCCTGCAGTCCTAGCTATTAGGGAGGCTGAAGTGGGAGGATCGCTTGAGCCCAGGAGATTGAGGCTGCCTTGAGTCGTGATCATACCACTGTACTCCAGCTTGTCTCCAAAAAAATAAATAAATAAATAAATAAATAAATAAATAAATAAATAAATTGCTAAAGACCAGTTAGATCAAGTTAACCTTGATCCAGAAGGCAGCAAGAAAAAGCAAAATATAAAAGTTGAATGACATGGAGGACAGAAGTAGCTATGCCAACAATATCCAAATAACAGCAGTCTCAAACAGAATAGAAGTATTCAAATGAAAATAAATTAGCCAGAATCAAAGAAAGAGAGGGCTTATATAGGGGCCACACTGAAGCCATTAGGAAAAGTCCTCACCTAGACCCACATTCAGTGTCTCTTCACTCACCAGCCGACCAGTCCCCATCCACCTCCCAAGTTCTGCAGCCAGCTCTGCTGATGCATTCAGAGGAGGATTTAGGCAATTGTCAACCTCTGCACATCTTGTTGTGGGTACACAGCAGCTATGTATTTTCATTGTCATCTTTTAAATCTACGACATTGGTGAGATACGCAGGACCCAAGCCTGCATCTCTATGTGCCCATTCCAGCACCAGGAAACTTTTAGGGGTCTGAAACGCTAGTGGAGCAAGTGAATGAATGAATGAATGACGGTAGCCAGGGCAGTTTTGACCTGTGTATGTGGACATTGGAAATACACGATAGGTAACTAACTGAAGTACAAAACTGTGTTTAAAACTTGTGATTTGGGACAGGCGCAGTGGCTCATGCCTATAGTCGCAGCACTTTGGGAGGCCGAAGCGGGTGGATGGCTTGAGCCCAGGAGTTTAAGACCAGCCTGGGCAACACGGTGAAACCCTGTCTCTACCAAAAAAAAGAAAAGGAAAAAATTATGTGTGCTGACGTATGCCACTAGTCCCAGCTACTCTGGAGACTGAAGCGGGAGGACTGCTTGAGCCCAGGAGGCAGAGGTTGCAGTGAGCCAAGATCACACCACTGCACTCTAGCCTGGGTGAGAGTGAGACCCTGTCTCAAAAAGGAAAAAAAAAAAAAAATTCCTTGCAATTTGCCTTAAGAAAAGTTTGCAAGCTTTTATTTTGTGTCTGAAGGAGTTTATGCTCTGAATTCTTCATCAACAGGGCGTCAAGGTGGCAGCTTTCTGCATTGACTGGTGATTATCCTTTTCTGATATGTTTTAAGACCCTTAACACTTTTAATTTTTTTTAATTACCATTTGTAGTATCAGACTATCTTTGCACAGCAATTTTTCTGTCAGATCTTGGAGGTTTCACTTTGAGATGATACAGTAGGATGTTTCATCATTTAAGTAGCCCCGTCCCTTCCCCACTCCCTGCACCCAGCACTGTACTGCAGAGGCCCAGTTTGGGTATTTATCTTTCAGAGACACTGCCTTCTTCATGAAATCGTCCTAAAAATAGCTTCATTTAACTAGGCCATTTGACAGGCTTTTTCAGACTTTTTCTCAGACCAGTCTGAAAGCCGGATATTATTTCAAACAGATACAATGAACATTGAACCTGATCACAAGGCATCTGTTACCCTATTCAGGCTGCTGGGAGTTGATAAGGCTACCTCAAATCACTGTGTGCAGTTAAAGGCTACAAAAGCCTCAGGCCACAAAAATTCCCCAGCCCAGGGGCCTGGAGACACCCAGGGGCCCGGAGACAGTTTTTCCAGCTCTCAGTGTCGAGGGTGTACCTTAGCCCGTTTTCTGTTGCTGCAACAGAACACCTGAGGCCAGGGTGATTTATAAAGAAGATAGGTTTATTTGGCTCACGGATCTGCAGGCTGGGAAGTTCAAAGACATGGCCCTGGCTCCTGGCGAGGGCTTCAGTGCTGCATCATAACATGACGGATAGGGTCAAAGGGGAGGTGGATGCGTGCCAAGAGGAACAACCCAGGGAGGTTCCTGGCGTTATGATAACCCACTCTCAAGGGAACTCATCCAGTCCCTAAAGTCTGGTCAGAGCAAGGACTCATTCACTGCCAGGACAATGGCACCAAGCCATTCATGAGGGGATCCGCCCCCATGACCCAAACACCTCCCCCTAGACCCCACCTCCCAATGCCCCCACACTGGGGATCAAATTTCAGTAGCAGTTTTGGTGGAGACAAACCGTAGCAGGGTGGGTGGGTACTCTCACTTGGACCTGTCTCCTTGGGACCATGGAGCAGGTTTCGGAAGGACAGAGCTCTCATTGTCAGGCCTGTCCAGCACCCTGGGCTGTCCCCAGGAGTAGACTTGCCTGTCACTGACAGGATGGGCCACATCCAGGACTCTGGCATCCAACGTGACATGCAGCCCTGTGAATACAGGACAAATTCTAGGGATATAGGGCAAAAGGGACCTATGGCCCAGCATTCAGAGACAGCTCACAGCGTGAGCACCCAGTGAAAACTCAAACCTGGAAACTAGGACTAGGGACAGTGCCACTTCCTGAGACAGAGCCGCTGAGAGGGTCTGGGAAGGGTGGACGGGGTGGAAGTGGGAGATGAGGTTCCCTGGGACGAGAAGGCATTCAGGCAGGCAGCGCAGGTGGAGGCCTAGTGATGAGGGAGGCCTGGCTCTTCGGGGTCCCGCACGAGATGGGAGTTGTTAGAGCACAGGGTCCTGAGAATGAGTGGCGGGTAAGGCCAAGAGGAGGAAGGACCCTTGGTGTAGAAGGGCCTTGCGTGTGGCTGAGGGAGGGATTGCGTCCTGAGGGCAGCAGAGTGCAGATGCGTGTGGACTCAGACCCACGGCATGAGAGCCCTCAACCCCAACCAGGTCCCTGTGGCCGTAACATTGGCTCCACGTCCCTTGGGCATGCTAAAAAAACCTTCCTTGGGTCACAGACAGTTCCAGCCTGCGGCCTCCTAACAGAGACCGTCCTCAGGACCTGCTTGCAGACGTTGGGGTGGTGGTCTGCCCGGATGTCCTGCTCTAACCTCCCATAGGCTTTTGGAGTTGGCCGTGCCCTTCTCAAAAGGACTCTCCAGGCCGGGTGCAGTGGCTTATGCCTGTAATCCCAGCACTTTGGGAGGCCGAGGTGGGTGGATCACCTGAGGTCAGGAGTTCGACACCAGCCTGGCCAACATGGCAAAACCTTGTCTGTACTAAAAATACAAAAATTAGCTGGGCGTGGTGGTGCACGCCTGTAGTCTCAGCTACTCGGGAGGCTGAGGCAGGAGAATTGCTTGAACCCAGGAGGCAGAGGTTGCAGTGAGCTGAGATCTCATCATTGCACTCCAGCCTGGGTGACAGAGCTCTGTCTCAAAACAAACAAACACACAAACATAAAAGCACTCTCCACATTCCTCTCTCATCATGCTCTGTGTTGGTTTCACGTGTTTGCCTTTAGATTACTCAAGGAAGTACTTTCAATACAGAAAAAGGGAAAGGCAGAACCTGGACAATTGCTTTTATAAGCAGGCTGGGCCATAGCAATGAACCCAGGCAGTCTGCACCGCAGCCTGTACAGTCCCCCAACCTGTGTCTCCATCCTCACCTACCCTCCTCACCTCCAGTTGGCCACCTTCTCCTGGTTTCCTCATTCCTGGTGAGGCTTTCACTGCCAAGTGCCTTTTCCTAAAGTAGCCTTTCCCCAGCTCCTCCTCTCACCCCCGGCCTGGCAAACTTCTACTCATCCTCCAAAACCCCACTTACCTGTCACCTCCTCTGCAGCCTTCCTTGCTTCCCTCCCACAAAGAGAATTTATTTCTCCCTCTGTTTTTCTCAGAGCACTCTGCTCAGAGCTCTTTTTGAACCCTTGGCAGGACATGCTGTATTTTATATTTTTATGGTTATGTCTCCCCAATGAGATTGGGACCCCATCAAAGGCAGGCACCCCATGCGCACCAGACACGTGATTATCAAAAGAGCGCATGGCGTCAGCAAGCACATCTCTTCCCCCAGTGTGAGCCCACCTCCTCCTGCTGGACAGCATTGGCTCACGGGTCTGCACAGCCTTCCCGAGCCCTGAGCTAGGAAGCTGTCCCATCAGTCACCCCCTGAGCCGGTCTCCTTGTGACTAACCTGCTCTCTCCCTCTCACCCTCCTAGGGCCGACGAGATTGAAATGATCATGACGGACCTTGAAAGGGCAAACCAGGTAGGACCCTGGACGCTTTTAGTCCTAAAACCCACAATAGCGGGCCCGTTTCTGGCATCTCGGAAGATGCGTCACCCGAAGTTAGAAGGCCGGTTATCCTTCCATTTTTTACTGACAGCTTTCAACATCGATGCTCCTTCTGATGTCGTGAGAAGTAGGAGAAGACATAAAAAGTCCCAGGAACCATTTCCTTGGCAAAGTCTTTGATGTGGTTCCAACATCTCAGACATCCCATGGTGAACATCCCCTCTAAAGTGGTAACTGTCTCCTTTTCCCTACTCCGTCTCTAAACACCCGTCTGTGTAGCTGTGGCATCCGTGACGGTGTAGACATCTCCCCATGGAATTATCCTCGGAGAGTTCCCTAGTGTAGACACCTCACCACGGTGTTATCCTAGGAGAGTTCCTTACCACCACGTTCTCATGGGTCGCAGCCACTTGCTCCAAAGAGGGCTCTCAGCTGACGGCCCCCTTTTGGCTGACACTTGGTTCTCAGAGAGGCCTTATGGCAAGTACCCAGCACAGTGTCCAGCACAGATCCAGCACATGGTGTTGGGTGATTCTAAACACTCTGCTTCCTGGAAAATTCAGCCATCCCCAAAACCCCTTCCTCCCCCCAGGAGCCCACAGAACAGGAAAACATTTTACTTTAACCGGTGCTGCTGTTGCTCTGAAAAGAAAGTGGTCCCCCGGCTGGGCGCGGTGGCTCATGCCTATAATCCCAGCAGTTTGGGGGGCCAAGGTGGGTGGATCACTTGAGGTCAGGAGTTTGAGACCAGCCTGGCCAACATGGTGAAACCCCATCTCTACTAAAAATACAAAAATTAGCAAGGCGTGGTGGCAGGCGCCTGTAATCTCAGCTACTCAGGAGGCTGAGGTAGGAGAATCACTTGAACCACTGGAGGCAGCGGTTGCAGTGAGCCAAGATCTAAGTGTGGGCAACAGAGCAGAAACTCCATCTCAAAAAAATACAAAATAAAATTTAAAAATAAGAGCTTTGGGCCGGGTGTAGTGGCTCATGCCTGTAATCCCAGCACTTGGGGAGGCCGAGGTGGGTGGATCACTTGAGGTCAGTAGTTCCAGGCCAGGCTGGCCAACATGGTGAAGCCCCATCTCTGCTAAAAATACAAAAAGTAGCCGGGTGCGGTGACATGCACCTGTCATCCCAGCTGTTCAGGAGGCTGAGGCAGGAGAATCACTGGAACCCGGGAGGCAGAGGTTGCAATGAGCCAATCACGCCACCATACTCCAGCCTGGATGATAGAGCAAGAATCTGTCTCAAAGACAAAAAAAGCAGTTACTGGAAGGAGTTACCTTCATCACAGATCACTATTCCTATTTCTGAAGTTTCCACCGGCTCCCCCTCTCCCCTCAAGGCCAGTCTTGGGCATGCCTTGCCTTTAGATGGCACTTCTGGGCAATCTAACGTGCCCAACAGGAGAGCCTGGTTTGTTAAACGGGAGAGCCTTATCCTGTGAATATCAGTGCACTATCCGGAACAGACACTCTGTGGTCTCAGAGACAGTCCCCAGGTACCTAAGAAGTTTGGCAAAGCGAATGCACTTCTCAAGGTGCCGAAGCCACTCAGTGGACCCCAGTCTCAGGAGACACCAGACAGGGCCGTAGGGACAGGTGCTGACTCCAGAACGACACGGGTTCAGTTCCTAACTCGGTATTTCCTGTGTGGCCTTGACGGGTCTCTTAATCTCTTAAATTTCTTGGTCATAAAAAAATCAAAAGAAAAGTGAACCTTGAGGCCATTATGCCAGGGGAAATACGCCAGTCACAAGAAAAGACAAATACCAAATGATGCCACCTGTATGAAGTATCTAGAGGAGCCAACTTCAGAGAGACAGAAAGTGCCACAGTGACTGCCAGGGACGAGGGGAGGAGGGAAATATGAAGTTGTTGTTAAATGAGTACAGAGTTTTGGTTTTGCAAGATGAAAACATTCTGGGGATTAATTGCACAACCACGTAAACGTCCTTGATGCTACTGAAAAGTACGCTAATGGTTAAGATGGTAAATTTTATGCTTTGCGTATTTTACCATGATTTAAAATATGTTAAAAAAAATTTGAAAGAAAGGAAGCAAATTTAGCTAATGCTTCCTTTGCAAGGTTGTTTTGAGGATTTGAGGTAAAATGCCAGAGTAAAAAGTAGATGGTGGCCGGGCACAGTGGCTCACACCTATAATCCCAACACTTGGGAAGACCAAGGCAGGTAGATCACTTGAGGTCAGGAGTTTGAGACCAGCCTGGGCAATTTAACAAGTCCCCCATCTCCATAAAAAATACAACAGCTGGGCGTGGCAGTGTGCCTGTAGTCCCAGTCACTTGGGAGGCTGAGGCAGGAGGATCGCTTGAGTCCAGGAGGTAGAGGTTGCAGTGAGCTATGATTGCACCACTGCACCCCAGCCTAGATGACAGAGTGAGACCCTATCTCAAAAAAAATAAAGCAAAAGAAGTAGATGCCTAAATAAATGTTAGTTCCGTAGCTGATGAAGAAGCACAGGTTTTGGGGGAATTGTAAAGTCCTGCCTTCAGGAAAGGGTGGTGAGGGGTAGAGGCGAGTTCTCACCAACAACTCAGCCAGAGTTTATAGCCTGATACAGCTGCATTAATAGAAATACAGTTTCTAGAATGAAGGAGGTGGTGATTCTGCTCATTGGCAGCAATGAGTCCATGCCTAGGAAATTCCTTTTTTTTTAAATTTATTTATTTTTCTTCTTTGAAATGGAATTTTACTCTTGTCTTCTAGGCTGGAGTGCAATGGCACGATCTCAGCTCACTGCATCCTCCACCTCCTGGGTTCAAGCAATTCTCCTGCCTCAGCCTCCCAAGTAGCTGGGATTATAGGCGCCCACCACCATGCCCGGCTAATTTTTGTATTTTTAGTAGAGACAGAGTTTCACAGTGTTGGTCAGGCTGGTCTCGAACTCCTGACCTCAGGTGATCTGCCCGCCTTGGCCTCCCTAAGTGCTGGGGTTACAGGCGTGAGCCACCGTGCCCAGCCGGAAATTCCATTTTAGACTGGAAGCCACACTGTAAGGAAAACAGCTCCTTGGAGTGCGTTCAGAGACGACTCCATGGCCAGGACAGGGAGGGGCTCTAACATAAAAGGAACTAGGGGGTTTGGAGACGTTCCTAATCTTGGGGTAGCAGGGAAAGATGGCAGCACCACTGGACAGCAGGAGCAAGAGGAATAATTTCAGGAATCTGGGATACGAAAAGATAAGGGGGAAGGGTCATGGGGGCATTTGTGGGTTCTGTCCTTGTAGTTCTCAAGAGCCGACCAGAAAGAAAGGCCAGGGGACGGAGCCAGGCTTTTTCTGAGAGACCCCTGTAGACCCCAGCCAAGCATAGAGGCTGGTGAGAGGAAACTTTTTTGTTTTTGCTTCTGAGACAGTCTTGCTCTGTTGCCCATGCTGGAGTGCAGTGGCGCAATCTCGGCTCACTGCAACCTCCCTGTCCTGGGTTCAAGCGATTCTCCTGCCTCAGCCTCCCGAGTAGCTGGGACTACAGGCATACGGCACCACGCATGGCTAATTTTCTTATTTTTAGTAGAGATAACTCCTGGGTTCAAGCGATCTGCCCACCTCGGCCTCCCAAAGTGCTGAGATTACAGGCACATGCCACCACACCCAGCTAATTATTGTGTTTTTAGTAGAGACGGGGTTTTGCCATGTTTGCCCAGGCTGCTCTTGAACTCCTGGGCTCGAACGATCCACCCACCTCCGCCTCCCAAAGTTCTGGGATTACAGGCGTGAGCCACCGCGCCCAGCCAGGAAGCTTCTTCACAGTGGAGTTCCTCCTCAGTCTGGCTCTCCAGAGTTGCCATGCTGAAAGATACTTGCTCTGGAGAGAGTGAGCTACCTGTCACCAGAGCTATGCAAGCAGATTCAGGCCAGCCCTCCCGGAGAGCATGAGATGGGGAATCACGCACAGAGTGGACCGAAGGAGGCATTGAACAAGAAGGCTCAAAGGGTCCCTTTTGACCCGGAAGTCTAGGATTTCGTGAAGCTACAGGTGAACCCATTGGCATGAGAAGCATCCAGGGAGGAAAGAGGCAAGCCCTGGAATATCGAGAGAATATTTCCAGCAGGAAAAGAAGTGGAAGGTTAAAGGAAAGCCAGAGAAGGGGACGTTGGTCTGGGCCATCAACTAAGAGAAAAGCTGCCCAGAGCCAGGCATGGTGGCGGCGGCGGCTGTAGTTAACCAGCACTTGGAGAGGCCGAGGCAGGAGCATCACTTGAGCCCACGAGTTTGAGACCAGCCTGGGCAACATAGTGAGACTTTTTTCTCTACAAAAAAGTTTTAAAAAAATAGCCAGGTATGGTGGTGTGCATCTGTGGTCCCAGCTAACCCAGGAGGCTGAGATGGGAGGATCTCTTGGGCCCGGGTGTTCAAAACCAACACCAGAGATGCAGGTCGGAGAGTGGGCTGGTAGGAGGGGACCTGACCAGGCCTGTGGGAGGGTCTGAGTGTGAAGGATTCATCCTGGGAGTAGTGAAGAATTGTGGGCGGGATTGAGACATCAGGTTTGAGTTCTAGAAGGATCTCTCTGGCTATACGTTGGAAAACAGATGGGAGTGGAAAGACCAGAAGCCAGGAGATCAGTGGGAGGCTATTGTGACAGTACGGGGATAGATGGCATGGGCCTGAGCCGAGGCCATCCCTGCGGAGGTGAGCTGGAGGCGGGCTGGGCAGGAAGAGGAGGGCGCAGACGCGGTCCCACACTGTTGCAGGCGGCAGGCATCTGGACCAACGCCTTTCTCATCAGGAAACCCCCAGGAGGAGCAATTTACTACCTCACTGGCATACAACATTCATTTTCCCTAGGTGTGTAGTTAGAATGTTCTACTGAGACCTGAAGTGCTCGTTTATTGCTAAACCACTGTGCTTCCGTTATGGAGAAGTAGCAGAGCAGTCGGCACCTGTCAATTACCTCCGAGCCTCATTCACCCCTGTTTGTTGAACATCAGGGCACTGGCATAAATACTCACTGTCCCAATTGGTGACAGTAAAGGTTCAGAACTCTTGAGACTTCAGGGTAAATAAGAAGCCACAGCTTTGCACTTTGAACTGCGTGTGAAACCCCCTCCCCGGGCTTTCAGGCTTTCAGCAATTCACGACTTTTTTGCAGTGAAAAAAAGCGGCCCGCCCACTGCCCCTCCGGGGCCTCCTTTCTGAGCAGTGGTGATCCGAATTGCTGGTGGGCCTTGGTCTCAAACTCCTGGGCTCAAGCTATCCTCTTGCCTTGGCCTACCAAAGTACTGGGACTACAGGCATGAGCCACTGTGCCCGGCTTTGAAGCCAGCATTTCTTTACTACCTACGAGGCCTGCTCAGAGTCTGTGCTCAAAAAGATGTACTGAATGAATATGGGCTTTGACGGGCAGGCTGGAGTGCAGTGGCATGTTCTCCTAGCCCACAGTGGGGCTGGGAGGGAGTCATTGAAGCGAGCTGCCCTTCTCCTGTTCACCTGCCTGGTGTTTATGTCACAAGACTGCCCTAGTGGAGGACCCTCCAGGTTGAGGTTAGGGGTTGGAAACCACAGCTGACCCTCACCACGGAGAGTGGGTCTCCATGGAGGCCTTGGCCACTGGTGCAGCATCAGCGTGGGACACGTGGTGGTCAGCATTTGGTCTCCAGCTGTGGTAGATGTTCCTGACCTTCCTGCAGAGTCATTGACATGGGGTTACCTCTGGGAGTCAAGATGTTCGCTGTAATTGCGCGCTGGGGGTAGGGCAGCAGGACCTCAGCCCATCATCAGCTCCTGGGTCTACTTCGTTCCTCGGGGGACTTGTTCATCTCTGGTGTCCTCAAGCCTGAGTTTTAATGGCCATGCAAGCAGAGAACAAGAGACAAAGCCTGGGGCCAAGAAGGAGGTGGAAGATTGGATCAGAGACTACCCCCCTCCCCCGCCATATAAAACCAGGGACTTCAAAGGCCACACTCTGAAAGTGTAAACTGGCGGGGTGGGGGAAGGAGTCTGCCCTTAAAGGGAGACGGTGAGGGTTCTCTCTTGTTGGTTCCAGAGGGAGAAGAAAATGAGCCTCCCAAGAGAATTCCTAACCACAGCCACCTCTCCACAGGTCTGGGGCCACGTTTCACATGAGACCCCCCAGCCCTCTCCTCACACCTTCGCCCCACCAGGCTGCAGCTGGCCCAAGGCCCTGTCTTTATCCTCTGCAAGCCCACCCCTCTCTGTGTCCTTCCCATGATGCCTCACCACATTTTATGAGTCAAATTATTCAGACTTCAGAGGCCTGGAAGTAGCTGTCTACATCCTGTATTCACATCCCAATCAGGGGCACTGCGGTTAGGGGAAAGCTTTTTTTTTTTTTTCTGAGATGGAGTCTCGCCCTGTGACCCAGGCTGGAGTGCAGTGGCGTGATCTTGGCTCACTGCACCCTCCCCCTCCCGGGTTCAAGCAATTCTCATGCCTCAGTCTCCCAAGTAGCTGGGACTACAGGTGTGCACCCCCCACACCCAGCTAATTTTTGTATTTTTAGTAGAGACAGGGTTTCACCATGTTGACCAGGCTGGTCTCAAACCCCTGACCTCAAGTGATCTGCCCACCTCAGCCTCCCAAAGTGCTGGGATTACAGGCGTGAGCTACTGCACCCAGCAAAAGCATTTACTTGCTATACTTCCTGGGGCCTTTCAGGGACCCTTGAGGGATGGGCAGGGGTTGGGGGGCCCGTGGAACTTCCTCTAGGATGAAGTGACCTCGTGGTCCCCTGGTTCCGGCTCTCCTTCCCCAAATCAGCCAGTGAGGAATATGACGCCAGCCCAGGGAGCAGAAAAGCCTCCTTCACCTTCCCCAGAGACGTGAAGCTCCCCTGGGTCTCACAGTGGAAACCATCTCTGTATTTGCTGGCTTGACTCTTAACAGGAAGAATTCCTGAGACACGGTGTCGCTGGCTGCTTGCTACCTCCCAGGTGACTGCTGAGGGGAGGCAGAGTTTAACCTGATGCCAGCTAAGAGTAATTTCCCCCAAAAGGGTCTTCCATTTTGAGATGAGGAGGATGGTGAGGTGTGCCTGGGGCCACACATGCCAGGGACCTTCATGACAATGTCCTGGACACCATCACCAGGTGATGGGCATCGGCTTGTGTGAGCCCTGTGGCCGCCAGTCCCCTTGCCGGGTGGCTGTTTTCTGCCATCATGGTCTGGGTTACCACCAATATGCAAGCAGTATCCTCCTCACCCCCATGTTTCTAGCATCAACTCAGCAAATGACAGAGAATAGGCAAGAAACAGCAAGAAAGATCTCCCGGGACAGTGCTCAGGCTCTGCGAGGGGCCATTCTCATGGTGGGGCAGACACAAAAGTAGAACGAGGGCTCCCAGTGGCCCTGCCTCTGCAGGGACACAGGAGGAGACGGGAGCCCGACGGTGACCACAGGGAAGTGATGTCTCAGGGCCGCCCCCGCTCTTGCGTCTGGGGTTCCGGATCTAGAAACACAGCTACAGCTGGTTGAACAGGGGTCTTCAGGAAGACGCCAGAGCCTCAAAACCAGCATCACCACGCGCCGACCCGGCACAGGGCCCCCTTCTTCCTGCCTCAGCTGCCAATGATGGGCTACACTTACTTCTCAGCTCCTGAAACGAATTCATCCCAGCTCCAGATCAGCGTCTGTTTCCCTGTTCCTTCCTTTCACTGCCATTAGGCCTGTTTTTAGTTTGAATTCTGCTGTTTCGTGGACGTCTCACCGCACAAACCACCTCAACGCTTCGTTTTGTGAGTTTTGTATTTTTTTCGACGCCCTCAGGACAGAAATCCTGAATAACTATGTGATCAGAAAGTTGCATGAAAGTAACGAAGTCAAGCCAAAAGTGATAGAGGTCTGACCACTGTGACCGCCAACAGACGGGCCACAGAGAGACTGTCTGTGAACTTGGAAACTGATTGCAAGTACAAATGCTACACAGAAATTATACAATCAGGCTGGGCTCGGTGGCTCCCACCTGTAATCCCAGCACTTTGGGAGGCCGAGGCGGGCGGATCACTTGAGGTCGGGAGTTCGAGACCAGCCTGGCCAACATGGTGAAACCCTGTCTCTACTAAAAATACAAAAATTAGCTGGGCATGTTGGAGGGCGTCTGTAATCCCAGCTACTCAGGAGGCTGAGGTGGGAGAATCATGTGATCCTGGGAGGTGGAGGTTGCAGTGAGCCAAAATCACACTGCTGCACTCTAGCCTGGGTAACAGGGTGAGACTCTGTATCAAAAAAAAAAAAAAAAGAAAATTATGCAGTCAGAAATTGAAATCATCAACAGCTGGATCCCTTCTTTTGTGAACTGTCACCCTGTGATGAGATGGTATCCTCTCTGAACAGCTAAATGCCCGCTTGAGACCCATGAAGGCTCCTGCGGACACCTTGTAACCAGATGCCCGGGACATCCCCAGCGCTGGCCGTTCCAGAACACTTCAGAGCCAGTGTTACAAGTCAGGGTGGTGAGGTCACCTCCTTGGCTGCCACCAGAACAGCTTCTCCACTAGGCTAAGAAATAGGTTTTCTAGCCTAAGAGACCAGGAGAAATATCTCCAAATACATCTTATTCCAGGCAGAGTCTTAGATATTTTTTGCCCAAGAGTTGAACTGACCAACAAGGCAGGCATAAGCTCTTCAATGATTTGACGTGATCGTCAGAAAGACTTGGCGTGACTCATCTGGAAATAAACTGGGAAAAATCTTTTTTGTTGAAGAGGACATTTTTCTGTAGTCTTAATAGTTGATTAGGCCGGGTGCAGTGGCTCACACCTGTAATCCCAGCTCTTTGGGAGGCCAAGGCACGGATCACCTGAGGTCAGGAATTCAAGACCAGCCTGGCCAGCATGGCAAAACTCCGTCTCTACAAAAAATACAAAAATGAGTCAGGCGTGGCGGTGCGTGTCTGTAATCCTAGCTACTCGGGAGGCTGAGGCAGGAGAATCGCTTGAACCCGGGAGGCGGAGGTTGCAGTTAACTGAGATCGCACCACTGCACTCCAGCCTGGGCAACAGAATGAGATTCCATCTCAGGAAATTAAAAAAAAAACAAAACAGTTGATTAATTAGCATGAACCAGAAATCACCTCTACAGTCCTGGACATACAGGTCACCTTGCCACCTTCCTGATGGCTGGTTCTAGATTCAGTGTGGACGAGAGATAGTGACAGAGGTGACCTGCTTGGGCCTAGGCAGACCCACCCAGGCACCACATGAATTCAACTGAATGTAATTCCAAGAGCTCCTGGAGAGGCAAGACAGGCGGCCACCAGCACCATCCTGGGCAGACGGAACTGCCATTAGAAATATCCTAAATTGGCTGGGCGCGGTGGCTCATGCCTGTAATCCCAGCACTTTGGGAGGCCGAGGCAGGCAGATCATCTGAAGTCAGGAGTTCGATACCAGCCTGGCCAACATGTGAAACCTCATCTCTACTCAAAACACAAAAATTAGCCAGGCATGGTGGGCACCTGTAATCCCAGCTACTCAGGAGGCTGAGGCAGGAGAATCGCTTGAACCCAGGAGGTGGAGGCTGCAGTGAGCCAAGATCATGCCACTGCACTCCAGCCTAGGTGACAGAGCGAATTTCTGTCTCAAAAAAAAAAAAAAAAAAAAAAAATTCCTAATTTGTCTGTATGCAGGGCAAATAGATTCAATGCTGTTGCCACATAATTGCTTAAAGCTGCCAAAGCCACTCCTCCTAGAACTAGATTAATCAGCCAGTTCCAGGGCAGGCCAACTTCTTGTGTCTTTCTGAGTCCTTTCTCAGCCATTGTTAGCCACACGCTGCTGTGCCACAAAATAAGAAAACACACGATGGAGAAGCTGCTTGGCCAGGCTTTGCTTTTCTTTTTTTTTTGAGTTAGTTTTGCTCTTGTTGCCCAGGCTGGAGCGCAATGGCGTGATCTCTGCTCACTGCAAACCTCCACCTCCTGGGTTCAAGCGATTCTTCTGCCTCAGTCTCCCGAGTAGCTGGGATTACAGGCATGTGCCACCATGCCCAACGAATTTTGTGTTTTTAGTAGAGACGAGGTTTCTCCATGTTGGTCAGGTTGGTCTCGAACTCCCGACCTCAGGTGATCTGCCCACTTCAGCCTCCCAAAGTGCTGGGATTATAGGCGTGAGCCACCGCACCTGGCCAATTTTTTGTACTTTTAGTAGAGACATGGTTTCACCATGTTGGCCAGGCTGGTCTCGAACTCCTGACCTCAGATGATCCACCCGCCTGGGCTTCCCAAAGTGCCAGGATTACAGGTGTGAGCCACCACACCCAGCCTTTGGCCAGGCTTTTCTGATTGAATGTTTCTAGCAGTGGAATGTAAGTCTGGGAGGAAGAAGCGGAACTTTCACCTCAGCCCACGTGTCCCATGTCATTCGCCACCGTCTCCCACCTGTCTTAGAACTGTGCCTCAGTCCTAAGTATTAAGCTGGCACAAGGCCATTCACAAACGACCTCTGCCTGAGTTCTGTGTCCCGGGCACTTCCGTGACTAGGGACCGTGTTCCCATTTTACAGACAGGTAGGCGGCAGCTCAGTGAGTTTGGGTAACTTGCCATGGTATGTCTTTTCCCAGACACCCTGTTGGGTGGCGGGCACTGGGGTGACCTGTCCTCTTCATCCAGTGGGAAATCCCCATCTGCTCTCTGGGGGTGGTGGTTTCCTTGTTCAGGAATTGCAGGCAAATGATGGAAAAGTCCACTCATTTGTCCCGCAGCCCCCAGCACTGGTCTATGCCATCCTCTTGCCTACGTCCTCGGATTGGCCTGGTTGGCTGAAAATGCCAGGATCAGCATTCAAAACACTTTGTCCAGTGAAGGGTTAAATATGTTGAAATATGCCCGGCCTTTACAAAAGCAGTGGCATTTACATCCTGTACGTTTATGGAAATCCTTGCTGAAGAAAAACAACCACAACATTGTTTGTGCGTGTTTTTAGGAAGAGAATGGCCAAAGTGTCTTTAATTCACTGTTTACCCGTGAGAATTACTCCCAGGAGTAATCCCGCAATAAAATCTTCTTGGTCTATGAGAATAGAAAGAAATTGAATCAAAAGACTCGATTTCCACTTGTATTTATTCAGTCTGGGAAATTCAGTGGGCCGGAGTATTAGTATCAGCAGGGGATTCCTTTGCTCCTAGCGTTAAATTACTGTCATAATCGCTCAATTATTTCTTCCTTGTACTGTTTAAAATAAAAATCCATCACATTCTGTGTTTTTTTTCCTAGCATTTATTAGGTTGAGTGTTTAGGAAAATCAATTATAGTCAGGCATGAATTGATGAATGTTCTTGTAATAATTGTCAGTTGTTAAACTGAATGTACTTTCTCTTTCACCCCTTTTCATTTCCTTCAGAGGGCAGAGGTGGCTCAGAGAGAGGCGGAGACCTTAAGGGAACAGCTCTCATCGGCCAATCACTCCCTCCAGCTGGCCTCACAGATCCAGAAGGCACCAGACGTGGTGGGTAGCCCCGGCCCCGTGGGGGACTGTCCCCGCCTGGCCTCTGCACCTTCAAGTTACAGCCGCTTGCTCCTTTTTGTTTTCAGCATCTCTTTTTGGGAATCACGTTTTAACCAGTACTGCTTTCTCGGTGGGGTTTGCTTTGACCAACTGGGGGCTGGAGCTTGTTAAAGTCGAAGGAAGAGCTTTGCTAACTGTGCGTGGGTGGGCTGAGGCCAGCGTGGCGTCCATCCAGGGCCAAGGTGGAGGCTGCGCAGATACAGTCACAGACACAGTCACTGTGCCCCAGCCAGGCCTGGGGTGTGATTGCTGGCGTGCGGGTGGAGACCTGAACCAGGAGCCGCTCCAGAATGACACGGAGAAATTGAGGGTTTCCGCTGTGCCCTTCCAAGATGAGGAACAGTTCAGGATGAGCTGGGAGGGTAGGGGTGGGTGGGCAGAGGTAATAAAATAACATTCTGCACCGAGTTTATAGAGCAGGAAGAGTGGGTATCACACCACTTTTTTGCAGCTTGCTTTTTCTGAAATTCGCGCAAATGGCTCTTCGCCCAAACATTCCTAGCTCGATCAAGGTGGCTTTGAACTTTGGGTTTCCAGACTCTTTTTCAATGCTGTGTAGGGACAAGGAACAGCGTAGGAGCTAAGACCTTGGGTGTTGGAGCCGTAGCCCCCGGTGCAGACCCCAGCTCTGCAGTCTGGTGATGGGGACAAAGGAACTTAATGTCCCTGAGTCTCCGTTTCGCCGCCTGTAAACTGAGGGGTTGGCGCAAAAGTTATTATGAGCAAATAACTTAGAGCAAAGCTGGACATGTAATAAGACTAAGTAAACCTTAGCAGTAATTCTGATCCCTCAGAATTTATCTCTGATCCCTCAGTTTTGGGGGTTTTTTTTCTTTTTTTTTTATTAAGACAAGTTCTCTCTCTGTCACCCAGGCTGGAGTGCAGTGGCGCAATCTCGGCTAACTGCAGCTTCCACCTCCCAGGCTCAAGGGATCCTCCCAGCTCAACCTCCCGAGTAGCTGGGACTGCAGATGCACACCACCACACCTGGCTGATTTTGGTATTTTTTTGTAGGGACTAGGTTTCGTCGTGTTGCCCAGGCTGGTCTCAAACTCCTGGACTTAAGTGATCCTCCTGCCTCAGCCTCCCAGAGTGCTGGGATTACAGGCGTGAGCCACCACGCCTAGCCTGATCCAATTTCTAGCACATAATTTCATCACTAGTTCACTTACAAACCTCAGTTTTCCCATGTGTAAAATAGGAATTAAGTGATCACAAGGCCCCTCTAAGTAGCCCTCATCCTAATATTACAATGAGTACATATCAGTTGTAGGAGTCCTTTTATTCAACAGTGACTCTGTTGAGTCCTTGCTATATGCCAGGGCTTGTAGTGGACACCCGAAGAACCATAAGGAGTAAGATGAGGCTGATTGCAGAGAGTACAGTCTCGTCAGAAGAACTTGCTCTTGTAATAAATTCATCTGTCAGTTTGACAATCATTATTTCCACCCAATCTGTTAAACAGGGTACCGTTATTTCTTTTTTTTTTTTTTTTTTTTTTGAGACAGAGTCTTGCTCTGTCGCCCAGGCTGGAGTGCAGTGGCGTGATCTCCGCTCACTGCAACCTCCACCTCCTGGGTTCAAGCAATTCTCATGCCTCCAGCCTCCCAAGTAACTGGAGTTGCAGGCGCATACCACCACGCCCAGCTAATTTTTGTATTATTTGTAGAGATGGGGTTTTGCCACATTGCCTAGGCTGGTCTTGAACTCCTGTCCTCAGGATGTCCACCTCCCAAAGTGCTGGGGTTACAGGCGTGAGCCACTGCGGGATCTCACTAGGTCACCCAGGCTGGAATGCAGTGGAGTGATCATGGCTTACCTCAGCCTCCCAGGTCTTGAACTCCTGTCCTCAGGTTATCCACCTCCCAAAGTGCTGAGATTACAAGCATGAGTCATCATTCCGGCCCTGTTTTTTTATATAGATGAAGAAACAAAAGCTCCATGAATGTAAACACCTTTTCCCAAAGCACAGTCAATCTAATGGCTGAGCTAAGACCTGAATTAGGCCTTCTGGCACCTCAGTCTGTGGCTTTTAAATTATTCCCCAGGAGTGAATCTAAATCAAGGTATTAAGACTCCCTTCTAAGAATAGATTTTAGCTTTCTTTTTAAAATTAACATTAAATAAAACATTTGTTGCTGGGCGCAGTGGCTCACGCCTGTAATCCCAGCCCTTTGGGAAGCTGAAGCAGGAGGATCACTTGAGGCCAGGAGTTTGAGACCGGCCAGGGCAAAATATCGAGACCCCATCTCTACAAAAATTTTTAAATTAGCTGGGCATAGTGGTATGTGCCTATAGTCCCAGCTACTCAGGAGGCCGAGGCAGGAGAATTGCTTGAACCCAAGAGGCAGAGGCTGCAGTGAGTTATGATTGTGCCACTGTGCTCCAACCTGGGCAACAGAGAGAAACCCTGTCTCCAAAAAGGTAAATATGAGACTGGGTGTGGTGGCACACACCTGTAATCTTAGCATTTTGGGAGGCTAAGGCGGGCAGATCACCTGAGGTCAGGAGTTTGAGACCAGCCTGGCCAATATGGTGAGAACCTGTCTCTACTAAAAATGGAAGAATTAGCTGGGCGTGATGGCGGGCTCCTATAATCCCAGCTACTCAGGAGGCTGAGGTAGGAGAATCGCTTGAACCTGGGAGACAGAGGTTGCAGTGAGCCGAGATCATGCCACTGCATTCCAGCCTGGGCGACAGCAGGACTCCATCTCAAAACAAAACAAAACAAAAAAGCAGATATGATTGAAGTGTTTCTGGATGTAGAGAAAAGATTTGCATTGAGCAGGCCATCACGTCCTTCATACTTCATGGACTCTGGAACTGAATTTTAACTGAATGTCCCTTTGGCTCTGTTACGGTTCCTTCCTCTAAGTTTAGACAAACTGGGTGCAGCACCATGGCTAGGGTGGGAGGCAGCCTTCAGGACAGGGTCAGCGGCTTCCCCTGGCCCCTGGGGTCCTGCTTGGTTCTGCAAAGGAAGCCGTCTATTCTGATGTGTCTACATGGGGCCCCTGAGCTCAGTGTTTTGGTTGAAAAGAATTCTGGCACTATCCTGGACTGCAGCAACCAAAACATTTCAGAAGGAAATGAATGTTTTTGCAGGTAGAGTCCGTTGTGGATCCTAGGGGCGCTTAAACACTTCATCATCGGTTAAGTGCTGTGTTTACATGGCACCGGTTCAGTCTCCCCAGAGCAGCCCTGTGGGGCTCCCCGCGGGCATGTATTTCCACATAGCCAGTGGGTTCCAGCTGCAGCCAGTTGGGGAGCAAACATAGGAAACTGGGCCAGCGGAAAAATGGTCTGTTGGGCTTGGCTGGCAGAATGCAGCAGAGAAACAGTGGAGTCTGTAGATCTAGCAAAGGCCAAAACCCATCCATTGGGTATCCCAGTGGAATCCGCAATTCTAGAAGGTGAGCGGTCACTGAGTGAGCTGCTGGCTCAAGTTTGCAGCCATGCTGGGCTTTACATAGTTTTGTTTGTTTGTTTGTTTGTTTTTTAGTGAGACGTAGCCCCGCTCTGTCACCCAGGGTGGAGTGCAGTGGCGCAATCTGGGCTCACTGCAACCTCCACTCCTGGGTTTAACCAGTTCTCCTGTCTCAGCCTTCTGAATAGCTGGGATTACAGGTGTGCGCCACCATACCTGGCTAGTTTTTGTATTTTTGGTAGAGATGGAGTTTCACCATGTTGGTCAAGCTGGTCTTAAACTCCTGACCTCAGGTGATCCGCCCACCTCAGCCTCCCAAAGTGCTGGGATTACAGGCGTGAGCCACCGCACCCAGCCTCCCTAAAGCTTTGAAGGCCACCTCTTCCTCTCTCTGATTTCCTCTCTAGCTTTTGCCCATGTCTCTCCCAGCCATCACCCTATGGACTGACAGGCCGCTGCTTCTCATCCAGGCCCCCTGGATCGCTCCCCAAGCCCCTCTCCGTTTCTTTCTTCGTTCTCCCTTATGTCCTTGTGACAGGACAACTGGGAGTGCCCACTGTGTTGAGATGGAGTGAGCCACAGTTTCAGATAAAGGAAGGATGAGCCAGGCGCAGTGGCTCACGCCCATAATCCCAGCACTTTGGGAGGCCAAGGCAGGTGGATCACAAGGTCAGGAGTTCGAGACCAGCCTGGCCAAAATGGCAAAATCCCATCTCTACTAAAACTATAAAAATTTGCCTTTGCCAGGCATGGTGGCATGTGCCTGTAATCCCAACTACTCAGGAGGCTGAGACAGGAGAATTGCTTGAACCTGGGAGGCGGAGGTTGCAGTGAGCTGAGATGACACCGCTGCACTCCAGCTTGGGTGACAGAGCAAGACTCCATCTCAAAAAACAAAAACAAAAAGATAGAGGGAGGATGGTCATGTCTGTGTCATTTCCAAGGTCTTACTGCTTTGGGGTTCATTTTCACCTCGTTTAGTTCATGCGAGACAGCGATGATTTTTGCTATTTTATGAAGGAGGAGTTTGTGGCTTGAGTTGCTGGGAGTTGGCCAGTGCGGCCAAGCTCTTGTGGCCATGCCCAGCCGGGTGCAGGAGTTGAGCCCTCGACCACCCGCTGCCTGGTCCCCACTCTGGGTCCAGGGACAGCACTGAAATCCACACCTTTGACCTGTGTCATTAGAAGCATCTGTCCCAGATACATTCACTTTGACTTGCCCCTGGTAAAACCCACATTCCCTTGGCTGGTTTTACTGACCCTTTTCGTAAAAGCCCTTTAATCAGTGTCTATGGCCAGCACCCCTCAGGGTGGAAGATTAAGATGAGGATGTGATATAGTATGATTCAACCTGTGCCCAAACTGACCTCCCTACATGTCACTTCTGCCATGTCCCCTCCTTGCTCCAGAGCTGGCAGGGACTCCCCAGGGCTGCCACCACACGTCCAGGCGCCTCTGGCCACCCCTGGCAGCCGTCACTCCTCCAGCCCTGCCCCACGCTCCTGCCAGCCTCTGCACCTGCCTGCATGTCCTCCACCCTTCCCCGGCACCCACACTGAGATGGAGCCCCCTTTCCTTCCGACAAGGTCCCGCCAGCCCTCCCGAGGCCCACCCATTCCCCTCTCCTGTGGGTCAGCCCCACGTGCCGTTGTCCTGGTCCTCCTACCCTGGAGGGCTCGTGACGTTGGCCCTGCCCGGCATTATTCAGAGCGGTGCTTTCCAGACTCCCTGTGATGGACAGTTTTGTTTTGTTTTTTAAATTTCCAGTCTGTGGCAGACTGATCGTTTTATATAAAAGACATTTAAAATGTCACCGAAATGCCGAATCGCTATAAAAGTTTCTAAACACTTATTCTCGATTTCTGTAATTGCCTCACTGTGCATCAGCAACAGTTTGCAAATTGGCAACGATCCGTGCAGCTCACGCTGCACAGAATGGGCCTGGACAGCCTGTGCCTGGTAAATAAGCCGACAGGAGATGCTCGCTGCAGCCCCCCAGGGCCACGCACACAGCTGTCAGAGGTCAGGAGAACCGAAACACCTCTTTTACAACCTCATACAAATCAAAGAAGCAGGAAGGAGTACCCTCTTTGCACACAAAACTTTACAAACTTAAATGGTAAAGGCCTCATTTTCCCCGAGGGAGATATGAAACATTATTTCCCTGAGTGAATGCCTGTCCCCAAATTTGAAAATCCGTGGTGAGCACACGGTGCATGGGATGGCCCAGCTGCACCTGCCACCCGGGGCCACGGTGCCACCCTTTCCCCACAATACAGGCAAGATCAGGACGTGAAACTGAGCACTTCAGAGGGGGGACAACGGCAAGGACAGTGGCTTTCTGTGTTACAGCATGAGCTGCCCCCAGGATTCGGCTGTCATAGACACCATGCAGCTCTGCCCTCTCCACCCCAGCCCCCGTCTGGTCTGTCATGCGCAGAATTGCATCTGCCCTGCAGAAAAGATTTCAGAATCTTTCAGGAGCCAGGATTCCCTTTTTTTTTTTTTGGCTTTGACACAGTCTTGCTCTGTCACCCAGGCTGGAGGTCAGTGGTGTAATCATGGCCCACTGCAGCCTCAACCTCCCCAAGCTCAAGCGATCCTCCCACCCCAGCCTCCTGAGTAGCTGGGACTATAGGCGTGCACCACTATGCCTGGCTAATTTTTGTATTTTTTTGTAGAGATGGGTTTTCGCCATGTGGCCCAAGCTGGTCTCGAGCTCCTGAACTCAGGTGATCCACCCACCTCTGCTTCCCAAAGTGCTTGGATTACAGGTGTGAGCCACAGCTCCTAGCCCCATGATTACTTTTAAAGCTTGAAAAAAAGTACTTGAGTCATTGGGAAGTAGAAGTACAGATTTGACTTTTTCCTTTTTTTTTTTTTTTTTTAATACCTTGCCTTTTTTCTATTTTGCATATTTTCCACAATGAGCATTTGGTGAGGTTAAGGGGGGGGTAGCCAGTTTTTTTTAAATCAGTTATCCTAAGAGTTCTTCAACAAAGGAACACCAAATATACATCTTCCACATCTTTTAATTCTTTTATTAAATAAAATACTGGCTGGACACAGTGGCTCATGCCTGTAATCCCAGCACTTTGGGAGGCCAAGGTGGGTGGATCACTTGAGGTCAGGAATTCGAGACCAGCCTGGCCAACATAGTGAAACCCCATCTCTACTAAAAATACAAAAATGAGCCAAGTGTGGTGGTGCCCACCTGTAATCCCAGCTACTTAGGAGGCTGAGGCAGGAGAATTGCTTAAACACAGGGGACGGAGGTTACAGTGAGCCGAGATGGCGCCATTGCGCTCCAGCCTGGGCGACAGACCAAAACTCCATCTCAAAAAAAAAAAAAAAGAAAGAAAAAGAAAATGCTGATAGAGAGTTTCCAATTTGTCAGACAATATCTCAGCTTCCGGGTAATTTAACAGTGAATCTCAAGGACCTTGGATCCCACCTTGTGGTAGAAAATCTCATTGGTTTGGGAGCATTCGAGGGAGGCTTCCTCCCCTGAGCCACCCACTCTGCCGTTCCCCTGCCTGGAGCACTCTTCCCTCTTCCCCAGCGCTCAGCAGCCCCTCCCCACCTCCTCCAGGTCTTGGCTCACACATCACCATCTCAGTGAGTGTTTTCCTGGCCATCTTATTAAACCCCCTGCCTCTCTCAACTCTGACTGTGTGGCCTCTGTTTTAAGTCTCCTTTGACAGTGGTCACCCTGCACACTTTTCATTACTAAGTGTATTTTCTGCATCTCACTCACCCGGCCCCATCTCTGCTGGGCTGTAAGCCCTGGAAAGACAGGGACTTTTCTCCTGGTTTTTTTGTTTGTTTTTTTGTTTTTGAGACAGAGTCTCATTCTGTTGCCCAGGCTGAAGTACAATGGTACAATCTCAGCTCAGCGCAACCTCCACCTCCCGAGTTCAAGTGATTCTCCTTCCTCAGCCTCCTGAGAAGCTGGGATTACAGGCCGCCACCACGTGCCTATAATTAGCCCAGCTAATTTTTGTATTTTTAGTAGAGACGGGGTTTCACCATGTTGGCCAGGCTGGTCTCGACCTCCTGACATCAGGTCATCCACGCACCTCAGCCTCCCAAAGTGCTGGGATTACAGGCGTAAGCCACTGCAGCTGGCCTGGACTTTTGTCCTTGGATTCACTGCTATATGGTTGGTACATGGTGGGCACTCAGTACATATTTGTCCAGTGAATGAATCCAGGTGGCAGCTAACCGCAGGGGGAGGAAGGTGGTATAGGGGAAATGCAAGCAAGGGCAAGAAGTGACGTCCTGCCATCACCATCCACACACTGACATCTGTGCAGCTTCTGTCTCAGTTGCCAGCACAGGTAGCCCCGAGCACCTGCCTCAAGGCCAGCGCAGTTTTGTCATCTCTTTTCTCCTCCCCAGGAGCAGGCCATAGAGGTGCTGACCCGCTCCAGCCTAGAAGTTGAGTTGGCCGCCAAGGAGCGGGAGATCGCACAGCTGGTGGAGGACGTGCAGAGACTCCAGGCCAGCCTCACCAAGCTGCGGGAGAATTCGGCCAGCCAGATCTCGCAGCTTGAGCAGCAGCTGAGCGCCAAAAACAGCACGCTCAAAGTAAGGGGGCTGCGGGGGCCGGGGGTGGCCCAAGGAGGCAGGGTGGGTGGCTGGACATGCACACGCACACACACCCTCTGCCTTTCTGGACCTGATAGCAAGTGTGGCAACCTTGAACCTCTGTAAAGTAGCACCAAGCAGAGTCCTGGAGTCCATGGCAGGGAGACTGGATGTTGAACCCTGCCATCAGCCCTTGTGTAGACAGCATTTCCCTCTTTTTTTTTGGAGTCGGAGTCTCGCTCTGTTGCCCAGGCTGGAGCATGGTGATGTGATCTCGGCTCACTGCAGCCTCCACCTCCCAGGTTCAAGTGATTCTCCTGCCTCAGCCTCCCCAGTAGCTGGAACTACAGGCGTGCGCCACCACGCCAGGCTAATTTTTATATTTTTAGTAGAGGCGGGTTTCACCGTGTTGGCCAGTCTAGTTTCAAACTCCTGACCTCAGGTGATCACCAGCCTCGGCCTCCCAAAGTGCTGGGATTACAGGCGTGAGCCACTGCCTTTTTTTTTTTTTGAAAAGGAGTCTCACTCACTCGCCCAGACTGGAGTGCAGTGACAGGATCATAGTTCACGGCAGCCTCGAAGTCTCGGGCTCAAGCGATTCTCCTCGCCTCAGCCTCCCAAGTAACTGGGACCCTGGGACCAAAGACATGCCCCACCACACCCAGCTAGTTTTTTAATTTTTTATAGAGATGGGATTTCACTATGTTCCCCAGGCTGGTCTGGGACGCCTGGGCTCAAGCAGTTCTCCCACCTCGGCTCCCAAAACACTCTGGGATTATAGGCATGAGCCGCTGCACCTGGCCCAATGTCTTTTTTTTTTTTTTTTTAATTGAAATTTTCTTTTCGACACATGACCAAATTTATGCCAAAACTCAGTTTCCAGCAAATCTATTGCTGATGCTGATGGCTCCCACGACCCTCCCTCGCTCCTTTCTTCTGCCTCTTTGGGGTGAATTTCACCCATTCACTGAGAACTGTCCAGCACCAGGTCCCTTGGAGGAGACAGTCCTTCCGACTTCGGGGATAATGGTTGAAACCTGGTTCCGTCTGTCCTCAGCCAGGTCGTTTATTTTTCATTTTATTTTATGTTATGTTATGTTATGTTATGTTATGTTATTTGAGACAGAATTTCATTCTGTTGCCCAGGCTAGAGTGCGATGGTGCCATCTTGGCTCACCGCAACCTCTGCCTCCCAGGTTCAAGCAATTCTCCTGCCTCGACCTCCCGAGTAGCTGGGATTACAGGCATGAGCCACCACTTCCGGATAATTTTGTATTTTTAGTAGAGACGGGATTTCTCCTTGTTGGTCAGGCTGGTCTCGAACTCCCGACCTCAGGTGATCCGCCTGCCTCCGCCTCCCAAGTGCCGGGGTTGCAGGCGTGAGCCACCGTGAGCCGGGTCGTTTATTTTGTCACCGCCATTTCTTCCTCTCTCATCGGCTTACCCAATGAGTACCAGGATTCAGTTTTTATTTCTAGATTTAATCTCATTTTCTCATGTTACAGCCATTTCTGACCCCAGCAATGGCATCATTATGAGATAATTTGCCTTTCTCTCCATTGTGGAGTTAAAGGGCGTGACTCAGATACACACCGGCTACAAGAGAGCAAGGTTGTAGACCTCACATTTTTTATTATAGAGCAATTTCTTCCAAATCAGTTAAGGTTTCAATGTTTGCCTTCACAAAAAAATGAAATGCGGTTTTGCAAATTAATGTTCGTTATCCGTATCTTGGGGGAATTGTTTAATACCGTACAGTTAATGAAACAGTTCAGCGATACTTCTTCCAAAATCATTGCTACCTTATCTTCATCTAATCTAATAATCAAAACATATCTTCTAGTAACAAGACTTCTGGTTTTAATTATCTTAACTCCTTGTTGCCAGATTTCGCTGATACGAAACCCACATGCAGAAACCCGGGTTTCCTCTCACCCCAAAGGAATAAGGTTAATTGAATGAGATACCTTCCGAGGGCTCTTTGTTTTTCCTAATGTGTATAATGTATAGCCTCAAATATAACCTAAAGGAATACAATTGTTAGGAAAATATTTTTATGAATAAGACTTGGCAAATTGGCAACCTGATGCTTTTGCCATGGGGAACCCTGCCCCCGCAGTCTTGGCTACTCAAAGAACTCACCTTTACTTACCACAGAGCTGCTTTCTTTTTTTCTTCTTCCTGTCCCCTTCCCCTCTTTTCTCTCTTACGGGGGACCCTCGGACGCACGATGGGGCCTTGAATTAGGTTGCTGTTTGGGAGAGGAGGCTCCAAGCTCCCAGCTCTGGGCTCAGCTGTTTGGAGTTGCGAGTGGTTTTCCCATGAACACTTGGCAGCAGGTCCTTGATCTTTGAGACATGTGCCAGGGTGTTTGGTGACAGTCACTTGGGGAGAGGGCATTTCCCATAAGCAGAAGGCTTATTGGGCAGAATCTTTTGTTCTGAGTTCGTTGAATTGTCTCCACCCATACTTTCCAATGATACTTTCTGTAGTTGGATATATGGGAGGACTGACTAATTGGTTTTCTTTCTCTAATCCATTGAAATTCTCCATCTTTCTGCCATTGAAATTTCTCCTCTTCCCTCAAATTTGATTTGTCATTTCACAAGGATACCAGACAGCTGCACATCTTCGAGTCTGTCCTGTCCAGGGCTCTACTTTTTCAAGCAAAGTTCCCCATAAGCGCCCCGCTATCCACGTGTGTCACGGGACATCTCTAACCTTTAATTAGGCATGGAAACAGACGCAGAAGTGGAAGATGTTTCCTCCTGCCTAATCTGACAAGTGCTTAAGCATAGTGCCACTTGTAAAGAAGAACTCTGTTTTTGCAATTAATGAAATAGCCCGACCGCCGTGACAAGACTGCTTTTTGATAACTCTCTATTCTGTGGTCTTGTGTTGGAATGCTTTAATATAGAAGCAGTATAATTAGCTAGTCAACTGCACTGTACTTGCTACAGCACAGAAGATAATGCTACTAATAGCTTCGATTTAAAATAGATATTTATAAGAAAGGCTAACTAAAAGAACACCAGTCTCCCAGAAGAAGAAATTATATTTTTCTAAAGATGCGTTAAAGATCAGTGCTTCCCACTGGGTGGATGGTCACATGCGTTAGAATCACCTAGGGGTCTTTTTCCAAACTGCTCCTGTTTCCCCACCCCTCGCCCCACCTCCTGAGGTTCTGATGGGTCCCATGGAGACACTATGGGATGATGCTATGTCCCTCAGGGTGCTGAGGTGGTATAAAACCCACCATCTCCCCACACCCTCTGGCCTTGGGGGTCTCTCTTTTCATCTTGCATTCTCGGATCCCAGGAGTTCAAGACCAGCCTGGCCAATGTAGTGAGATCCCACCGCCCCCCCGCCTTTTTTTTTTTTTTTTTTGGAGACAGAGTCTTGCTCTGTCTCCCAGGCTGGAGTGTAGTGATGTGATCTCGGCTCACTACAACCTCCACCTCCTGGGTTCAAGCAGTTCTCCTGCCTCCGTCTCCCAAGTAGCTGGGATTACAGGCGCCTGCTGCCAAGCCCAGCTAATTTTTTGTATTTTTAGTAGAGACAGTGTTTCACCATGTTGGCCAGGCTGGTCACGAGCTCCTGACCTCGGGTCATCTGCCCACCTCAGCCTCCCAGAGTGTTGGGATTACGGGCGTGAGCCATCGCGCCCGGCCCCATCTCTTAATTTTTTTTTTTAATGAGCCAGAGTGGTGGCACATGCCCGTTGTCCCAGCTACCTGGGAGGCTGGGGAGAGAGAATCACTGGAGCATATACAGCACCCACCCCATTGCTTTGGAGATTTGGACTCACCATCCAGAGTCCAGAGTATCCTTGGGCTCCTCCCCAACTCCCAGCATCAGCAGAACCTAAATCTCCATGCCTGCTGCCTCTCCCTGAGGAACCATGGAGACACATGTCCTCATCTGGGGAGAGTCCTTGTCCAGTAGAAAAGGAGGGGCATGCTGCCCAGGCCTGGACCCCAGAGATGCAGTGTCAGCTAAGGGTCTGTGCCTCAGACCCCTGCCCTGGGCCAGGGGGTCCCCGTGAGGCCGAAGACTCCCACACCAACTCTAACCTGAGCCAGTCAGACAGTACCACATGGAGCCTGGCCCCATTTATCTGCACTGCAGATGCCACTCTGCCCCCACGGTCAGAATTTTATGGAAAAGAGATATTGTCACCTTGACCGCTGGCTGTGCAACCTGGAAGACACGACCTTTCCCTGGGTCTCTGCCTTAGTCAGACCTGCCAGAGGCCCCTTTGCTGTTTTTTTGAGACAGGGTCTCACTCTGTTGCCCAGGCTGGAGTGCAATGGCACAATCATAGCTCACTGCAGCCTCGACCTCCCTGGCTCAAGGAATCCTCCCACCTCAGCCTCCCAAGTAGTCGGGACTACAAGCACACGCCATCACACCCGGCTAATTTTTATATCTTTTGTAGAGAGAGGGTCTTGCTATGTTGCCCAGGCTGGTGTCAAACTCCTGGGCTCAAGTGATCCTCCCACCTCAGTCTCCCCTAGTGCTAGGGTTACAGGCGTGAACCACCATGCTCTGCAGTAGATAGACATAGTTTATAGATTGAACACGTAATTTGCTAATGCCAAAATAGTTGGCATTGTAAAGTTTATTATCATTTAAATCTTAGCCAGGCTTTTAAGAGCTTCAAATAGATAATTCTTCTGGCACTTCAGGACCCAGCTGGGGAGCACCAGCTAGGTTTCTGGAGGCATGTGGGCTCCGTGTATCTTTTCCATCGTATTATTACAACAGGTGTGTTTGATTGGCACTTGATCATCCTACATCTCACCACTGTCCTTTGAAAACCCATATTCATTCTGAATCTCCCCATTCTTCAGATGAGAAACATGAGGCCCAAACAGGCTAAGGTTATCCAAGGTCACAGTCAGCCGGGGTAGGACCAGGTTGGCAGCCAGGTCTCTGACACTTGGCCTTTTCTTACCTGTCTGTGTAAAGCCCACGTGTGTTCCTTAGATTCATGCATTTTATTTTCTTTTATTTTTAAAGACAGGATCTTGCTTTTTTGCCCCAGGATGGAGTACAGTGGCGTGATCATAATTCACTGCAGCCTCAACCTCCAGGGCTCAAGTGATCCTTCCACTTTAGCCTCCCAAGTAGCTGGAACTACAGGTGTGCACCACCACACCCAGTTAATTTTTAAATTTTTGTAGAGACAGGGTCTCTCTATGTTGCCCCTGCTGGTCTTGAACTCCTAGGCTCAAGCAATCCTCCTGCCTTGGCCTCCCAAAGTGCTGGGATTCCAGGCATGACCCACCGCACCCAGCCAGACAAGTGCATTTTTCAGGAATATGACCAGTTCCCAGATTCTCTTTCCACAGCCTTGGACATGAAGTTACCCTCGACAGCGGGAGCCACTCCAGGGCACATGTGCTCTTTATCTGTGGCTCTGCTGCAGAATAGCGGGGACCCTGGGAGGTGACAGGCTGAGATCCCGAGACCTTCACGAACAGAGACCCTGGAGAAACAGAACCAGAGACTCTCTTCAGATCCAGTGTAGCCAGATTCAACCCCACCTAGCAGGGATGTAGTAATTGTTGTAACAAGGACAGTAACAGTGCTAACCACCATTTACAGAGCACTTTGCCATGTGCCCAGCACTGTACTAAGCTCTAAGTACCCAATATTTTTTAATCCTCATCAAAGCACTGTAACACATAAACACGATCCCCATTTTATAGATAAGGAAACTGAGGCTTGGAGAAGTCAAGTCTGGGTGGGTGGGTTGGTTGGTTGGTTGATTGGTTGATTTATTTATTTATTTAGAGACAGGGTCTCACTCTTTTGCCTGGGGTGGAGTGGCACCATCACGGCTCACTGCAGCCTCCACCTCCCAGACTCAAGTGATCCTCCTGCCCCAGCCTCCTGAGTAGCTGGGACTACAGGCACATGCTAACACACCCAGCTAATGTTTTGGGGTTTTTTTTTTGTAGAGACGGGGTCTTGTTATGTTGTTCCTGCTTGTCTTGAACTCGTATGCTCAAGTGAGCTACCACACCTGACCCAAGATGTTAAGTCTTATCTAGGTTCACCCTGCAAGTACATGGTGGAGCCAGGATCTGTTGGACTCTGGAGCCCAGGTTTGCAGAGAGCCCCTGGCTCATCCTGGCCTCTCTGGCGTCTCTGGTCCCACTGCAGGCAAGTGGGACCGGCCTCAGCTCTGTCGAGATCTGCACTGTAGGACCCCAGAGATTTTTTTATTTATTTGGGTAGTCAGACCCATCTGCAAAAGTTTTGCAATCATGAAATCAGATAGCGTATGAAATGCTAGGAATAAGCACAGGTCTAGCATACCACGCGGCCAGCGGTAGCGTGACCTGACAGGAGGAGTGCGTCTTCAGAGACATTGAGAAACTGGCGTGCCTGTCGCCCGTCCCAGGTTCAGAGTCTTTGAAACCGGGCTTTCTGGGAACCCAGCAAGGAGTTTCTGATTGAAGAACCGCACTGAGGACAGTTAGTCTTTTTTCCACACTGGGCATTTTCAGCATTGGAGGCCAATGGGAGCCCTGCGTCTGCAGGTTTTGAGATGTGGCACTCACAGCAGGGTCACTAGAATGGAGACGTCCATGGGACTGGGTTACAGGTGCTCCGCCAGTTGGGAGAAGTGTCACCAAGCAGCCTCCCCTAGGCTCCATCCAGCTTGTCTGCCCAAGACAGGAAACGTCATAGAAGGTTTACAGAAGAGATCTTGGGGACTTCCTAGTTCAACTGCCCCTAGGTGGATGGCAGAACTCTCAATGGAAGCTGTTTAGCTCTCAGCAAAAACTCACGGCCAACTAAAATACAGTCGTGTGTCACTTAACAGTGAGGCTGCATTCTGAGAAATGCGTCATTAGGTGAATGTGTTGTTGTGCAATCATAGTGTGTACTTGCACAAACCTAGATAGTATATATATATATATATATTTTTTTTTAATGCCTATTTTTCATACAGAAAACCAAATGTCCCAGCACCATTACTGAGCATTAATCATTTCCCCTGCTTGATCTGCAGTGCCTTTATAAAGGGCCGTATGTCAGCTTTCCCTGTATGTTCCATTAGAATCTTACGGGACTCAGGCCAGGCACGGTGGCACAAGCCTATAATCCCAGCACTTTCGGAGGCCGAGGCAAGTGGATCACCTAGTGTCAGGAGTTCAAGACCAGCCTGGCCAACATTGTGAAACCTCATCTCTACTAAAAATACAAAAGTTAGCCAGACGTTGTGCGGGCACCTGTAATCCTAGCTACTTGGGGAGCTGAGGCAAGAGAATTGCTTGAACCCAGGAGGCGGGGGTTGCAGTGAGCCGAGATCGTGCCACCGCACTCCAGCCTGGGCAACAGAGCGAGACTCCATCTCAAAAAAAAAACAAAAAAACTCTTATGGGACTTAGGCAGCCTTTGTTGACCAAAGCGTTATGCGGTGCATGGTTATACACGGATTCCACTCCTAAAACCTTCCGATTAGGGCCAATCACAGGCCTTCGAAGAAGACCTGCAGCCGTGCCCTTAGACAGAAACCGTAATGGGACTTAGCAGTGCTAAGAGTCCCAATATCAAGGCCGGGAACCTGGAATCTCGGCACTTTGAGAGGCCAAAGCAGGAGGATCACTTGAGCCCAGGAGTTCAAGACCAGCCTGGGCAACATAGTGTGACCTCGTCACTACAAAATAACTTTAAAAAAAAAAAAAGTCCCACTGTTGAGGGCCCAGAGTTGCCAACATCTGCACCGGTTCTTTGCTTTGTGCAAACCCTTGAGTAATTGCTGTTATTCCCATTTTACAGATGAGAAGTTTATTAACTTGTCCATAGGCACCCAGCTCATAAGTGACAGACTCGAGTGCCAGGCTTAGGCCATCGGCGTTCTTGGTCTGTGCCATGCCAGGCTCTGAGACCCTCTGTGTGCTCCTCCGTCTGCCTTATTCCCAGCCAGCTCCTATTCTCTGGATATGACCATGTTTATGCACGTTCCGTATCCAGCTTCGGTGATCGCGACCGTCTGACATGCATTTTGGATTCCAGTGACACTGAATAATCTCTCGCAACGGAATATGAGTATATTAGTACCAACTGCTATTTGACGATAGGGAAGAGAATAAAATAATCACTTCTTGACAGGCCCCTTCTGAGAATCTTTTGTAGGAAAATGAGTGCCTTTTACCTCCTGTTTGATTAGGACTGAGAAAACCATCATAATATACAAAGTCAGCAAGAGGCTTTCAAAGGGACCTAGGGCAGAGCAGTTTCATGCAACGGGAAAGGCACACTCAAGAAATCACCAGCGAAGGCAACAGAAAAGATGGGCCCAATGAAGGCTGGGCAGCTGGAATCCCAGCACTTTGAAAGGCCAAAGCAGGAGGATCACTTGAGCCCAGGAGTTTTAGTTAGTTAGTTATTAATAGTGTGTGCTTGTACAAACGTCGATAGTATATATGTTTTTATTTATGTCCCAGCCCTGTTACTGAACAGTAGTCATTTCCCCTGCTTGATCTGCAGTGCCTTTATAAAGGGCCATATGTCAGTTTTCTCTGTATGTTCCATTAGAATATTAGGGACTTAGGCTGGGCATGGTGGCTCAAGCCTGTAATCCCAGCACTTTGGGAGGCCGAGGTAAGCAGATCACGTAAGGTCAGGAGTTCGAGACCAGCCTGGCCAACATGGTGAAACCTCATCTCTAATTATTATTGAATAATTAGTTAATTATTTATTAGTTAACTAATTAATAAAACACCTGAAAAAAAATTTTTTTTTTTTTTTTGAGACAGAGTCTTGCTCTGTCACCCAGGCTGAAGTGCAGTGGTGCCATCTTGGCTCACTGTAAGCTCCGCCTCCCGGGTTCATGCCATTCTCCTGCCTCAGCCTCCCGAGTAGCTGGGACTACAAGCGCTTGCCACCACGCCCAGCTAATTTTTTGTATTTTTTTTTTTTTTTTTTTTAGTAGAGACGGGGTTTCACCATGTTAGCCAGGATGGTCTCAATCTCCTGACCTCATGATCCACCCGCCTTGGCCTCCCAAAGTGCTGGGATTACAGGCATGAGCCACCGCGCCCAGCCCTGAATTTTTAAAACAGCGGGCAGGTTGGGATTTGGATGGCGCCATCTCCTCCCCAAAGTCTAGAATGTTCTCAGTTGGCTTTAAACTGTGGTCTTAGCCATGGCTAGTCAAGCAGAACCTGAAAGGGCACCTACAGCTGGGCATGGTGGCTCACGCCTGTAATTCCAACACTTTGGGAGGCTGAAGTGGGAGAATCACTTGAGCTCAGGAGTTTGAGACCAGCCTGGGCAACATAGCAAGACCCCATCTCTTAAAAAATAACCGGGTGTGGTGATGTGCATCTGTAGTTCCAGCTACTCAGGAGGCTGAGGCAGGAGGATCGCTTGAGCCCAGGAGTTGGAGGCTGCAGTGAGCTATGATTGCACCACTGCACTCCAGCCTGGGTGACAGAGCAAGACCCTGTCTCTTTTTAAAAAAAAAAAGAAGAAGAAGAAGAACAAGAAGCATAATACCTAGAAACCCTGTAGAGGGGAAGTTACCGGAAATGACAATTGTTCACCTCTAGCTTGGAAACATGCTGAATGGCCAGAACACCCGCCCGGCACCGCCCCTCCATGTTCTTGTTTTATGTAGAGTTGCCTCATTTCCTCCAAGGAGCTCCCTTTAGAAACGATCAAAAGCAAACTAGTCCAAAAACACCTTCAGAAAAGAAAGCACCCCCTACGACCACCCCACAGCAATGGCTCCTCTCACAAGAAAGCTCTGCAGAGCTGTGGGCAGAAACGGCCACATCAGGCCGGGTGGGGTGGCTCACACCTGTAATCCCAGCACTTTGGGAAGCTGAGGTGGGAGGGTCACCTGGGGTCGGGAGTTCGAGACCAGCCTGGCCAACATGATAAAACTCCGTCTCTACTAAAAATACAAAAAAAATTAACCAGGAGCGGTGATATATGCCTGTAATCTCAGCTACTGGGGAGGCTGAGGCAGGAGAATTGCTTGAACTTGGGAGACGGAGGTTGCAGTGAGCCAAGATCACGCTACTGCACTCCAGCCTAGTCAACAGAGCGTGATTCTGTCTCCACCAAAAAAAAGGATTAAAAAGAAAAAAAAGAAACAGGCCACATCAATCCCCAGTGAGCTCACAGACCTTTCTGGAGCCCACTGGAGCATCACCGTACTTTGGAAATGTGCCATCCCTCCCCTAGGCCCCTGAGAGGGAGCAGCATCTCGGTCAGGGCCCTCCCCGCAGGACTCAGACCAGCTGGCTGTCAGGGAAGCCACCAAGCACTCGACTGAATAGGCCCCTGCTCCTAAAACCCCAGCATCCAGGGGTTCAGGAGCTCAAAGGCCTTTGCCCTGATGCCTATTTGATGCCTACTGTCAACACAAAAGGGCTATGTCTCTTGTTAGCGGAGGTCCTCCCAAAGGTGTTGACAACCAGCTGTATGAGTTCCTCAGCCTAACATATTTTGTTTAAAACCACATGCTGCTTTTCAGATACCAGGAAAGCCTCTCCTCCTTCTGTTTGCTGTTTCATGGCACTTCCTACAAAGTACACTTTTCCTCCTCTGCTTTTCACCTCTGGAAAGATTATTCCTTCTTTTTTTTGCGGGGGCGGGGGGAGCATTTTTTTTTTTTTTTTTTTTTTTTTTTTTTGTAGAGGTAGGGTCTCCACTCCTCACTCTGTCACCCAGGCTGGAGTGCAGCGGCACAGTCATAGCTCACTGCACCCTCTAACTCCTGGGCTCAGGCAGTCCTCCCACCTCAGCCTCCCAAAGTGCTGGAATTACAGGCATGAGTCACCACACCCAGCCTTCATTCTGCTTTTGCTAAGTTGTACGTTACAACCTTACAGCATCCCTACACACGTTGCTGTGCCTGGGCACGCACTCACACTGGGCAGGCCAGGAGCGTGAAGGACAAAAGATGGCCCCAGCACTGTTGACTCCGTTCGCAAGGGCTGGCTTCCCCTCTCAGGCACAGCAGGCTGTTCCGCAGTGAATGCCATCGGTGAAGTCCATCGACCTGTTGTCAGGCATGGCCACTGATCAAATTATTCTCTGTTTTCAGCAACTGGAAGAAAAACTCAAAGGCCAGGCTGACTATGAAGAGGTGAAGAAAGAGCTGAAGTAAGTACGGAGAGCCCTGTGGCCCCTCACAAGCTGGGGCGCGTTAGGGCCATCTGCTAACAATGCCAGGCCGGTGGCAGGCAGCCTTGGCCCCCTGCCCTCTGGCTCAGCAAATGCCCGTAAATGCAGCCAGAGTTCTACCACTCCACGGTGTCCTGGGCTACCCAACACTGTGGGCATTTGCCCTCGGACCTGTCCCTGAATTCTTTGGGCTTTTGCTAAAAGCTGTGCATTGCAGGTATTCCAGAATGTATGGAATCAGGGGCATAGGGCTTTTACAGAAATGATCAAATATGACCTTGTTTTGCAACTATAAATTCCCCAAACAGAAACAAAGCACAGGAGGAAAACGTTTTCGGGTTGAAGGTGGGCATATGGCCTCACGCTGCCCTGGCCTCCTGGACTCAGGAACTCTGTCTTCCAAACTCTATTCTCCATCTGTGAGGCTGTAGCGGAAAGCTTATCATCTTTTCAGGGCTAATGATGGCATTCTCAGTTCTCAAGCTTCAAAGTTCCCTTCTCGGCCAGCAGCCCCCACCTCTGCCTCCTCACCCTGAGCCTGCTTTGGCACTCTGGAGCTCCCAGGTCCTGGTCTTTACCTGTCCCCCCACATCCATCGTGCTCCAGGCTCACTGACTTCCCCTGCAAGCCTGGAGCCTGTGGTCAGACCCTCTACGTTCATACAGCTCCCGTGGATCGTCAGCCATTCCAAGCCTTCCCACTGGCATCCCTGCCTCACTCCTAGGTTATTAAGCACTGCAAACGAAGGTTGCCTAGGGCATGGTGACCAGCCCCACAAGTCCCCCGTGCTTCTCGTGGCTGGAGCTCTGCTGGTTCGAGGCTTCCTCAGGGGTTCCTCCCTGCCCTTGTCACTGTTACCCCAACCACTATCCACAGATGCCCTAGCCCTCTGCTAGGGACAGACTCCCGCCTCTGGTCTCAGGTGCCACCTCCCATCTCTGCAGGCTGCCCCTTCCGCCTAGACCTTGGGTCCCTTCCGTCCTGCCTCTCCTGCTGTCCCATCAGCCCCTTTCTCTCTTGCTGGTATCTTCCATTTCTCCTTTTAAGATGAGCCTACACCCACTCACCACGTTTTCTTTGTATTGTTAATTCCATTCTGCTAAGAAAAGCTCATCGGGCATCCTCTTGAACCATCTCACTTCCATGACCAGCTGCCTTCTCTCGCCTGGGACCCCCAGCCTCCCTGGCATCTGCTGGCTCTCGTAGTCCCTGTCCCCGTCCCCACCATGCTCTCCCCCTGAGTGGTCTCATCCCCTCTCCAGCTGCAAAGCCTCTGCCGGCGCTTCCTCGGACAGACCCCTTCATCCCTCTAACAGTTCCAGCTTCTGTAACTTACTTGCTTGCTTACTTATTTATTTATTTGACAGAGTTTAGCTCTTGTTGCCCAGGCTGGAGTGCAATGGTGCTATCTCGGCTCACCGCAACCTCCGCCTCCCGAGTTCAAGCGATTCTCCTGCCTCAGCCTCCCAAGTAGCTGGGATTACAGGCATGAGCCACCACCCCAGGCTAATTTTGTGTTTTTGGTAGAGATGGGGTTTCTCCATGTTGGTCAGGCTGGTCTCAATCTCCCGACCTCAGGTGATCCACCCACCTCAGCCTCCCAAAGTACCGAGATTACATGTAACTTATTATTAAACATTACCTGGTTAACCTTCTCTACCTGCCTCTCCTATCCCATTCTTTCCTTCCTTTCCCTCTTCTTCCCTCTTCCAAAAAGAAAAAGAAATTGGGCCTTTTAATTTTGAGCCAGAGAAACTCTGCTGCGAAGGCCTTTCCCCAGCCTCACCCTGGGAGTTAGTCGTTGTCTTTGTTGTCTTCTTCTTCTTTCTTCCTCTTCTTCTTTCTTCCTCTTCTTCTTCTTCTTTCGTCCTCTTCCTCCTCCTCCTCCTCCTCCTCCTCTTCCCCCCCAACCCCCACTTTCACTTCATCCCCTGGGAGCTGAGGCTTCCAGGCTCCAGCCTGCAACACATACCGGTCTACTCCCTCTCATCCACAGCCCTCTGGGCCACAGGCTGCCCCTACCCCCACTGCAGGGCTGCTTCGCCAGCCCCGCTTGTCACTGCATTTCTGCTGACTCTTTCTGTTGCATCTGCACACGACAGGCCCCACCACCATGTGCACATCTGGAAGCCCCACTCAGGTGGCTTCTTTGCCCAAATGCGCTCCTAGCTTCCCACTTCCTGGTGAACCAGCTGTGCTTTTGGGTTCTTGCCTGCATCCCCTTCTCAACATCGTCCCATTTCCACTTTCTCACCCCCACGCAACAGGGGATGCTGACCTCAGATCCTCACGCGCTGTAGCACAAGACACCCTGTCCCTTCAGGGCCCTTCTCCAATGCTTGTTCATCATGATTTTGAGACGTGGTCTCCAACCCATCAAGATCCCTCCTGCTGGGGTCCTCACAAGTTCTGTCTCTTAATGGACCACTTGGAGTCTTGCCTATTACCTGTAATGGCCTGTAAATTTCCTGGAGTACGGACCAGGAGTGGTTCTGACTCCCCACGGCAACAAGCGGATAGCAGGCTGCTGGTAAAGATCTGTAGAATAAAGAGACACGTGGTCTTTTATTACATAATCGTAAAGAAAATAAGAAACAAAGGACAGGATTCCATCTTAAAAAACCCCTTTTGGCCGGGCTCAGTGGCTCACACCTGTAATCCCAGCACTTTGGGAGGCCGAGGTGGGTGGATCACCTGAGGTCAGGAGACCAGCTTGGCCAACATGGTGAAACCCCATCTCTACTAAAAATACAAAAATTATCCAGGTGTGGTGGCACACACTAGGGAGACAGAGGCCGAAATCGTGGCTGCAGGAACACGGTGAAGGTCCGGTTGACTCTGTACCTGCGAGTTGTAAATCTCACGGTCCAGCCAGCCTGCTCTGAGTCTCTCTCTTCCATCCTTGGTATTTCAAAGAAACGCTTACAGCTCCTTCAAAGCCACATAGCCTCACTTCCCCTCTTCTCCCTGGTAAACTCAGCAAAAAAGGGACATCTACAGCAAAAGGAACTCAAGAAACAGTAATAATCCTGGGGACCTGGACTCACTGAGACAGCCCAGAGACCGCAGTGATCAGGGTGCGGCCCTTTTCAGTGCCACTGAGAACAAGGGAGGGAGAAGTCACCTTCTCTTGCCACACCTTTGTCATTGCGCTCCTTCCCCAACCTGGGGCTGCAGAGAAGTTCTGCCCACCTGGCTTCTGAGTCATCCAAGTCTAGGACGTTGCTCTTTGCCTGTGTCCTCTGGTCCCCAGGTAGGTGCCAGTTAGGAGTGAGGTGTGGACAGTGGCCGCCCTGGTGGGTTCCCCTCTCTCTGGCTTCTCCTTACAACTTTTTCCTTCCCTTTAAGCTTTACAAATACATTCCACTTGCAACAATGTTATGTCTGTATTAAACTTTAAAATTATACTCTGAACAGACCTGGTGTGATTCCATATGGAATGATTTACATGCTAGGCAAGAAACTTTTGCCAGCCAACTGCTAGTTGAATAGTTATTCTAGAGACATTATCAGATTCTATTACTGCCAGGAAAGTTGTTAAAGTTGACAGTTCTTCAGTTCCTGGAGAGCAGGAAATTGTAATGTTAATGCTTATTAATGTGGCTATTGTCAAAGGTATAAGTAGAAAATAATCACTCTCGTGGCTCATGCCTGTAATACCAACACACTGGGAGGCTGAGGCGGGTGGATCACTTGAGATCAGGAGTTCGAGACCAGCCTGGCCAACGTGGTGAAACCCTGTCTCTACTAAAAATACAAAAATTAGCTGGGCATGATGGCACATGCCTGTAATCCCAGCTACTCGGGAGGCTGAGGTAGGAGAATCGCTTGAACCTGGGCAGACGTTGCAGTGAGCCAAGATTGCGCCACTGCACTCTAGCCTGGGTGACAGAACGAGACTCTGTCTCAAAAAATAAATAAAATAACCCCTCTGTCGTGCTCTTGCAGCATTCTGAAGTCCATGGAGTTTGCACCGTCCGAGGGCGCTGGGACACAGGTACGTGTCTCACTCAATGGTCAGCACTAGCCTCAGCCCTGCCGCTGGTTACCACTGGTCCCTCCGGCATATCCCACGATCTCACTGTTTCTACGAGACCTCTCACTTACAGCTGATGAGTCATACTTCAAGAACATTTAACCAAGTTAAAGCAAATTATCTTTTCTTTTTTTTTTTTGTCTCTCCTTTTTTTCCATGTGTCCAAGCCATGAACCAGGCATAGATCAAAAGCCAAGCTGGGGATGAACAAGGGATTGCTTCATCCCTGACTGATAGGAGATGGGCACTACTGTAAAGCAAATTGTCTTTAACAAAAAGAGGCAAAAAGAGAAAAGCTAGTGTTTTCCAAACTGGTAACTGAAGTGAAATTGTGATTTCACTTGAGCAGGTACTAAGAACATAAATAAAAAACAATTTCAGATTGTGTTTAAGAAGGCCAGGCTCAGTAGCTCATGCCTGTAATCCCAGCACTTTGGGAGGCCAAGACAGGAGGATCGCTTTGAGGCCAGGAATTTGAGACCAGCCTGGGCAATATAGCAAGACCACATCGCTATTAAAAAAAAAAAAAATAGCCAAGTACTATGGCATATGCCTGTGGTCCCAGCTACTTGGGAGGCTGAAGCAGGAAGATCGCTTGAGCCCAGTAGTTCAAGGCTGTAGTGAGCTATGATCGTACCACTGCACTCCAGCCTGGACAACAGGGTGAGACTGACTCTATTTTTTTTTTTTAATTGCATTAAAGAGCAGCCAAAAGTGGATTGGTTTAGGAAATTTAGTTACACGCTGCCTCAGTAGAGAAGGCACAAGGGAAGGATGACAGTGGCCCAGGGTCATCTGGTGGCCAATTAAAATTGACATCCCAGACCAAGCACGGTGGCTCACGCCTGTAATCCCAGCACTTTGGGAGGCTGAGGTGGGTGGATCACTTGAGGTCAGGAGTTTGAGATCAGCCTGGCCAACATGGTGAAACTCTATCTCTGCCAAAAATATAAAAAATTAGCTGAGTGTGGTGGCGCATGTCTGTAATCCCAGCTACTTGGGAGGCTGAGGAAGGAGAATCACTTGAACCCAGGAGGCAGAGGGTACAGTGAGCCAAAATCGTGCCACTGCACTCCAGCCTGGGTGACAGAGTGAGACTCCATCTCAAAAAATTAAAAAATCAAATCAAATAAAATTGACATCCTAAGTGGAATCTGACTCCTGATGCCCAGAAGACAGCCAACATCTTTGTGGCTGGCAAAAAAAAAAAAAAAAAAGTTCCCTTTACAGTAACGTTCGGACAGACGTTTGTGGCTTGGCAGCCAGTCTTAGGGCCAAATGAGGCGCGGGTTCAGGTCGCTTGAATTTGAGAACAGATGAGAGAATTAATTTTTTAGAAGCTGTGGAAGTCTAAGAAGGAAAATGACTTCAACTAGAATCCATTCTTTCTAAAGGGAACTTGTTTTCCACGTGTGTTAAACGTCTTGGGAGGAAATCAGCTGTCCGCAGCCCACTTCCTAATCAGATCGAGAGCTGGGTGGAAATGCGGACAGATGGAGGGAGGCAGGGCTCCGGGCCTGGTGGCCTGGGGAGCGGATGGGTGGCCGGCCCCGCAGTGAGACCCCTGCTCTGCCCCTTCTAGGATGCGGCCAAGCCCCTGGAGGTGCTGTTGCTGGAGAAGAACCGCTCGCTGCAGTCCGAGAACGCCGCGCTGCGCATCTCCAACAGCGACCTGAGCGGTAGGTTGGCCGGGCTTCGCGCGTGTGCGGTGCTTGGTTCGCTTCCAGGGGTCGGTCGAGGAAGAGGAAGGTGAATCGTGAGTCTGGGCAGATGCATGGCCAGAGAAGCGCCGGTTGACGAGAACCTTTGACTAACGCGTGTTGGGTGTCCTCCTCCTCACCGCTCCTCCCTTCCCTTCCCCACCCTGCTTAAAGCTGGATGTCGAGACGAGCCAGCCGCACAGGCTCTGCGGAGGTCAGTTAGGGGCAGTGTGGCTGGAATCCCCGGGAGGGACAGCTCGGAGGACGTCGGCCTTTCTGATCCGTGTCTGGTTGTGCTGCACAGAGGCCAGGGGCAGTGTGAACCCAGCCTCGCTCTGGTGGTGTTTTCAGGGACAGCCCCGGGCCTGCCGGGTCCAGTAGAGGTTTTTCTTCCTTGGTCAGGTTTCCCCTGGGGACGCGTCCCCCATCCTTAGCCTTTCTTGGCTCATCCTCCAAATGGTGGCGTCACTGACTGTGCTTCTGGTTTGGGCAGCTGGTAAAACGCGTACAGGTGTCTCGGGCTCTAATGGTATTGCATTCTCAAAACGGGCGCGCGCCTCCAGATGAGGGGGCTCGGTACGGTGCATCTGCCTCAGAGCAAGAAGTGCGAGCGAATCCATTGGTCCTAAAATGTCAGTGTTTGCTGCTCCTCCGGCCGGGGCCAGCGGGCCCAGTAAGAGGCCCGCGACCCGTCAACTCTTCCCTGTGTGTGTCACCGGCTCCTTGTCACGCTAGGAGTTTGAGTCTATGTCAAGGGGACTCTCCAGGCTGCAACGTACAAGAAAGGCGCAAACATGAATGCATGTTGCTTGTTTTGGGAAGCCTCCTTTGGCTGACTTACAAATTTAATCGGAAAACAAACCAACCCACCTCATTGGCCCTTGTAAAAAAAAACCTGCACTTTTTTTTGTTTTCCCTTTTGCGGGGGCAAACTTTTGCATTTTGGTCTTGGTTTTTTTTTCCCCCTTTGGAATCCCCCATAATGCATTCTGTTTGCCCTTCCTTGTAGGGTCAGCCAGGAGGAAAGGGAAAGACCAGCCTGAAAGTCGGCGCCCGGGATCTTTGCCGGCCCCCCCTCCTTCTCAGTTGCCCCGCAACCCGGGGGAGCAGGCTTCCAATACTAATGGTACACACCAGTTCTCACCAGCGGGGTTAAGTCAAGACTTTTTCAGCTCATCCCTGGCAAGCCCCAGCCTACCCCTGGCTTCTACAGGAAAATTTGCACTAAACTCTCTTCTCCAGCGGCAGCTAATGCAGTCCTTCTACTCCAAGGCTATGCAGGAAGCCGGAAGCACAAGCATGATTTTTTCAACAGGTCCATACAGCACAAACTCCATATCTTCCCAAAGTCCATTACAACAAAGCCCAGATGTCAATGGCATGGCCCCATCCCCCAGCCAGTCAGAAAGTGCTGGGAGCGTCTCCGAGGGCGAGGAGATGGACACTGCAGAAATCGCCCGGCAGGTCAAAGAGCAGCTGATTAAGCACAATATCGGACAACGTATTTTCGGACATTATGTGTTGGGACTATCTCAAGGGTCCGTCAGCGAGATTCTGGCCCGGCCCAAGCCATGGAATAAACTGACTGTTCGCGGCAAGGAGCCATTTCACAAGATGAAACAGTTCCTCTCCGATGAGCAGAACATCCTGGCCCTCCGTAGCATCCAAGGCAGACAAAGAGGTGAGAGACTGGCGTTGGGTGGCGCCAGCGTGTGAGCCCGTCACAGAGTTGCACGTGTGTGTGCATGCGTGTGTGTGTCTGTGTGCGTGATGAAACATTTGTGCATCACATCAGGTAAAGTTCTCTTTACTTCTGCCACGTCCAGAGCTCAAGGGTGACCCGGCATGAGTTAAGGCTGTTAGATTTGGGAGATCTGGCCTTTGAAACGCACTCAGCACTCCGTACTTAGGAAACCCTATAGTATTTCAATACTAGAGATCATATCAGAGGGAATTGCATTACATGATGTATAGCGTCTCAGTATGCTTAGTGGCTATGGGTCCAATTGGCCTTGGGTGCTGGTCTTACTTTTGGGAGGAGCCCTTAAGTCCCCTCCAGCCCCATAGCAGCAACGCTGACTGGGCTCGATCCTCATGCAAAGCTGGTTCTGTAGGGAGAACACATCACAGATGACACCTCCCCTCTTCCCACCCCGCAGAAGAGGGCGTGTCCCATGGCCACGTTCCCTACATTGTTCACAGTCCATTAGTGATTTGTTTAGCATTATGAGTAAAACAGGCCTGGCTTGAGTAGAATACACAAAAGTTTTATTTAAGCACCCTTTCTACCCAACCCTCCATAAAAAGATAAAATGTCAGTTACATTCGTAATTTCAAAAATCCCAGCCGGGCACAGTAGCTCACGCCTATAATCCCAGCAGTTTGGGAGGCTGAGGTGGACGGATCGCTTGAGTCCGGGAGTTCAAGACCAGCCTGGGCAACATATATTTTGTAATCTTTTGATCTACAAAAAAATCAAAAGGTTAGCTGGGCGTGGTGGCGTGTACCTGTGGTCCCAGCTACTTGAGAGGCTAAGGCAGGAGAATGGCTTGAGCCCAGGAGGTGGAGGCTGCAGTGAGCCATGATTGAGCCACTGCACTCCAGCCTGGGTAACAGAGTGCGAACCTGCCTCAAATAAAAAAACAAAAAAGAAAGTTCCTTTTCTGTTTAAGACCAGGGGATCGATGTGCCACATCAGCAGAGCTATAGAGAGGTCATTTCATCAGACATATTTGAAACACCCTGAAATTTAGACTCAAACAGAGCAGGGAGATGTTTTGAACAGCATCAATTTGCACCAAGAAAATGCAGTGTTTTATGAGGATGTTAGCCGAAATTGAATGTCTTTGGATGATTAATGCGAGCTTTGTTTTGGGGGCTGGCGGGTGATCCTCCTTCAAGGGAGTCCTCCCTCCCGTGGACCTCCCTGGCCTCGATGCCGTAGGTCGCGACTTAGATTTCCCCCATCTCCTTTTGCAGCAGAGCCACGGCCTCTGCGGGCCAGTCAGCCAGGGAAGGGCCTCTCAGAAGATTCTAGAAACTCCCGAGTTGCACAGGCAGCCCTGAGCCCTTTCTTTAGCGACAGGCGGCTCAGATTTCATGTCACACAGCCCATATCGTCAACACCACCATTCCCCTGATTGTTTTGTTCTTACCACACTTGTTTTTCAACAGAGAATCCAGGCCAGAGCCTGAACAGACTATTTCAGGAAGTACCGAAACGAAGAAATGGGTCTGAAGGTATGTTGCAGGCAGGCGTTTTCTTTGCAGTCAGTCACCTAGGGAAGCAGCATGTCCTTAGCTGTGTATTTGGGTTAAAACTGTGCAGTGTGATTCTGGCCTGGAACCTGATGGAAAAACAGCTAGTAAGTATAAAACAAGGCACGGGTTCAAGCACACCCAGCCCCTTCCTCCCGAGCTGCCTGCCCTCTCCCAAGCGCAGGAGGGGGTGAGAAGAGGCATTGCTAAGCTAAGCCCCCCGAGTCTGAATCCCAGCCCACTTCAGATCCTAATTACCCGGTCCCCCGTTTTTCTCAGACGCAGTTGAAAAAATAACAACGGTTGCTCTGAGAAAAGTCAGGTGACCCCATCAAATTAAATACTGCTGCTTCCTTGTATTTTTAACTCGGAAACACACTCAAGGTCCTACGGAACGGACGCATCCCACATCGTCCCGGTGGCATACTTGTTTTTAAATGGTGGTATACTTGTTTTGAATGCAGTGGTTCCTATTTAGGAAGGTAGTAAGAAATTAAACTATCCGGGTGGCTTCCCGAAAGAGCTGGGGCCAGCCCCTGGGCCATAGTAGCTTCATTTCATCAGCACGTGTGCCTGCACAAAACATCACCATGTGGCTGAAAGAATCCATCCTCCCCTCTTAGGAATTTCTGCAGGCTCCTTTCCTCCTTTGTAAATTTTAAAAAGATACTATGTGATAATAGGTGCAAACAATTTTTTAAGTTAAGCCTGTCTTTCTTCACCCTGTGCCTCTGAATGATTGATAGACAATCAGCCTCAAACCCTCTACCCTCCTTTCCCGTTTGTCCTGTGTGGGACCCCAGCCTCCAATAAACATCTAACCCCGAGGAGAGTCAGTCCCAAGCCACAGCAGTTGCTTCTAAGTGACTCATGAGAAACATTGCCTTTTAATCACTCGCCTTCTATATATGTGGATTAAATGATCGGTTCTCCCGGGTACTAACCTACGGGTGGTGTCCGGCTCTGGCAGAGTAACATTGACCGTAAGGTCAAATGAGCAGGAAATCCCTCCTGCCCGGTGTCGCTGTGAAGTTGCACTCACAGCAAACACAGGCCACTGGGAGGCCACATCTGCCTCCTTGTGTCACCAGCCCCCACCCGGGGCTATATATCAGAATGACGTCTTCGCGCAGCGCTGATTTTTGTCCGAGGTTTGGGTTTGATGTCATTGGCGCAACTTCTCCCCGCAGGTAACATCACCACCCGGATCCGAGCCTCGGAGACTGGCTCTGATGAAGCCATCAAGTCCATCCTAGAGCAAGCCAAGAGGGAGCTCCAAGTGCAGAAAACTGGTACAGCTTCCATTTCTTCACCCACTGTCTTCCAAACTTAATTAAGAGAATTGTCATGAGTGCTCTGGTCAGCAGTAATTAACTTTTTTTTTTTTAAACAATAATGAATGTCTGTTCTCAAGCATTTAGGCACGTAGAGAGAAGCAGGTCTATGTGATCTGTATTTGCCTAATAGTTACTTTTTTTTTTTTTTTTTTGAGATGCAGTCTCGCTCTGTTGCCTGTGCTGGAGTGCAGTGGCACGATCTCAGCTCACTGCAACCTCTGCCTCCCGAGTTTAAGCAATTCTCCTGCCTCAGTCTCCCGAGTAGCTGGGGCTATAGACATGTGCCACCATGCCCACTGATTTTTGTGTTTTTAGTAGAGACGGGGTTTCACCATGTTGGCCAGGCTGGTCTCGAACTCCTGACTTCCAGTGATCCGCCCACCTCAGCCTCCCACAGTGCTGGGATTACAGGCGTGAGCCACCGCGCCTGGCCCCTAGTTGTAATTATTCACAGAAATTACACTCCTCAACTTTGATAGAACCACTTGCATTTCAGAATATAGCACAGGAAAATGAATACCAAGTATAAAAATTATCAGAGGTCAGGTGCGGTGGCTTACACCTGTAATCCTGGCATTTTGGGAAGCTGATGGGGGAGGATGACTTGAGTTCAGGAGTTTACGACCAGCCTATGCAACACAGTGAGAGACCTTGTCTCTTAAAACACTAGCCAGGCATGGTGGCATGCACCTGTGGTCCCAGCTACTTGGGAGGCTGAGCTGGGAGGATTGCTTGAGCCAGGGAGGTGGAGGTTACAGTGAGCCGTGATGATGCCACTGCACTCCAGCCTGGGCAACAGCAAGATCCTGTCTCTAAAAAAAAAAAAAAAAATTCTCGGGGAAAGGAGCCCCAGGAGGGCATGTCAGGGAGCACTTTCACTGACACCCCCTTTATTACCCTCTACATCTGTGTGTACCAAACGCCACCAGGTCATCGAGCTGTAGCGTCAGGCCCTGGTCCTTGGTTCAGACAAGATGCCTGAATGTCTCACTGACAGGGGCCATGCTGGGGAAATACACAGTGTGGTTCTCCCAAATAACCCACACTTTGCAGTAGGTCAAGTTAGGATGAGAAGCATGTCCCCAGCTGAAGGGGGCTGCCCTGCCACACTCTCACCCCTGTTTCTCCGTGCAGCAGAGCCGGCCCAGCCTTCCTCCGCATCCGGCAGCGGGAACTCTGATGACACCATCCGCTCCATCCTGCAGCAAGCCCGCCGGGAGATGGAGGCCCAGCAGGCCGCCCTCGACCCTGCCTTAAAGCAGGCACCACTGTCCCAGAGTGACATCACCATCCTCACCCCCAAGCTTCTCTCCACCTCGCCCATGCCCACCGTGTCCAGCTACCCGCCTCTCGCCATCTCCCTGAAGAAGCCCCCCGCAGCTCCCGAGGCTGGTGCCTCTGCTCTGCCGAACCCCCCGGCCCTCAAAAAGGAGGCCCAGGACGCCCCCGGGCTGGACCCCCAGGGAGCGGCCGATTGTGCACAAGGGGTCCTGAGACAGGTGAAAAACGAGGTGGGCCGCAGCGGTGCCTGGAAGGACCACTGGTGGAGCACGGTGCAGCCGGAGAGAAGAAATGCCGCCTCCTCCGAGGAGGCCAAGGCCGAAGAAACGGGCGGCGGGAAAGAGAAGGGCAGCAGTGGCAGCGGAGGTGGCAGCCAGCCTCGGGCCGAGCGCAGTCAGCTCCAGGGACCCTCGTCGTCAGAGTACTGGAAGGAGTGGCCCAGCGCCGAGTCCCCTTACTCCCAGAGCTCAGAGCTGAGTCTGACCGGGGCCAGCCGCAGCGAGACACCGCAGAACAGCCCCCTGCCATCCTCCCCGATCGTGCCCATGTCCAAGCCCACCAAGCCCTCGGTCCCCCCGCTGACCCCCGAGCAGTACGAGGTCTACATGTACCAGGAGGTGGACACCATCGAGCTCACCCGGCAGGTTAAGGAGAAGCTGGCCAAGAACGGCATCTGCCAGAGAATCTTCGGGGAGAAGGTAAGGGATCTGATCTGGGGGCTTTGGTTCTCCCGTCTCTTCTCCTTGCTGAGGACCAAGTATCTATCCCAGAGCCTGTGACCCTCACCCATTTCAATTCACCCAAGAGCGGAGCGTAGGGCATCCTCTGCTCCCAGACTTCCAAGGTGCGGCTGGTGAACATTCCAGCCCCTGATCCCATTTGCCGAGCCCGGACTGCAGCCAGGTTCTAGGCTCAGACTTTCATCTGCATGCTGCCCTTTCGACCTCTCAGTTACGCTGGGAAGTGGATGGTAAAATCCCCAATTGACAGGGAAGGACACCAAGGCTTGGGGACGTTAACTACTTGCCCCAAGCTGGCCAGCAGCTGAGTCCACATCCAGCTTTTGCTGCCAAGGGGAGCTGAGGGGCACCCCTGCAGGCTTCTTTGGCCAAAAAAGATCTGATCTGATCACACAGAGGGACCACCAGTACGCAGAAAGCCAAAAGGGACTTACTAGAAAAAGCTGCAGAGAGCATTATTGTTCCTTTCTGTGTAACTCTTGGATATTGTTCAGTCAGAGAGGTCAAGCAACCTGCCCAGGGACACACAGCTTGGGGATGGCCCAAGCAGGGTGGCCCGTGTTTCCCCGTCATCCTTCCCTGGCTCAGGAAAGTGTAATCGTGCATGGACGAGCTTCTAGGCCTTTCTGTTCTTGACACTTTCGTGGTCACTGAGATTCAGGAGAATGAGGGTTAACCGCGCCTGCCAAATCTAAAATAAACAGCATGTCCTAGTATCATTTTATTTATTTATTTTTTGAGATGGAGTCTCACTCTGTCTCCCATGCTAGAGTGCAGTGACGCTATCTCGGCTCACTGCAACCTCTGCCTCCTGGGTTCAAGCGATTCTCCTGCTTCAGCCTCCCGAGTAGCTGGGATTGCAAGTGCCCACCACCACACCCAGCTAATTTTTCTATTTTTAGTCGAGTCGGGGTTTCACCACGTTGGCCAGGCTGGTCTCCTGACCTCAAGTCATCTGCCCACATTGGCCTCCCAACCCCCTACCATTTTAGATTAAGTAATGGAGTGCTGAATAGAAGGAGAAGCACCACTCTCCCCTAAAAGGCACCTTCCTGAGGGAGCACGTGGCTGGATCAGCAGGGGACAAATCCCACCCCCTCCCCTGCCAAGCCAGGGTCCCTGCATGGCGCCGTCCCCGCACTCCCCGCCCCGCCTTCCACTCAGTGTTTGCCATATGCTGTGCTGTGAATCCTGGTGATGTCCGATGGCGAACTTTGCCCTGATTTTGCAAAAGGTGAAGGGGGGCGACTAGAAATGAGGATGAGTATTTCAAGCCCCTTGAGATTTCTAGTTCAGTGTTGTAAAAATACCATTTGAGAACATTGAAATAGACATTCGTGCTCATGCCTTAAATTTAGCAGAGACTTAATAGCATTGAACTTGTTTGGCCCGTGAGTGCAGTTTTATTCTGGAACTTGAGAACTTTTCAAAAGAGTGATCGGATGCAGCCCCTAAATATCCCAGGGCGGCATCTGTGTCCTGTGGGGGGTGTTTGTGCCTATACATATGTATGGCCATATGGGAGCATCAGAAAACTCGGGTGTGTACACGCAACTCGGCAATCATCTGCGGCGGAATGTCACTCCCAGGCCGGCTCCCCAGGTCCCACCAGCTCACCTCTGGGCCCCCACCTTTGATCAGGATGTGGTCAGAGCAAGCAGACCTTTCTAAATGCCGGCCTGGCTCAGCGTTTGCAGAGGACACCAGCTTCCCCGGTCCCACCGGCACCCACTGCCCCACCTCTGGAGGGATCTTGTCCCTGGCACCTTAGCCTTTCCCGGTACCACCAGGTGAAGAGCAAGGTGCTTGTACACACCTCCTCCGCAGGGTGTCAGGGTGACAGCCCTGCCATCTTGGCAGGATCAAGACCCTGGGATGAGACCCTCTTCCCTCCCTGGGAGCTAAGAGCTGTGGCTGTAACCATGGCTCACCTGAAAGTCCCCCTGTGCTGAGGTCTCAGCCACCGTTGATCTTTAAATGGGTATTCCCTGCCCACAAGCTGTCACCACCACCAGGCCGCGGTTCTGTGCTCAGAAGTCAGCCCTAGACACGCCCTGTGCGTGGTGCGTGTGCATTGCAGCAGCATCTGTGGCGTCATGCTAATACCCAGGCACTGATGGCCATATGTGTTCGGTGCCACTCCAGGTGCTGGGCCTGTCCCAGGGCAGCGTCAGCGACATGCTTTCCCGACCGAAGCCATGGAGCAAGCTGACGCAGAAAGGCCGAGAACCCTTCATCCGGATGCAGCTCTGGCTGAACGGCGAGCTAGGCCAGGGTGTTCTACCCGTCCAGGGCCAGCAGCAAGGGCCAGGTAATGGGAGTCCTGCCACAGGAGAGGGGCTGCCCCCACTGTAGCAAGGACCTGGTCACAGCAGCCCCACCTGGGCTATGCAGAGAGGGAGGAGGGAACTCCACCCCAGGAGGTGGCCAGCCACACTCCCCACCGTGGGCTGGTGCTGGGGACAGAACCGTCCCCTTCCTCCACAACCTGTCACCGTGGGACTGACTTTAGTGTTTAGGAGAGAAGATCATGCCTGTCTAATTTTATAAGCAGCAGAAAATGAGTTACCAATTTAAAAAATGCTGTTTATACATAAATACAGGTAAAAGTCAAGTAGCTGAATCAGGGAGTCTGGAAAGAAAGTCAGCCAAAGGTATTAAAGTGGAAGATGTCACAGGCAAAACCTTTCACCTGCTCCTGGCCCGGGGGCCTGGCCTTGCAACAGCAGCGCCTCCCCGGCCCGCAGGTCCCCATGCCCGCCCCTCCCCAGGAGGAGTGGGAAGCCTCCCCGGGCCTTGCCACATTCAGTTAGGAAGCTTTAAGCCCTGGGCCGCGTTCCTTCCTTTAATTATAACCTTTTTCTACTTTAGTCCTCCACTCCGTGACGTCGCTCCAGGACCCGCTGCAGCAGGGCTGTGTGAGCTCAGGTAAGCAGCCAGTTTCTGTTGCTTTTGCATGAAATGTCTCACTGCCTTTTCTGTTGTCCCGTGCTGTGGTCTGTCCCGGCGAGACTCCAAGGGACTGCACGTTCTGGATTTGGGGAGCTGAAATATGGCATCCTGTCTGCAAACGGGGTCCCTCTCTGTGTCAGTTTCTAATGGAGAGCGAGCTGACAGTGCGTGGAGGGACTCTGCCAAGATTTGCACACCCACTGTCATCCTTTGTCAGCCCAGAGCCTTGTGTTCAGGGCTGGAGTCTAAGTCGGAGACAGATTCCCCACTCAGGGGGCTTACCGTCTGATAGGAAGGGACAAAGCACAAGCACACGTCCCTCTCTTCAGGGTCATGTTGGGGGACTTCTTGTCTAACCGGAAGACATCCAGGCAGCCTCTGAGCAGGAAAATGGGGAGCTTTGAGCTTGAGCAGTGGGAAAGGTAGGGTAGCAGAAAGGAAATGGCCAGGAAGCCCCTGAAGACAGCTCAGGTGTGAACGGATGGAGAGCTGCGAACTGAGATCTGAGCCTGGGAGCAGGTGGTGGCAGAGGGTGGTGGCTGCAGGCTGAGAAGTTCGGGCTCCTTCCTGTCTGCATTTCACAGCCTCGAGGTCTCCAGCCACACTTGTTCTCTTTGCCACACGGTGCCTGGATGCAGCCTACCGAGGCTGACTCATGGCCACGGCTCCCAGGCTCCCTTCTGCGCCCCCCGCCTCCCTTCTCGTACGCCGATCCCACACTTGGAGCTGAGCTTTTCACAGCCAGCTTTTAGGAACAGCCAGCACTGTGAGCTGGTCCTCTTTTTCCCTTTCTGTATTTTTCTAAACATGTTGATTCGTCTCCATATCCCATTGATTCATTGAAAACACAAACAAAGCTAACAGGAGCACGAAGCCCGCCAGCTTGCCGCAAGCTCCACGAGGGGGAACATGTGTAGCATGGGGAACAGCTGTGTGGCAGGGGCTGCTGCTTCTGCAAGAGCCCAAACCCTCACACAGATGCAGCCGGAGCACCTCGGTGGCATCCAAGTCCCCAGTTGAGAGTTCTGCGTGTTTTCTGTGTTCTGATTTGATTCTGACCAACGTGGGGGTCGGGAGGCTGCATCTCACCCGCGCCGTGGGTCTTCTTGGCTGGACATCTAGGTGGAGCGGGCGCCCATTGGAAGAAGGGATCACTCATTCTGGCTTGGCCAATTTAATTAGAAAGTACCAAGAACTAATCCAGATCGGCTCGAGTTCAGAATACTTCAGGGGAAATAATGGACGTAGCTGTTTGTGCTGGAGTTTTACGGACGTCTGCTTGGAAAGTTAGCCTTGATCCCCTGCTCTAACGGGAAGTTGGCCTTCTTTAAACTCACGAGAGTATTTGAGTCCATTGAGGCAGGACTGAACTTGGCAGAAAGTGACTAATGTGTTCTAGGTCAAAACCCCTCTTTAGGCCGGGTGCGGTGGCTCACGCCTGTAATCCCAACATTTTGGGAGGCCGAGGTGGGTGCATCACCTGAGGTCAGGAGTTTAAGACCAGCCTGGCCAACATGGTAAAACCCCATCTCTACTGAAAATACAAAAAAATTAGTTGGGTGTGGTGGTGGGAGCCTGTAATCCCAGCTACTCAGGAGGCTGAGGCAGGAGAATTGCTTGAACCCGGGAGGCGGAGGTTGCAGTGAGCTGAGATCGTACCACTGCACTCTAGCCTGGGCAACAGAGCGAGACTCCATCTCAAAAACAAAAAAAAAATCCTCGTCCTACATAAAACAGGAAGTCTCCCCTGGTGCCAGGCCTGCTAACGATCGATGCCAGAAGCAACTTCTCCGTGACGGAACAAATCCTTGAAGAATGACGTTTTACTTTGTATTGTAACAGATCATCGCCACTGTGCTGGAACATTCGTACAACAGTCACATTTCAAACCTAGGAAAAACACACTAGGCTCCTAAGAGGAATGTAAATGATATTTGTAAAATATCAATTGACTTTATAGAATAAAGTTAGTTAAGACTCCTGGGCAATCTCGCAGATTGGAAGCAGGAGAGAGAAAAAGGCGATGAGCCCCTGGATGAAACGGAACAGAGTATAGAAGTTGCCAGTGGTTTTTTTGAAGAGGCAGCAGATGGGTGTGTCTCCCCCGCCCGCCTTCCATGTCATTCCAGCAAGAGGGGAGGTTGAGCACAAATCACTTACCCAAAACCCTGAAGTCATAGGAAAGCCACCAGCAGAAGCAAAAATCATGGTGACTAGGGAGAAAAATGGAAAAAGATTTCTTATTTGCAGGAAAATTTTTTTTTTTTTTTTTTTTTGAGACAGAGTCTCGCTCTGTCACCCAGGCTGGAGTGCAGTGGCGCAATCTCAGCTCACTATAACCTCCACCCCCCCGGGTTCAAGTGATTCTCCTGCCTCAGCCTCCCGAGTAGCTGGGAATACAGGTGCCCACCACCACGGCCGGCTAATTTTTGTAGTTTTAGTAGTGACAGAGTTTCACCATGTTGGCCAGGCTGGTCTCGAACTCCTGATCTCAGGTGATTCCCCCCACCTCGGCCTCCCAAAGTGCTGGGATTACAGGTGTGAGCCACGCACCTGGCCAGGAACATTTTTAAAAATTGTATAGCATAATGATGGCAAAGTGAAAATATTTCTCTGGACCAGGAAGACTAGGAGGGCTTTGCCGAAAGAAAAGAGATTATCATATGGCTTTCCTCGTCTGAATCTTTACTGTCAGAGGTTACTTTTCAAGGGAGTTTCACACAGAGGCTCACATCTGTAATCCGAGCACTTTGGGAAGCCAAGGCAGACAGATCACCTGAGCTTAGGAGTTCGAGACCAGCCTGGGCAACATGGTGAAACCCCATCTCTACAAGAAATGCAAAAATTAGCCAGGTGTGGTGGCACGCACCTGTAGTTCCAGCTACTTGGGGGACTGAGGCGGGAGGATTGCTTGAGCCCGGGAGGTCGAGGCTGGAGTAAGCCAAGATCACGCCACTGCACACCAAGCTGGGTGACAGACGGAGACCCTGTCTCAAAAAAAAAAGAAAAGAAAAAAAGCTATGTTCACAGTATATGGAGTGTGTGTGTGTGTGTAATGGAGTCTCACTCTGTCGCCCAGGCTGGAGTGCAGTGGCACAATCTCAGCTCACTGCAACCTCCGCCTCCTGGGTCCAGGCGATTCTCCTGCCTCAGCCTCCCAAGTAGCTGAAACTACAGGCATGCGCCAGCACACCCAGCTAGTTGTATTTTTTGGTAGAGACGGGGTTTCGCCCTGTTGACCAGGTTGGTCTTGAACTCGCAACCTCAGGTGATCCACCCACCTCAGCTTCCCAGAGTGCTGGGATTATGGGCATGAGCCACCGTGCCCCACCTAGTATATGGAATTTAATTTAGAAAAATAGAGTTGCTTTCTAACAGTGGGTTTTAGTAATTCCTTGGGATGAGTGACATGAGAGACTCTAGAATCTTCCTTGACAGTGTCTCTGCAGAAGCTTCCAGCATTGCTGCCCCTGAAGCAGGGGAGCGAGCCTCTGTCCTAAGATTGCTACAAGGATTCCGATTCCCTGTTCTTCCCATGGCTACCCCAGAATCCTTTCAAGAGGCCCCCAGACCCAGAAGATGCTCCCTCCATTGCCTGCCTCAAGTAGCTCGCCGTGGTAGAACCAATGTCTGCAGGAAGGTCATTGCAAGCCCGGCTTGGCTTCTTCCTGAATGTCAGTGAGAAATGCTCAGTGCTTGAGATTCTGGGCCTCGAAGATGGACTGGCGGTTGGTTTTCCTTCCCAGGTAGGCAGGGACTTTGGACAACTTGCTCAGCCAGCCACAGCCCTGCAGTAAGGGAAGCGGGCTTACAGTGGAGTCCGTGGGGGCGGATGGCTCTGTGCTCTGTGCTCGGTTACCATGGCGATCAGGTGCCCTGCTCTAGAGTGGCCTCGCCCATCTGAACAGCAAGCTGCCGGCCCAGGAGTCTATTTTCTTTTCCTCACTGAGAGCTCCCGTCAGCCTTTTCCTGCTGGGTTCTGTTGCCCTGTCTGTCCTTCCATTTTCCTTAATGACTTAGATGCCAATTTGCCAAAAAGGAGGGAGAAACTGACATTTCATTCACATCATCACTTTTTCCTCTTGGCGGATACAACTGGCTTTGAATGTTCCTCTAAGAATCCGAGCATGGGGGTGACGGCCTTGGGCATTAAGGAAATTTAATGCCATTTTTAAGCAGCAGCGTCACTAGTGTCCCACCACTTTTTCTTAGACACTGTTGAGGCCTTGAAAAGGCGTAAGGTGAGCGATAGGTTCCATGCCAGTCATGAGTAACTTTTTTTTAAGAAAAAGGATTTTTAAGAGACAAATCTTCAGATCAGTTACCTGTTAATAGATTTCCTGGTACGTCTTAACTTTCTACAAATATTTTGTTGTTGTTGGCTTCTTGCAAAATGCCCAGCACCTTGGGATATAAAGGGGGGTGTAGTTATAACCAGGGTCATCTTTGATCTCATTTGGAAAACTTCATTTCAAGATGGAGTTGCAGGTGGTCCTTGGGGACTGATTCTGCAAGCTCCTTTTGTCTGTCAGTCATTCCAGGCTTCATCCCTCATTCCTGGACCTCACACTACTTAACCATAGCAAACATTCGTTCATAGAGGAGAAGGTAGGGGCTCATTAAGGCTTGTTTGCTCAGAATGTGCCCTTCTTATCATTTGGCAATTTATTTTATCTTATTCTATTTATTTTATTTATTTTTTATAGATAGACGGGGACTCACTCTGTTGCCCAGGCTGGAGTGCAGTGACACAATCACAGCTCAATATAGCCTCAGTCTCTCAGGCTCAAACAATCCTCTCTCCTCAGCCTCCTGAGTAGCTGGGACTTACAGACACTTTCCACCACACATGGCTAATTTTTTTATTTTCTGTAGAAGTGGGTCTCTCTTTTTTATTCTTTCTTTTTTTTGTTGTTTTTGTTTTTGTTTTTGTTTTTTGAGATGGAGTCTCGCTCTGTCGCCTGGGCTGGAGTGCAGTGGCGTGATCTCAACTCACTGCAGCCCACACCTCCCGGGTTCAAGCAATTCTCCTTCCTCAGCCTCCCAGGTAGCTGGGATTACAGGTGCCTGCCACCACACCCGGCTAATTTTTGTATTTTTAGTAGAAATGGGGTTTCGTCATGTTGGCCAGGCTGGTCTCGAACTCCTGACCAAGGGTGATCCGCCTGCCTCGGCCTCCCAAAGTGCTAGGATTACAGGTGTAAGTCACCACACCCGGCCTTTTTTTGTTCTTTATTTCCAAATACCCAAGTAAGCTGGAGAAGTAGGGGGTCTCTGTTGCCAGGGCTGGTCTCAAACTCCTGGCCTCCCAAAGTGCTGGGATTACCGATGTGAGCCACCACACCCGGCCACTTTGTAACTTTTTAATGTGGAAGCATTTCATTGCTGTTGCTAACAAGCTGTTACGTCTGCGTTCACACTGGCTTCAGGTGTATTATGGCTATCCAGGTGGAAGGATGGTCCCCTGCCCTTGGCTGAATCGTGAAATACCCAGCTCTTTCCTGGCGTGTTAGGAATCATGGGTTCCAAGCCTTCTCTGCTGCCTGTTGCTGTTCCCAGTCAGCCAACAGAGTATCAGTTGCCTCTTTGAGGAGACAGCTGCTATGGTCTGTCTCTAACGTGGGTGGTCCAATGTGTGCCCCTCTTTGACGTGAAGCCCACGGGGCCATGGGCTGTCCATGACCTTGTACAACCAGGAGATTCCCGTGGCCGCAGCCCCTTTCGCGGACAGGTCCACGTTCCTTTTGAATGTGCGTGTGTATCATGGTCATGGCTCTTAGCTGGTTCCCACCAGACAGCCAGGAACACGTGTCCAGGGCTCGTGAGCTTTGAACTCTGCAGTAAGATTCTGAAGCAGTGTCCTTGATAAGCAGTTGGCTCTCCCATGTTCATGGCTAACAGTCAGTGTGGGGGGCATGTGGATAGCATGTTCATAGGGACAGGAGGGGCTGATTGCACCCCTGGGAATTCCACGGCACTGTCTAAAGCAGGCAGGGGCCAGGCACGGTGGCTCACACCTGTAATCCCAGCCCTTTGGGAGGCCGAGGTGGGTGGATCACTTGAGGTCAGAAGTTTGAGACCAGCCTGGGCAACATGGTGAAACCTGTTCTCTACTAAAAATATAAAAATAAGTCAGGCATGGTGGCTTGCACCTGTGATCCCTGCTACTCAAGAGGCTGAGGCAAGAATATCACTTGAACCCAGGAGGTGGAGGCTGCAGTGAGCAATGATAGCACCACTGCTCTGCAGCCTGGGTAACAAAGCGAGACCCTGTCCCCCCCAAAAAAAAGAATATCTCCTCAGTTGGAGACATTAAAGAATCAGCTTTTTGGCCGGGCGCAGTGGCTCACACCTGTAATCCCAGCACTTTGGGAGGCTGAGGCGGGTGCATCACCTGAGGTCGGGAGTTCGAGACCAGCCTGGCCAACATGGGGAAACCCCGTCTCTAGTAAAAATACAAAAATTAGCCAGGCGTGGTGGTGCACACCTGTAATCCAGCTACTCGCGAGGCTGAGGCAGGAGAATTGCTTGAACCCGAGAGACCGAGGTTGCAGTGGGCCGAGATCACACTATTGCACTCCAGCAGGGCAACGAGCGAAACTCCATCTCAAAAAATAAATAAAAAAATAAAAACTCAACCTGATCTCGGCTGAGCTAAGATGCAAAGGGACTGGCTGTGCCACCGTGAACCCTTCCAGAGGCAGGTGAGGCAGGCCGCGCGGGACCAGCACGGGAAGTCCCGGCTGATGAGACGAGGCTAGGGGGCCGCCCCAAGAACCACAGGAGGAAGGGCACATGCACTTCTCGAAAGTTCCTTGATGTGTGATGTGTAGGGATCACTCGGGGACCTTGCCAGAAAGCCCCTTTGTCACTGTGCGTGACCTGCTCGTTCAGTTCCCCAAGCCCCTCCAGATGCTTGTGGGATTCACGGTGGGGGCTGGCCACATGTTGCTGGAACCAGCACCCTGTGACATTTATGCAGGAGAACACGGGCGTGTGGAGGGTCTTTTGTTCCTGGACAGCCCTGCGTGGGGGACCCTGCACACCCAGATCCTGCACAGATGTCCCAGGCAGCCAGTGCTGAGTACCACAGCCCACTTCAGGTTTTGTTTCAAAGCAACAAACGTCGCTGTCATCAAGTGAGCAAGGCGGCCTACGCAGGCTGCCAGCACCGCCCCAGCACCCTGCAGTCCCACCTCCCAGCACCACCCATCACACACCCTTGGGGAAGGCTGCTTTGCCAGAACTCGGCCCCCAAAGTCTCTGTTCCTAGAGCAGAATTTGTCCCTGTGCCTCACCCAAAGAGAGGGGAGAAGTCATAGCCCAGAGTCACAGATTTATTTGACTTTTTTGTTTTTATTATGATTTGCAGGATTTTTTCCAAGAAGTAAAATGCACGATGGTTACAAAATGCAAGCATTCAAACTTACAATCTTTTTAAGAAATCGGTCACCATCCCTCCCTCATCCTCCTGTCACATACCACCCGCCCCCCACACCCCACCCCACCACCATCCCCAGTTTGTCGTGTGTCCTTCAGGACAGTCATGCATCTAAATATTTATTCCACGCAGATGGGGGACGTGCAGGCCTCAAAAAGGCCATGTGCCTTGCTTTTCTCACTTAGTAACACACCGTGGAGACCTTCCTCCATCAGCACATGGAGAATTTTCCCTTTTTGTGTGTACATGTGTGAGAGGGAGTCTCGCTCTGTCACCCAGGCTAGAGTACAGTGGCGTGATCTCGGCTCACTGCAGCCTCCGCCTCCCGAGTTCAAGCAATTCTCCTGCCTCAGCCTCCAAGTAGCTGGGATTACAGGTGTGCGCCACCACACCCGACTAATCTTTTGTATTTAGTAGAGACGGGGTTTCACCATGTTGCTCAGGCTGGCCTCGAACTCCTGACCTCTGGTGATCCACCCGTCTCGGCCTCACAAAGTGCTGGGGTTACAGGTGTGCACCACCACGCCCGGCCAGATGTCTGCTTTTAAAACAGACTCTAGTTGCATCTTCCCACCTCCTTTGGTGGAGATTGTCCCTTGCAGATGGTGCAAGGTGCTCCTGGCGCCTCAGTCCTGTGAGAGGTGATCTATATGTGCCTTTCCAAAGTCTCGACTTCTACAAAATGCTATTCCATCCTTGGAAGTTGCCTGTTCGTTGACCAATTCCTTAAAGTGGATACAAAACCTTGAGCTTCCAGAGTAAGACTATAGGACCTAGGTCATTGCTCAGGCCATCTGGGGCCAAGCTAGTATGGAACCAGGCCAACTAGGCTAGAAACAGCCGGCGAGGCTGAGAGGTCACATAACTCTCGTTCTTCCCGTCGCTTTCCCTGGACCCACCATCCTGGTGCTCCCTGGTTTCCCCTTCTGAAAAGGCCCGACAGGCCCAGTCTGGCTTATAGACACGTCCCGTTCTTTCCCCTTCAGGCTTTCCATAGAAAACAGAATTTACAGCACATTGGACATTCAATACAAGAGGCAAAAGTAGGTCATAGGAGCAAATGAGGACTTCAGTTTTCAGCGGTTGAATTCTAGGGAAGGAATGAAGAAGCTTAAATGCCTAGGTGATTGCAGAAAGGGGGGTGGGAATAAAACAAGGGAGTCCACATGCTGGCGTGGTCTCTGTGCCACTCACAGAGCTGATGTCCTTAATCCTTAATCAGTAAGTGAGGCCGGGTGCAGTGGCTCACGCCTGTAATCCCAGCACTTTGGGAGGCCGAGGCGGGTGGATCACCTGAGGTCAAGAGTTCAAGACCGGCCTGGCCAACATGGCAAAACCCTGTTTCTACTAAAAATACAAAAAAATTAGCTGGGCGTGGTGGCGGATGCCTGTATTCCCAGCTACTCGGGAGGCTGAGGCAGGAAAATAACTCGAACCCAGAGGTGGTTGCACTGAGCCGAGATCACACCACTGCACTCCAGCCTGGGCAACAAGAGCAAAACTTCGTCTCAAAAATAATAATAATAATAATAAGTGGAAATGGTTCCCTCCTCTTATGGATGGAGTAAACCAAGGCTCAGAGATAAGAGGTGATTTGCCCCAATCAAGAAGAAGGTAGTGGCCAGGCGCGGTGGCTGACACCTGTAATCCCAACACTTTGGGAGCCTAAGATAGAAGGATCGCTTGAGTCCAGGAATTTGAGACCAGCCTGAGCAACATAGCAAGACCCCATCTCTACAGGAAATTTAAAATTTAGCCGAGCATGGTGGTGCGCGCCTGTAGTCCCAGCTACTCAGGAGGCTGAGGCAGGAGGATTGCCTGAGCCCAGGAGCTGAATCAGCAAATCAGTGACAGCATGGAAGCCACGTTTACTAGGTTTGGCTGTTGGAAAATGCATAATCCACCTGGCCTAGGCTGCATGGAGTGTCCGTGCTCCTTTGAAACCTCTTCTGGTCTAAATTCAGTGAACCTATACACACTGGCTTGAGGTCTTCTCCCTGCTACAGGGCAGCCCTGCCTTTCAGCTGTCACGGTTCCCCGGAGTCATGCCAACACCCAGGCCCCAGCCCCAGGCGGACTGGCCCGAGGGACCTGCTCCGCTCCCGGCGAGGATGAGGAGGGGAGTTTCTTAACAGCATTGCCCTGGATAGAATGGGAGCCAGGCAGGAGGCTTCCATCGGGGCCTCCTCTAGATTTTGTGTTTACTTCTTCCCTTTGGAACCGGATTCCTAAATATAGCCCGAGTCTGAATTGGCAGATGTTGGGTCTGTCCTTTCCATGAGGGCCAAAATTAGTCTGTCATTTGGCACCTAAATAAAGCAGCCAAACTGCCTTTATACCAACTTTGCAATTAGGCAGTAGTTGGAACATTCTATTTGATAAGGCAAGTTTTATGGATGCCTTAGCAGCACCTCTGAACCTAGGAGGCTGAGGAGAGAGGACACCCGGGCCCCAGAGGGACACTCCTTCCTCGCCATCATCAGGCCTTCTCATTCCAGAGTTAAGGTCAATTTTGTTTCACGTGGCTTAAAAACATCTCGTGAATGTGGAAAAGACAATCAATGCTCCCCAGAAATAGCATTCTGAGAGCACGGCAATGGTTACTCCAACTTTTTTTTTTTTTTTTGGCAAGCAAAGAAAAATCTGTCCAGAGTGCCTGGAGCTGGGTTAGTGCAGGGACTCCCCAGGGGCCGCAGAAAGATGTTATAATCAATTATCACATCATAACACTGATGTATGATAATTACTGAGTGTTTCTCCTGAGATAGTGCAGCATTTGGCTGGGATGCCGCTCTTTCACGGTCCACTGCCTGATTAATATGCAAATAATAGGCTGATTGCATGATGAATGCAGAAATGAGTTCGCTGATAACGTGAGCACCGAAGCGGGAAGATGATAAATTACTTTTACTGACTGTCCTACATTAAGTACCCTTTCTCAACAATTTCATCACAAATTAAGTAAAGCAGTATGGAGAGATTAGGAGGACGTGTAAAATAATGTACCTTAATGGTTTTTCCAATACCGTCGCGGAAGACGAAAATCTCAACTTGGTTCTGCCCGGTGCTGCCCCGGGTCTTTGTAGGGCCAAGTGAGTTCACTCACCTGGGCATTGAGTGGAAGACAGGAGGCACCCCACCACACCGGCATGTTCCATGGGCCATGATCAGCCATGGATTCTCCGAGGAATATTCCATTGCAGCCCAGACGTCACCCGCACACTGGGCCAACAGGCAGCATCATGGAGGAAGGAGGACAGGCTGCTCTTGGGGCAGACACAGCATCCTCCACATGGATGGGCACCCCCAAGCCTGCTGTCCACCATGTGCCTGCAGGAAAGGAGCATTTCTGAGCTCCAGGCCTGGAAGACTCGGAAAGAAAACACTTAAGACCTCCTGCCTGGGCACAGTGGCTCACGCCTGTAATCCCAGCACTTTGGGAGGCCGTGGCCGGAGGATCACTTGAAGCCAGGAGTTTGAGACCAGCCTGGACAACATGGGGAAACCCCATCTCTACAAAAAATACAAAAATTAGCCAGGCATAGTGGTGTGCATCTATAGTCTATAGTCCCAGCTACTTGGGAGGCTGAGGCGGAAGGATCATTGGACCCTAGGAGGTGGAGGTTGCAGTGAGCTGAGATCACACCACTGCACTCCAGCCTGGGCAACAGAGCAACACCCCATCTCAAAAAACGAACAACAAAAAAAGACCTCCTTGACTTTTTAGCTCTTCCAAGTCTCAGAAATCTGGAAAAATTAATTTCACTATTAGAATGGCAGTGGGCACACTGGCCAGAGAGCATGACTTGGTAAGGGACGGGTAGGTTTGCCCAAAGCCAGAATTGAACCCTTGAGAAAAAGAGGGTGTGCACACACACACACACACTCACTCCCACACACACACACTCTCTCTCCCCCACACTCTCCCACACACACTCACTCTCTCCCACACACACACACACACACACACTCCCCACACACACACTCTCCCACACACACACACACACTCTCCCCCACACACACTCCCCCACACACACACTCCCACACACACACACACACACTCTCCCACACACTCCCACACTCTCCCACACACTCTCCCACACACACTCCCACACTCACACACACACACTCTCCCCACACTCTCCCCGCACACATTTCCACACACATTCACCCACACACACACTCCCACACACACTCTCACCCACACACACACACTCTCCCACATACTCTCTCCCACACGCATACACTCCCACACACACACACTCTCACACACTCTCCCACACACACACACTCTCTCCCTCACACACATTCTCTCTCTCCCTCATACACACACACATTCTCTCACACACATTATCTCTCACACACACACACTCGCAGTGATTAATCTTTGATTACAGCAAAGCAATTTAACTAGAGGCTTTGTTTTTTCCCGTCTTAGTAATATGTATTTAGACTGTTTGTATGGCATACATTTTGTCTTAATGCACAGGGACGCATTGATAAGTGTTCGTACACACAGCTGGCTTGGTAATAAGGTTATTGAAGGTAATTTGAAAGCGTCATTTCTAAATCAGTATGGATCTGCAGAAAAGCCGGAACAAGGCGAGCCTGTGCCCCTGAAGCAGGGCCATCTGTGTCACCCAATGTCCCTTCAGCAATCTGGCCAGACTGCGAGTTCACTACCAAAATCGAATTGTAACTTAAGCAGGGTTTTTAATTTTTAATATCTGCAAGCTCTGCTTTTGATATGCTTATTTCCTTAAGAGCTTATAAAAGATACACAAGCCAACTGAGCCTGGAGGAAAAGCAAGTTTCCACTCCGAATCCCCGGCAGGTCCCCTCCCTGCCCACGGGTGAGCTCTGGTTCTGTGCAGGTTCCCTCCAGCCACAGGGCCTCATCACCTCTGCAGCTTCCTCCTCATGCATTTCAGTCCAACACAGAATTTCTAAGATCATTTCTCCCCAGCGTACCTTCCCATGTCGGGGAGATGAAAAAGGAGAGTCGAAAACCATCCCAGAGGGAGGGAGGCTCCGGATGGATGCGATGGTGTCTAGAGGGAGGGAGACTCTGGATGGACACGATGGTGTCTAGAGGGAGGGAGGCTCTGGATGGACACGATGGTGTCTAGAGGGAGGGAGGGTCCGGATGGACACGATGGTGTCTAGAGGGAGGGAGGGTCCGGATGGACACGATGGTGTCTAGAGGGAGGGAGGGTCCGGATGGACGCGATGGTGTCTAGAGGGAGGGAGGGTCCGGATGGACACGATGGTGTCTAGAGGGAGGGAGGCTCCGGATGGACGCGATGGTGTCTAGAGGGAGGGAGGCTCCCGATGGACGCGATGGTGTCTAGAGGGAGGGAGGCTCCGGATGGACGCGATGGTGTCTAGAGGGAGGGAGGCTCCGGATGGACGCGATGGTGTCTAGAGGGAGGGAGGCTCCGGATGGACGCGATGGTGTCTAGAGGGAGGGAGGCTCCGGATGGACGCGATGGTGTCTAGAGGGAGGGAGGCTCCGGATGGACGCGATGGTGTCTAGAGGGAGGGAGGCTCCGGATGGACGCGATGGTGTCTAGAGGGAGGGAGGCTCCGGATGGACGCGATGGTGTCTAGAGGGAGGGAGGCTCCGGATGGACGCGATGGTGTCTAGAGGGAGGGAGGCTCCGGATGGACGCGATGGTGTCTAGAGGGAGGGAGGCTCCGGATGGACGCGATGGTGTCTAGAGGGAGGGAGGCTCCGGATGGACGCGATGGTGTCTAGAGGGAGGGAGGCTCCGGATGGACGCGATGGTGTCTAGAGGGAGGGAGGCTCCGGATGGACACCATGGTGTCTAGAGGGAGGGAGGCTCTGGATGGGCACGATGGTGTCTAGAGGGAGGGAGGCTCTGGATGGACACGATGGTGTCTAGAAGGAGAAAGGCTCTGGATGGACACGATGGTGTCTCTTCTAGTTAGAGGAGCTCATGATTGACTTCTCAGAGCAACTTCTCGCTCGCTTGGCAGCAGGGACCTGTCACACCCCTGTGCTGTGGCCAGGACCATGCTGCCTGCACTGCTGCACCTCCAAACCCTGCCCTGACACTGCTCTCCCCAGAAACACCCTCGTCCCAGACTCTGTTTGAGTGACCCGCTTAGTGACTTCGGCCTCCCGCTTTGGTTACAAGATGTGGGGGCGCAGGGTCTGCCTTGCTCATGGCTGTACCCCCACACCTGGCACATGGAGGGTTTCCCCATTGTGGAAAGCACAGGTCCCATCTTCAAGCAACTTAGAAGTCAGGTTTGGGGAGGTAAAATACACATCACACAAGTTAAACAACCTTGCTCTAATTGAAACAGGTTTTCTTTGGGGGCCAGATATGGTGGCTCATGCCTGTAATCCCAGCACTTTGGGAGGCCGAGGTAGGAGAATCACTTGAGCCCAGGAGTTCAAGACCAGCCTGGGCAACATAGTGAGACCCTATCTTGACAAATAATAATTATAGTAAATTAGCTGGAATGGTGGTATGTGCTTGTAGTCCCAGCTGCTCAGGAGGCTGGGGCAGAGGGATTGCTTGAGCCCAGGAGGTCGATGCTGCAGTGAGCCGTGATTACACCACTGCACTCCAGCCTGGGCAACAGGGTGAGACCATGTCTCAAGAAAAAAATCAAGAGAGAAAGAATTTTGGCTCCCATGTCATTATAAGAGTTTCTTGGGCAAACCTAAAAACATACATTGTTGGCCAGGCACGGTGGCTCAGGCCCGTAATCCTAGCACTTTGGGAGTCTGAGGCGGGAAGATCACTAGAGTCCAGGAGTTCAAGACCAGCTTGGGCAACATAGTGAGACCCCCATCTCCACAAAAAATTAAAAATAACCAGGCATCGTGGCGCACGCCTGTTGTTCCAGCTACTCAGGAGGCAGGGGCGGGAAGATCACTTGAGCCCAGGAGGCAGAGGCTGCAGTGAGCCAAGATTGCACCATTACTCTCCAACCTGGACAACAGATCAAGACCCTGCCTCAAAACACACACACACACACACACACACACACACACACACACTATGGCTATATAGTTGTCACACAGACACACCCCAGCACCTACTAGGTACCAGAGACTTTGAGTTCATCTTATCCTATTCTTTCTTTAGTCCCTGCAGAGGGTGTGTGTGAGAGAGAGAGAGAGAAAGAAAGAGAAATCATTGCTGTTCCATTTTATAGAAGAAACTGGCACCCATTGGTGGGGGTGGGGGGGGGCATTGATCTTTCCTGGAGTGGGGCAGAACTACCACCCGTCCCCTCTAGTTCCTCTGAGGCGTCTTCCCACCCACTCCAACCCTTCTCCACCTCCCCCCCCCCATACTCCCTACAGAATCTTTCTCAGGTTCTTTCTGCTGTTGAAAAACAGTGATTTGATAGGTTTGGGGCTGGCAAGGGATGTGTCCAAAGCTTGATGCTGCCACTTGTATGGGCACGGGCCTTCCCAGGGGGCAGAAGGCCAACCCGGGACCCTCGGGAATTGGACCTTCCCGTCGGCCCCCCCGCTGGCATCAGGCATAGCTGCTCACCTTCTTGGAAAGAAAGCCATTTTGTAGTTTGGCCACGCTGGGTACGTCTCTGATATTCCTTAGTATGTTGTTGGGCTACTTTTGTTTCTTTCGTGGTAGGGAAACATCCAGTGGCCCAGGAAGGAGGTGTGGAAGGCTCATGAGTGTCTCTGTGACATCTGCTAAAGTCACTGCATATTTTGTTTCAAGCTCTTGCTAATCAGTCAAGATGCCAGTCTTACTCAAAAGAAGAACACATAGGTTTTTATATGGGCTGTGTCTAATGGAGACGGAGGACTGTTCGGGTGGAGATCCAGCAGGGCTGTGAGCTTCTGCTGCTGGATTCAGAAGCAAGGCTTGGGAACCGAGGAGCCCAGAGTCGCTGCCACGGCCGAGGAAAGCCTTGGTGTTCAGAAATTTCGGAGCTGGTCATGCAAGAGTGTCTCATGTTTGTGATATGAGCCTGTATGACCAAAATACAGGAGGCCAGGGCCGGACACGGTGGCTCACACCTGTAAGCCCAGCACTTTGGGAGGCTGAGGCAGGCAGATCACTTGAGGTCAGGAGTTCGAGACCAGCCTGGCCAACGTGGCGAAACCCCATCTCTACTAAAAATACAAAAATTAGCTGGACCTGGTGGCGCACACCTGTAATCCCAGCTACTCAGGAGGCTGAGGCAGGAGAATTGCTTGAACCGGGAGGCGGAGGTTGCAGTGAACCGAGATTGCACCACTACACTCCAGCCTGGGCAACAGAGTGAGACTCCGTCTCAAAACAAAAAACAAACAGGAGGCCAAATGAGCGTTGCTGTTCCCCTTTGATGCTGAGAAACTCACTCCAGGCATAAACCCCCAGGGGGTGTGGTCTGTTCAGAGCACAGGGTCAGTTCCAGAGCAGGTCTGGTGCCCACATCACGATCTGTCCCTCTAAACCCAGCTAGGAAGTATCCAGGCTGGTGGTCACCCTGTTGTGGCTTCTGAAGCTGTCAGCGCCAGTCGCTAGAAAGGCCTGCAGGCTGGGAAGAGTCTTTCTGAGCCTCCAGGGCTCCTGCCAGCCCCAGCATGCCCACACTGGGCACCTCAGAGCCCGCTGTGCGTCCTTGTATCTTGCACCACTCCCTGCCACCTCAAGGCCCATCCCTCCCTTGGGCTCTCCTTTCCTCTCCTCCCGGGCTCCCTTGATGTTTTTTATTTGTGTTTTTTTATTTTGTGTTTTATTTTATTTACTTATTTATTTTTTTGAGATGGAGTAGCTGGGACTACAGACATACGCCACCACACCTGGCTAATTTTTGTATTTTTAGTAGAGACAGGGTTTTGCCACGTTGGCAGGGCTGGTCTCGAACTCCTGACCTCAAGCGATGTGCCCACCTCGGCCTCCCAAATGTTGGGATTACAGGCGTGAGCCACCGTGCCCGGCTTCCCTGCTCATTCACACTTACATGTGCCAGGCCACGACCACCCTCCCCTCTCCCCTCTCCCCTAACCTCCTCCCTCCTTCCTCCCGCCCTTCCGTACGTGTCTGTCTGTATAGTCATTGGAATTTCCTGGCTTGGCATGGGCTCAAAGCCGAAACCATGGACAGAATGAAAAGTGGCGCATCAGACCAGCCGCCAGTTAAATAATGTTTGGGTTCTTGTCAGAATGTCACGGAGTACCCTGTCATTTTGTTTCAGCAACTTGTCCTTCCGAATGCACAGTTCGCCTTATGGCATGCCAGCAGTAAAAATGTCACTTACAATAATTACTTTTTGGTGAAAATGCTTGCTGACTTCCCACCTTCAAGCTGTTTTTTACACAGTGGGGAGATAATAAGAAACGACTGTATCCTGACTGCTCAAATGAACACTAAATGGAATTTGGGTTCTTATTACTGCGGATAGAGGGCCGGGTATGGAAATTTCAACAGTGGATCGGAGGAACTGCGGAGAGATGTATCTCCGAGAATTACGGCAGGTGCGGGTTTTCAATTGGCTCCCATTGAAAACTTAAGGCAGCTGTTGTTTGCCTGCTGTTTTTGGAATATAATATTTTTCATAATCCTTTTATAGTTCCTGAATGCCTTGTGTGTCTCAGAGGGGCTTGAGTCACTATCTCTGCTTTCTGTAGCTTGCTAACCAAGCTCCTCTTATGCCAGATTCAGTGCCTTGTTAAAAAAAAAAAAAAAAATTAATTCACATAGATCACTTTTTAAATGTAACACCTTACTATTGCTGTCAAAACTGGATGGATGGGACTGTGCAGTGGGGCTTTTAAAATATGCAAATTACCCATTTTCAATTGTCCTGGTCCTGCAGGCTGCAGGGTCCTTGGAAGCGAGGTTTTTGTCTGATTTCTCCCTTATCCCCAAGACACAGAGTAGGTGCTTTAAAAATGTGCGAGTAGGCTGGATGCGGTGACTCATGCCTGTAATCCCAGCACTTTGGGAGGCAGAGGTGGGTGGTTCGCTGGAGCCCAGGAGTTCGAGACCAGTCTGGGCAACATAGCAAGACCCCATCTCTCTACGAAATATACAAAAATTAGCCAGGCGTGGTGGCACACACCTGTGGTCCCTGCTACTTTCAGTCATGCATTGGCAAGAAGGCTAAGGTGGGAGGGTCTCTGAAGCCCAGGAGATCGAGACTGCAGTGAACCATGATCACACCACTGCATTCCAGCTGGAGCAACAGAGCAAGACCCTGTCTCAAATAAAATAAAATGAAAGTGAAATGACGCAGGAATGACAGTAGGCTGCAATTCAGAATCACGTGGTGTTGGCAGATAGCAGGATGGGTAGGAACGTCGAGGTTTTCCCCTCCTAATCTGGTTCTGATCCTTGCACCATCTGTGTGACTTTAACCAAGTCACGTTGCCTGTCTGAGCCTCCTCTCACCTGGGATGTAGGGTGTAAATTTCCACCCCAGGGGCCATTGGGAGAATTGAATGAACCACATGCAAACGCCCTCAGCTCGCTGCTCCATTCACGCCTGGTATGAAATGTGTTTTGGTTCCCTTCCACAATCCTATGAGTGGATCAGCTTTTTGTGACTCATCGTTAAGTCTTCGAGATTCACGCATGTCGATATGTGGGTTGTAGAAAAACTGTGCCTGGGAAGGCAGGCGCAGTCACTCTGTCACTAACGCACACTTGGGTGCAGGGTGCAGGCGCCACCAGCTGTACAGGGGCTGTTTAGAATATGGCGCATCCACCTAGCTCCTGGCTGTGTGTCTCGGGGCACCATATCTTTTTTTTTTTTTTGAGACAGAGTCTCACTCTGTTGCCCAGGCTGGAATGCAGTGACACGATCTCAGCTCACTGCAACCGCTACCTCCCGGGTTCAAGCAATTCCCCTGTCTCAGCTACCAGAGTAGCTGGGATTACAGGCGCGCGCTACCACGCCTGGCTAATTTTTGTATTTTTAGTAGAGATGGGGTTTCACCATGTTGGCCAGGCTGGTCTCGAACTCCTGACTTCAGGTGATCCGCCCGCATCAGCCTCCCAAAGTGCTGGGATTACAGGCATGAGCCACTGCGCCCGGCCAGGGCACCATATCTTACCTGTGTAAAATGTGGGAAGTGGCTGGGCACGGTGGCTCACACCTGTAATTCAGCACTTCTAGAGGCCAGGGTGAGAAGATCACTTGAGGCCAAGAGTTTAAGGACCAACCTGGGCAACATAGCAAAACCCTGTCTCTATTTATTAAAGTTTAAAAAAAGTTTCATGTTTTAAAAAAGATAAATGCATCATACAGGATGTGGCCTTTTGAGTCTGTCACCAGCGTCCCTGTCATGTGCCAGGCATTGTGGGAGAAATAGCACTCAGTCATAAGATTTATGTTGACTGTAGGTCTTTATAGAAACAAATACATTTGACTAGGTGCAGTGGCTCACCCTGTCAGGGTGGCGAGGGTGAGGGGACCATCTGTGCAGCGGGGAGAGTTGGCTTCCTGTAGGATTCACTGTCTGTCCTAACAACAAAAATACGGTCAATAGAAAAGAAACATTACTTCTCCTTTCCAAACATTAGCAAATGGAGCCCTGTGATTAAAACGATACTCTCTGAAACAACAAGGCTTTGCTCTGTTCCATGCAATTAAAAATAATAATTAAAAAAAGAAAAAAAGGGCCAGGTGCGGTGGCTCACACCTGTAATCCCAGCACTTTGGGAGGCCAAGGTGGGCGGGTCATCTAAGGTCAGGAGTTGGAGACCAGCCTGGCCAACATGGTGAAACCCCGTCTCTACTAAAAATACAAAAATTAGCTGGGCTTGATGGCACGAACCTGTAATCCCAGCTACTCGGGAGGCAGAGGCAGGAGAATCATTTGAACCCGGGAGGCGGAAGTTGCAGTGAGATCGTGCCACGGCACTCCAGCCTGGGCAACAGAGTGAGACTCTGTCTCAAAAAAGAGAAAAAGAAAAGAATGACTTTCTTCCCAACGTGATATTCTGAGCGCGTGGATTCACGGTGTCTCCAACGCGTCTGTTTGCTGTGGCATCTCTCCATGCCTGTGCAAAAAACATGTACTCAATCCTGTTTCTTTGACCTGAGACCGTAGCCACAACTGTGCATGCGGATGTCTGTTGGCGAGTAAACTATCTCCCAGGAAGAGTGCAGCTTCCAGCTGTCTTCTACATTTTAATTAATTAATTTATATATTTATTTAGAGACAGAGTCTCACTCTGTCCCCAAGGCTGGAGTGCCGTGGCACGATCTCAGCTCACTGCAACCTCCGCCTCCCCGATTCAAGCGATTCTCCTGCCTCTGCCTCCCCAGTAGCTGGGATTACAGGCACCCGCCACCACGCCTGGCTGATTTTTGTATTTTTAGTAGGGAGGGGGTTTCACCATGTTGGCCAGGCTGGTCTCGAACTCCTGTCTTCCAAGTGATCTGCCCGCCTCAGCCTCCCAAAGGTCTTCTGCATTTTAGACTCAGACTGAGAGTGGAAAGACAGATACAAGCCACCTCCAGCAACCAGCCGCCACATGTCACTTTCACACGCCTGGACCTCTCAGGGCTGGGACAGGGCTTTGATCTCAGGGGGCCCGCCTTTGTCTGTAGTCACAGGCTGGAGCACAGAGGGACACCTGTAACAGTAGTGAGCACCCCTGTTTAGTTCTCCTGGGGGTTCATGATGGCAGAAATCCACACCACTGGCTTGCAAGGCGTGCTGGAAGAAAGAACTGCACAGCCTCTGAGTTTCACAGTGACTGCCTCCGCCAGCACCCAGAACAAAACGGGGAGGTGCCACAGCAGCCGGCACCACACTCGGTTTATTAGCCAGGCAGCCGTGATGTTGACCTTGCTGTGGGTTAAAGGACACAAAACCTGAAAAGAAATCTGTTTATCATTTGGGAAATTCATGCCATCCTTGACGGTATCCGGTGAGCAAGATGGATGATCTGCCAGGCCGGCCCCTCGCATGGGTGAATCACGCCATCCTTACAGTATGATTCCTCTGCCGGCTTCAGACACAAAAATAACATTTGCGGGGTTTTATATCCAGTTCTCTGGTGACCTGGGGGGTGAGCAGAGAGAAGAAATCTGATTTGTAAGATTCACATTGCCCTAAAGATTTATACGGACCATTTCTGCCTCTTACGCTTGTCTCTTCTACATCTTTCAAAAACCGGTTTGGCGTGTGTTTTTCTCTTTGTAACCTGATTTCCCAGGTCAAGGACACAGCCTTATGCGATGGCGGAAGTTTGTGCCGGTTCAGGATGATAAACGGGTTGATCGCTTAAGTTGCAAATGTTTTATTTGAGGCTTTGCTCTTTCTAGGTATGAATACAAAATATTCCTTGTAGTTGGAATGTATTTATGGCAGGTTAGTGTATCCTGGATACAGTATGTCCAGAAAAGGACTCTTGAGATAAATGGTAAATTGAAGTTAAGTTGCTGCTCTATGCTACATTTTCTTTTCAGCCAGGTAACAAGTATTTTGGGCTATCTACCATGGTGCTGATGTTGACTGAGTGACCTGCTAGGGCCCGAGGGAGAAGCAGCAAGAGTAAGACCCTTGGCCAGGCATAGTGGCTCATGCCTGTAAACCCAGCACTTTGGGAGGCCGAGAAGGGAGGATCACGTGAGGCCAGGAGTTCAGCCTAGGCAACATAGCAAGACCTCATCTCTACAAAATAAAAAATTAGACAGGTGTAGTGGTGCACATCTGCAGTCCCAGCTACTTGCGAGGCTGAGGTGGGGAGGATTGCTTGAGCACAGGATTTTGAATCAGCCAGGGCAACCTAGCAAGACCCCATTTCCACACAAAAAATTTTTACAAGACCCTGCGAGCAGAGAGCATGGCCTGGGCCCTCTTACCTGGCACTGTGGGGTGCTACTCTGTGTCACCCTCTGTGGGCATCGGGGGAGAGATTGTGCCAAGACACTGAGCTGGGCCAGGGGCAGATTCTGCCTTGTAGGAAGGACCTCAGCCCGAAGCCACATCTTCCTCCTGGACAGTTTCTATCTGCAGAAATTAGGAAATGGTCTAAGTCTTTATCTCAGACATCCCGGAACTGAAATCCAGCCTCTTTTATCAGGTTTTATGGGATGTTATCAGAGGTCAGAGGGATCACTCACCAACAGAGCCCAGCTGGCATTTCCCACTGGGCACCCACAGCGACCCCAGCAAGGCAGAAGAGAGTGTAGACTCTGGCTTGTCCACACCAGCCCAGTCACTTCTGCTGTCGGTTACAGCATGGCTTATACCAGCAAAGAGCTCGATTTTCAGAAGCAGGCAGAACGGGCAAGTCCCAAGGTTGTAGGTAGAACTCTAAAATGGAAGAGCTGGAGAAACAGGGTTCTCCTCCTCTCCTTGCCTCTCTCCGTCTTCCCCTAGAGTTGGGTGCTGTGGAGTTCTGTGCTCTTCACAACAAAAAAACAGCTGGGCATGGTGTTGTGCACCTGTGGTCCCAGCTCTTCAGGAGGCCAAGGCGGGAGGATCTCCTGAGCCCAGGAGGTCGAGGCTGCAGTGAGCCATGATTGCACCACTGCACTCCAGCCTGGGCCACAGAGCAAGACCCCATCTCTAAAAAAATAAAAATAAAAATAAACCACCCTAGGTCCTGAGACCCAGTGCTGGGGGACCAGAAGCTATGGCCTTATGTTTCCACAGTTTTTGGTGTTTTTTCTTTTTTTCTTTTTTGAGATGGAGTCTCACTCTCACTCTGTCACCCAGGCTGGAGTGCAGTGGCGCAATCTCAGCTCACTGCAACCTCCACCTCCCGGGTGCGAGTGATTCTCCTGCCTCAGCCTCCTGAGTAGTTGGGATTACAGGCGTGAGCCACCATGCCTGTCTGATTTTTGTATTTTTAGTAGAGATGGGGTTTCACCATGTTGGCCAGGCTGGTCTCGAACTCCTGACCTTAGATGATCCACCCGCCTGGCCACATTTCCTCTTAAGGGTCTTCATAACTGTGGTGACTACGTATTATGGGCAGCCCTCATTTAAAACAATCTGTCTATGCTTTTTGTTCTGGAAAATATGGACAACATAACTACACAAGTTATGATCTAGCCAAAGTGCTTCTGAATTACCAAGTGATGGGGTTTCATTAGAAGAAATCATGACAGCGATAATATGATTAATAGGAGTTTTTTTAGCAGAATGCCCTCATGTTAAGCCTTCCGAAGCCTTTCTTTTAAATCCCTAGTTTTTCTCGCAGTGATGTTATTTTTGTTTTTTAATATGGAATATTAGAGGTTACTCTCAGTCAAAAAAATATGAAACAGTTCACTAAGACCCACAGAAAACCCTACCGTCTGCTTCTCCTACAGAGCGTTTAATTAGTATTTCCTAGATAAGGAACGTAGATGGTCGTGGTGAAAGACGGCTATTTTCAGGCACGGTTTCTCGTGTGCTTTAATTACAGAAAGCACTCCAAAGACCTCCGCCAGCTGCAGCCCTGCCCCTGAGTCCCCGATGAGTTCCAGTGAGTCGGTGAAGAGCCTGACTGAGCTGGTCCAGCAGCCCTGTCCCCCCATCGAGGCGAGCAAGGACGGCAAGCCACCGGAGCCCAGTGACCCGCCAGCATCCGACTCCCAGCCCACAACGCCGCTGCCTCTCTCCGGACACTCGGCCCTCAGCATCCAAGAATTAGTAGCCATGTCCCCAGAGCTGGACACCTACGGCATAACCAAGCGGGTGAAGGAGGTGCTGACAGACAACAACCTCGGTAGGTTCTCCTCTCGGCTGCTGAGTCAGGAGGTGGCAGGGAGTTTGCAGGAGGAGCAGGTGAAGGGCGGGCCCTAGGCCAAGCCAACCACAGAGTCTCAACTTGTGTAGGCACCCTCTGAGAACATGAAACGTCCTATAGTTGTGAACAGTAGGGAGCAGGCGTTCTGCAGGTCAGTCCCCACCTCCTCCCCACCCTGCACCCCCATGGGGACCAGTTAGAAGATGAACATGGGGTCTGAGTGGACTCCAGAGGATCCATGCAGACTCTTTTTTTTCTGTCTTTTTTTTTTGTTGTTGTTTTTTCTTTTTTTGAGACAGTCTTGCTCTGTCACCCAGGCTGGAGTGCAGTGGCACAATCTCAGCTCACTGCAACCTCTGCCTCCCCGGTTCAAGTGACTCTCGTGCCCCAGCCTCCTGAGTAACTGGGATAACAGGGGCCCACCACTACTCCTGGCTAATTTTTGTATTTTTAGTAGAGATGAGGTTTCACCATGTTGGCCAGGCTGGTCTCGAACTCCTGGCCTCAAGCAATCTGCCCACCTCAGCCTCCAAAATTCTTGGGATCACAGGCATGAGCCATCTTGCCTGGCTTGGATGTATCTCAATAGAGACAGTCTGAGTAAGTCCAGATTGCTTGAGGCTACAGTCTGAGACCAGCCTGGGCCACATAGCAAGACCCCATCTCTACAAAAAATTTTAAAATTAGCTGGACGTGTTGACGTGCACCTGTAGTCCCAGCTACTCAGGAGCCTAAGGTGGGAGGATCACTTGAGCCCAAGAGCTCGAGACCAGCCTAGGCAACATAGCAAGACCCCTTCTCTATAGCAGATTTAAAAATTAGGCTGGGCGTAGTGGCTCATGCTTGTAATCCCAGCACGTTGGGAGGCCACAGCAGGAGGATCGCTTGAGTCCATCCAGGAGTTCGAGACCAACCTGGGCAGCATGGCAAAACCCTATCTCTACAAAAAATATAAAAATTAGCCGGGTGTGGTGGTGCACGCCTGTAGTTCAGCTACTCGGGAGGCTAAGGCAGGAGAATCGCTTGAACCCTGTAGTTTTAGGCTGCAATGAGCTATGATCATGCCACTGTACTTCAGCCTGGACAACACAGTGAGATTCTGTCTCAAAAAAAGAAAGAGGTAGACACCCAGTAGAGCCTGGCATCCTCGGGGCTCCAGAGCTGGGCAGCGTCCACCCGACAGTGCCAGGATGGCTTAGTGGAAGGTCTGACGAACCCCGGTTCTCACTCTGCTCACTGAGTCCGTGATGCTGGCCAGGCGGCCTGCGTTCTCAGATCCCCCTCCACGAAACTGGAATAACCACACCTGCCTGGGGGGTGTGAGTAGCAGCAATTTCTAGCACCAGGCCTGACTGGTAATAATAGTCATTGTTACTTTATCATTGCTATTCCTGCTGCCTTGCGAAGCCATCTCCATTTCACAGCCCACAGCTGGGGCGGGCAGCCCCTGGGGAACTCACTTCGTCACCCTGGCATCCCACCGTGCCTCAGACCTGGCCCCGGCCTGGCACATGCTCCAGCCCCCCGGGTGCTCGGCCTCGGTTGGTTCTCTGTGCTCTGTGTCACTGCTCATCAGCTGCTGTGGCTGTAAGAATGTTACAGTGTTTCATCATTTTTATTTATTTATTTTTTTTGAGATGGAGCCTCACCCTGTTGCCCAGGCTGTAGTGCAGTGGCGCGACCTCAGCTCACTACAGCCTCTTGGCTCACTGAACCCCGGGTTCACATGATTCTCCTGCCTCAGCCTCCCAAGTAGCTGGGATTACAGGCATCTGCCACCACGCCCAGCTAATTTTTGTATTTTTAGTAGAGACGGGGTTTCACCATGTTGGCCAGGATGATCTTGAACTCCTGACCTCAAGTGATGCACTTGCCTCGGCCTCCCAAAACGCAGGGATTACAGGCATGAGCCACTGTGTCTGGCCTTTTTTTGTTGTTGTTGTTGTTTTTGAGGCAGAGTCTCACCGTCTCACTCAGGCTGGAGTGCAGTGGCACAATCGCGGCTCACTGCAATCTCTGCCTCCTGGGTTCAGGTGATTCTCCTGCCTCAGTCTCCCAAGTAGCTGGGATTACAGGTGCCTGTCACCATGTCCAGCTAATATTTGTATTTTCAGTAGAGACAGAGTTTTGCCATGCTGCCAAGGCTGGTCTCGAACTGGCCTCTGGCCTCAGGTGATCCACCTGCCTTGGCCTCCAAAAATGCTGGGATTACAGGCATGAGCCACCACGCCGGCCAAGCCTATTTTGTCCTTTTAAACCACCGTGCTCCTCCAGTGTGGTGTTAACCAGGCAGGGTTCCCTGGTTTAGGCACGCGGAGATTGGAAACCCACCCTTTCTATCTTTATTTCCCAAGGGTGAAAGTCAGTTAAAGGGGCAGTGTTCTCTGCAGAGCATGCAAGCACAGCCCTACCAAGTGGTTGCAGTGTGTCTGCTGCTCATGGAAAGGCCTTGTGTGTCTTTTGTTTCTCCCATAGGATGAGAAGAGAAGGGAGGCTGAGCACGGTGGCTCACTTGAGAATGACAGGTGGCCTGTAACCCTAGCACTTTGGGAGGCTGAGGCGGGTAGATCACCTGAGGCCAGGAGTTCGAGACCAGCCTGGGCAACACAGTGAGACCCCGTCTCTACAAAAAAATAAATTAAAATTATTATCCAGGCATGGTGGCGCCCACTGTAATCCCAGCTGCTTGGGAGGCTGAGGTGGGAGGATCACTTGACTCCAGGAGGTTGAGGCAGCAGTGAGTCACGGTGGCACCACTGCACTCCAGCCTGGGCAACAGGGCAAGACACTATCTCAAAAAATAAAAATAAAAAATAAAATAAAAAAAAGAACAGAGTAGCTGAGTACCACTAAAGTTTGCTAGTGATACTAAACTAAAGTTTGTTAGTGATCTAACAGCCTGGGGGTTAGGCCAGCTTGTCCAGTGGAAGCCTCGCATCCCCATGTCTGTACGATGCAACAGACAAAACAGAATGAGAGAAAAAGTCATATCAATGAGACCTTATATAATTAAGTCAATTCATAAAAATAAAAATGTAGCTGTTGATTGGAAAAAATGGCTAATTCCCATATGTTCATCAGTTATTGAATCATGCAGGGATTCCTAGACTTGAGTCATCTCCCCCTTCATGACTCGTCACACATCCAAGGAAGCAGACCAGTTGCATCACTCCCGCCCACCTCCTTATAGGAAGTGGCATTTCGTGTAAATGTTGAAAATCAGATAGGGTCTAGCTCTGTTGCCCAGGCCAGAGTGCAGTGGCACGATCATAGCTCACTGCAGCCTTGAACTCCTGGTCTCAAGCAATCCTCCCACCTCAGCCTACTCAGTAGCTGGGACTACAGGCACACACCACAAGCCCGGCTAATTTTTTTTTTTTTTTTTTTTTTTTTTTTTGAGACGGAGTCTTGCTCTGTCGCCCAGGCTGGAGTGCAGTGGCGCGATCTCGGCTTACTGCAATCTCCGCCTCCCAGGTTCACGCCATTCTCCTGCCTCAGCCTCCCAAGTAGCTGGGACTACAGGTGCCTGCCACTATGCCCGGCTAATTTTTTTGTATTTTTAGTAGAGATGGGGTTTCACCGTGTTAGCCAGGATGGTCTCAATCTCCTGACCTCGTGATCCGCCTGCCTCAGCCTCCCAAAGTGCTGGGATTACAGGCGTGAGCCACTGCGCCCGGCCTTTTTTTTTTAAAAATAGAGATGGGGTTTCACCATATTGCCCAGGCTGGTCTCAAACTCCTAGGCTGAAATTATCATCCATGCCACCATCATTGCTGGAGTTTTCCTTGATGTTGGTTTTACTGGGTGAAGGTTTGTAGCTTTCTTCAGGCTCTCAAATGGGTCTGTAGCCCCAAAACGATTAAAAGTCATGGCTAGGAAACATCTAGGAGTCATACAGATAATTTTCCAGGAATAATCATCTGATTTTTTTTTCCCCGTTCAACTGGGAGGCCTAAGCAAAGAGCAACTAGCTATTCATATATATTGCTTTCCCGAACATAGCAAGCTCCTTGAAATGAAAATAGATTCTTTTACCATGTTAGCATTAAGTAAAATTTTCTCTTTTTTTTTTTTTTTTTTTTGAGAGGGGTCTCGCTCTGTCGCCCAGGCTGGAGTGCAATGGCACGATCTCGGCTCACTGCAAGCTCCGCCTCCTGGGTTCACGCCATTCTCCTGCCTCAGCCTCCCGAGTAGCTGGGACTACAGGCGCCCACCACCACGCCCAGCTAATTTTTTGTATTTTTAGTAGAGACGGGGTTTTACTGTGTGAGCCAGGATGGTCTTGATCTCCTGACCTCGTGATCTGCCCACCTCGGCCTCGCAAAGTGCTGGGATTACAGGCGTGAGCCACCGCACCTAGCCAAAATTTTCTTATAACAACTAAAAAAAAAAAAAAAAATCATAAGGACTTGGGACATTTATAAACTAAAGAGTTTGAAAAGCAGAGAAACACAGGTTTACAAAATCAGTAAATTTATCTTTAAGTTTTTTGTTTTGTTTTGTTTTGTTTGTTTGTTTCTTTTTAAGTTTAAAATGACCAAGCCAGGCGTGGTGGTGCACACCTGTAATCCCAGCTACTCGGGATGCTGAGGTAGAACAATTGCTTGAGCCCAGGAGTTCGAGTCCAGCCTGGGCAATATAGCAAGAGCCTGTTTCTTTAGGGAAAAAAATAAAAAAAGACTGATAAGAAATTAATGTCTCAGCTTCAGTGCTTTCTAGGCAGTAAACTTTTACTTGGAGGCCCCCTTCTTAGAAGCCATTGTGTGGTGTTTCTATTTCACAGACAGGATGTAAGCCACAGAGAGAACAAGCCAGCCCTCTGTCGTCTCCCTGCCCCGGATGGGGAGAGGTGCCTTCTGTTCTGTACGCTTTATGGGGTCAAACGCTGGCCCCTCTGATCCCAGTCTCCACTTCCACCTAATAAGTCCTGTTCATTCAAGTACTCCCGTCAGGCCATCCAGGTTATCACTGATCCTAATTTGTATCTTTACAAGCGGTGGCCCTCTAAACCAGCAGCAGAATGGCCCTCAGAGAAGTGAGCCTTTCTTTCTAAGCTCCTGACAAGCATTGCCAACTCAATGCGGCTGTGCTCTCCACAGCGAAATGCCCTCTGATCAGCCTGTGAAGCGGGCTGCCTACCCCTGCCTGGGAGAAGAAAAGGTATCGGGAAAGGGGTTTTGATCCACTTCCAGCTACTTTATTTAGCAAAGGCAGCCTAGACTGCAAAAGCAGACTTTGGAATTGGAATTGGCCGGCCTCTCAGAAAAGCAGAGCTGGGCAGCTCCCTCTCCTCTGTCCTGCTGTGATTGTGGGTTGCCTGCCCCGTTTTCTCAGCGAGACCTGATAACCTTGCTAATTGTGGAAGGAGACTCAGGTTGCCCTCTGATTTGAGGTTGTACAAGAGAGGTCTCCTGTTTGCTGTTTGGCCTTCTGAGCTCTGGCTTAGAGATTTCACTGCCTCTGAGAAACACCACAGGTGTTAGTGTGACCGCAGCACATACAAAGCCTGAAGGCTTTTTTTTTCCTTTTTTTTTTTCTTTTTTTTTTTTTTGAGACACGGTGTCTCTCTCTGTTGCCCAGGCTGGAGTGCAGTGGTGCAATCATAGCTCACTACTGCAGCCTCAACCTCCCAGGCTCAAGCAATCCTCCCATCTCAGCCTCCTAAGTAGCTGGAACTATAGGTACACGCCACCACGCCTAACTAATTTTTTGTGTGTGTATTTTTGTAGAGACTGAGTCTCACTGTGTTGCCCAGGCTGGTCTCAAACCCCTGGGCTCAAATGATCTTCCCGCTTCAGCCTCCCAAAGGGCCCTTCTGGCCACCACACCAGGCTGAAGGCTTAAGAGAAACGTCATTGGCCGGGTGTGGTGACTCACGCCTATAATCCCAGCACTTTGGGAGGCTGAGGGGGGTGGATCATCTGAGGTCAGGAGTTCAAGACCAGCCTGGCCAACATGGCAAAAACCCGTCTCTACTAAAAATACAAAAATTAGCCAGGCGTGGTGGCGAGCACCTGTAGTCCCAGCTACTCTGGAGGCTGAGACAGGAGACTCGCTTGAACCTGGGAGGCGGAGGTTGCAGTGAGCCAAGATTACACTACCGCGGTCCAGCCTGGGTGACAGAGTGAGACTCCATCTCAAAAAAATAATAATAAAGAGAAATGTCATTGGTTGTGTGTACGGAGAATGCAAGAGCAATGCCAACTCCCTGGCCAATGGAGAGTATTAAAAGTCTGGTTGAAGATATATTTCTACCACGTGTTTGCTGTAAGCTAGGATGTCGCCAGCCCAACCCTGGGCCTTTAAACTCCTGTGTCTGATTTTAACCTTGACAAGTACTTGGCCCTTCAGATCCCTGGCTCTCGGTGACAATACCTGTCTCGCTTCTGTTTTCTCTCTAGGCCAGCGCTTATTTGGGGAGACCATCTTAGGGCTCACCCAAGGCTCTGTCTCCGACCTCCTTGCCCGCCCCAAACCCTGGCATAAGCTCAGTCTGAAAGGACGAGAGCCCTTCGTCCGGATGCAGCTGTGGCTGAACGACCCCAACAATGTGGAGAAGCTGATGGACATGAAACGGATGGAGAAGAAAGGTAAGTCTCCCTGCCCCGCCAGGGCCAGCTGCGTCCTCATTCATAGACAGGCTGTTTCTTCCAAATCTTTCACACACAGCTGATGAGGGACATTGACCCATGACCAAGGGACTGGAGGACAGGGCAAAAATATTTTTGGATGGTCGTCCGCTAATGAGTACCTAAGAGGGCTGGGAAGATGTGTAACTTTTTCTCTCCAGCAGCCTGAATCTAAAGATTTTTTTAGCACTGGGAGCACTTTTAACCAAGGAGAGCGGAACAGCTCTGGGGGCGCTGCATTTGGTTTTTGTGTCGTGTGGGTGGCTGATCGGGCTATCACAGCATTTACTGAGCGTGTACCAGGTGGCTAGAGGCCTTCCTTTGTTATCAGAGAGAGAAATAAGAAATGCATTTTGTAGGCAGGGCACGGCGGCTCACGCCTGTAATCTCAGCACTTTGGGAGGCTGAGGCAGGCGGATCACTTGAGGTCAGGAGTTCAAGACCAGCCTGGCCAACATGGCAAAACCCCTTCACTACTTAAAAAAAAAAAAAAAGCCAAGCGTGGTGGCGTGCGCCTCTGTAATCCCAACTACTTGGGAGGCTGAGGCACAAGAATCGCTTGAACCCTGCAGGCGGTGAACAGAGATTGAGCCACCGCACTGTAGCCTGGGTGACAGACCATGACCCTATCTCAAAAAAAAAAAATGCATTTTGTAGATCAGGAAACAGAGGTTCAGAGAGGTTCGGTGCCTCCACCAAGGTCACCCAGCCTGGAAAGTGACAGAGCAAGCTCCTGCCACAACAGATCTCTCTCTTGCTGTTATTTCTCAGCCTCTGGGGATTTGGCCTCCCTAGAGGAATAACCCCACATGCACCCACATGTCATCTCGAATGTGGATTCCTGTTCTTCTTGCAGCCTGTAGGCTACAGCATAGGAAAAATGCCTAAAGCCCGGTGTGCTGTGCCTCGTGGTTTGCAGTTTCTAAGCGCTGGTCCTCGCCAGTGAGTCCGCCTCTCGAGCACCCTCAGTCCTCAGGTCACCCATGGTGCTGGGAGCTCACTGGGCGGCTGAACTGCATCCCTTAGGGGCAGAGACTGGGAACCAGCTGCTGCTGGTCTGACCGTAAGAAGAGGCAGCCTCCCTGATCAGCTAACGCAGAGGACCGTAACTAAGAGTGGGCATCCCAGGGGCCGGGCGCAGTGGCTCACGTCTGTAATCCCAACACTTTGGGAGTCCGAGGCAGGTGGATCACTTGAGGTCCAGAGTTCGAGACCAATCTCAGCAACATAGTGAAACCCCATCTCTACTGAAAAATACAAAAATCAGCCAGGCATGGTGGTGCACGCCCATAATCCCAGCTACTTGGGAGGCTGAGGCAGGAGAATCGCTTGAACCCGGGAGGAGGAGGTTGCAGTGAGCAGAGATGACACCACTGCACTCCAGCCTGGGCAGCACAGCGAGACCCCATCTCAAAAAAAGAAAAAAAGGGCATCCCAGGCCCTTGAGTGGTTCTGCCCCAGCCCACCCTGCCCCCACCCCCCCAACACACACAGAGCATCTGAGCCAGGGGTGGGTACGGAACCCAGGCCTGTCAGTTCTTAATTCACCCAAAAATTCCAGCCAAGCAACACCGTTCTCACCCAACCTAGGAAAGGGCTGCTGAAGGAGAGAGAGTATCTGGTGCTTTCTCTACAAACCCTGTGGGGGTTCCTTTATAATAATAGAGGCTTCTATTTTCTGAGAACTGCCCTGTTTGCCAGGCACTGCGCTAAGACTGCTCTCCATCCACACGACCCTGCTTAGATGTCCTTATCCAGGAAATATGAAGCTCGGGGCTTCATGCAGCCTAGCCGATTTCAATAGCTCCTATCAGTAGGGAGCGGGAATTCACACTCAGGGCTGTCCAATTTCAAAGCAGATGCTCTTAAATATACGTCCGCTGCCTGTGCTGCGAGCTGCCCCCCTGGGATGACCGAAGGACACTGCTGCTGCCCACTGATGACCTGCCCAGGTAGTGGCCTCTGCCCCATTCAGGGCCCCTCTAGCGGGCTCTGGCCTGTCCTTGGGCCTGTAGTCTAAGGGTCTGAGGTAGGCCACGCCTCTTGGGCAGCCCCAGGCAGCACTGTAAGCTGCAGAGGCCTGGTGCCACATTGCCCCCCCAAAAGTTTTCAACTTATTTTTCGTTTTGTTTTTTTGTTTGTTTTTTAAAGTCTCGCTATATTGCCCAGGCTGATCTTGAACTCCTAGCCTCAAGCAGTCCTCCCATCTCAGCCTCCCAAAGCGCTGGGATTACAGGCATGAGCCACTGCGCCCGGCCCTTTCAACGTCTTATTATGGGAAATCTCCAACATAAACAAAAGTAGAGAGAATGCTGTCATGAACACAATATATCTGTGCAGAGTTTCCCGTTATCCCATCATCCGAGCAGCGTGAAGCTTCCTGCCCTCGCCAGGAGGCAGCCCTCGGCCCTTAGGAGGGAGGAGGCCCTGACAACCGGGCTCTCTGCTGTGTTTCTCACCCTGGGGCCCTTAGGAAAGGACCTTAGTCCCCGCAAATACGTCTCCAGGGCTTCCCAGGCCTCTCATCTTCCCTCTGCACAGGCTCGGGGCGCCCTCTTGTGTTACAAATGAGTTACTGTTTCTGCGGGGCCCAGACCTTTCCAAAGGTGCCCCAGTCTCCAAAGCCACTGTGGTCCCGTGGCCTTCTCTTCACTCCTGGGGGTACCGGACACGACGGCTGCTCCCTAGAGAGGCCTTCACCAGCCCCCCGCTAGCCCCTGGTCAGTTGTCTGTCCCCTAGGAGGGAACTGGAGGGAGTCCCCAAGGTTGGACAATCCAACTCCTTTCTCTGGATCCAACAGCTTTGACTCCGCTGTTTGGGTTTTCTGTGGGGAAGATTTACCTTCTCAGTTGCTTCTGAGTTCTCATGACAAAATAGCAAGTTAATTAAGGAAATCCCTTGCCTAAGTTGTTTATTTTATTTTATTTTATTTTTTTAGAGACAGGGTCTCTGTTGCCCAGGCTGGAGGGCAGTGATGCAATCATAGCTCACTGCTGCAGCCTCGGTGTTCTGGGCTCAAGTGATCCTCCCGTCTCAGTTACCCGAGTAGCTGGGACTACAGGTGCATGCCACCACACCTGGCTAATTTTTAAATTTTTTTTGAGACAGGGTCTCGCTATTGTTCTCCAGGCTGGTCTCAAACTCCCAGGCTCAAGCAATCCTCCCACCTCAGCTTCCCAAAGTGCAGAGATTATAGGCGAGAGCCACCACACCCAGCGATGTCCTTCAAGATTCAGTTTAAACATCATCTCTTCTAGGCAACTTCCCCTTCCCCCTCCCCAGGTGTAGGGACCAGCCCCACAGGGTCAGTGGGTCTCTCCCCGTGTGCGGAGACGAAAGAGTGTAGAAATAAAGACACAAGACAAAGAGATAAAAGAAAAGGCAGCTGGGCCCGGGGGACCACTGCCACCAAGACGCGGAGACTGGTAGTGGCCCCGAATGCCAGGCTGCACTGATATTTATTGGATACAAGACAAAGGGGCAGGATAAGGAGAGTGAGCCACCTCCAATCATAGGTAAGGCCACGTGGGTCACGTGTCCACTGGACAGGGGGCCCTTCCCTGCCTGGCAGCCAAGGCAGAGAGAGAGAGGAGACAAAGAGAGAAACAACTTACACCATTATTAGAGACTTTTAGTACTTTCACTAATTTGCTGCTGCTATCTAGAAGGCAGAGCCAGGTGTACAGGATGGAACATGAAGGCGGACTAGGAGCGTGACCACTGAAGCACAGCATCACAGGGAGACGGTTAGGCCTCCGGGTAACTGTGGGCGAGCCTCCACAAGAGGTGGAGGAGTAGAGCCTTCTCTAAACTTCCCCTGGGGAAAGGGAAACTCCCTTTCCTGGTCTGCTAAGTAGTCGGTGTTTTTCCTTGACACTGAGGCTACCGCTAGACCACGGTCCACCTGGCAACTGGCGTCTTCCCAGATGCTGGTGTTACCGCTAGACCAAGGAGCCCTCTGGTGGCTGTGTCTGGGCATAACAGAAGGCTCGCAGTCTTGTCTTCTGGTCACTCCTCACTATGTCCCCTCAGCTGCTCTCTCTGTATGGCCTGGTTTTTCCTAGGTTATGGTTATAGAGTGAGGATTATTATAATATTGGAATGAAGAGTAATTGCTACAAACTAATGATTAATGATATTCATATATAATCATCTCTAAGATCTATATCTGGTATAACTATTCTTGTTTTATATTTTGTTATACTGGAACAGCTCATGTCCTCGGTCTCTTGCCTCGGCACCTGGGTGGCTTGCCACTCACACCCAGGCCTGGCTGAGGAACTCTTCTCAGTATCCCCATGGTCCCTTGCACTTACTTACCCCCACCCCACTTTTCACTCTGCTGGGAACATCTCTCTGGATACTTCTCTGCCTCCCCTACTAAACTGTTAAGTTGTGCAGGGACAGGTGAGGACCTCACATTCCGTCAGAGCAGGTCCTTGGTGAGCATGTGCTGGAAACAGAATGGCTCTCATCTTAGTGTTGTTTCTTTTGTTTTGTTTTGTTTTGTTTGAGACGGAATCTTGCTCTGTTACTCAGGCTGGAGTGCAGTGGCACCATCTCGGCTCACTGCAACCTCCACCTCCCGGGTTCATGCAATTCTGCCTCAGCCTCCCTAGTAGCTGGGATTACAGGCGTGCACCACCACGCCCAGCTGATTTTTGTACTTTTAGTAGGGACGGGGTTTCACCATATTGGCCAGGCTGGTCTTCAACTCCTGACATCAAGTGATCTGCCCGCCTCAGCCTCCCAAAGTGCTTGGATTACAAGCATGAGCCACCGTGCCCAGCCTCATCTTAGTGTTTTGAGATGCTCTATGCAAAGTCCCGCAAGCCGGCACTATGCCATCCCGCTAGCGGGACTGGGGATTTGGGCTTCTGTCCCAGCTGGGCCTGACCTCAGTCTGCCATCTCTTCCTCCGCAGCCTACATGAAGCGGCGGCACAGCTCAGTCAGTGACAGCCAGCCCTGCGAACCGCCCTCTGTCGGCACCGAGTACAGCCAGGGCGCCAGCCCACAGCCCCAGCACCAGCTGAAGAAACCCCGGGTGGTGCTGGCTCCGGAGGAGAAGGAGGCGCTGAAACGAGCCTATCAGCAAAAGCCATACCCGTCACCAAAAACCATCGAAGACCTCGCCACCCAGCTCAACCTGAAAACCAGCACCGTCATCAACTGGTTCCACAACTACAGGTACGGCTGGCTCGCAGGGAGCGCCAGTCGGCCCAGGGGAAGGGGCTGATGTGTCCGGAGGCCGCCATGGCGCACAGGGATGAGGCTGGGGGGCGGGGAGGGGGGCGCTGGAAGCTCGGTGATTGGTCCGTTCCTTGGTCCCTTAGGTTTTTTTTTTTTTTTTTCTTTTCTTTTTTTTATTTTTTTTTTGAGACGGAGTTTCAATCTTGTTGCCCAGGCTAGAGTGCATTGGTGCAATCTCGGCTCACTGCAACCTCCGCCTCCAGGGTTTAAGTGATTCTCCTGCCTCAGCCTCCCAAGTAGCTGGGATTACAGGCATGCACCACCAAGCCCGGCTAATTTTTGTATTTTTAGTAGAGACGGGGTTTCACCATGTTGGTCAGGCTTGTCTCAAACATCCTGACCTCAGGTGATCTGCCCACCTCGGCCCCGCAAAGTGCTGGGAGTACAGGCATGAGCCACCACGCCGGCAGTTCCTTAGGTGTTATTGGAGGTTTTAACTCCAGAGATGTAAGGCCACGCCCCTTCCCGTCACTGTCACATGGTTAGAAACAGGTGGTGTCTGCCATGACCCAGAAAGAAAATCACCTCTCGATTACATCATTTAGTAAGGGAGAGTGTAGGCATCCATGGTTCAAAAGGAGTGGAACTTTTGTGGTTTAGTTTATATATATCTATATTTATATTTGTATTCATATTTATTTATTTTTAGAGACAAGGGCTTGCTCTGTCACCCAGGCTATAGTGCAGTGGTGCAATCATAGCTTACTGCAGCCTTGAACTCCTGGGCTCAGGCAGTCCTCCCACCTCAGCCTCCTGAGTAGCTAGGATGCCAATGCACCACCATGCCTGCTGATTTTTTATAGAGACAGAGGTCTCACTCTGTTGCCCAAGCTGGTCTCAAACTCCTGTACTCAAGCAGTCCTCCCACCTCAGCCTCCCAAAGCCTTGTGATTATAGGCATGAGCCACCGCACCTGGCCTGAACTTTTATTTCTTAGTGATTTTGCAGTGCTTTCTCGGGGTCTTCTGCCGTGTTATCTTCCAAATTAGTTTGATTAGTTCTGTAATTAAATAAATGAAGTCATTTAAGACCTTTACATTTGGGAAAGTTCATGAGTTAACGAAGACAGATTGAGCATCTTCTAGATCTCAGATTCTGAGCTAAGTGTTTCACCGAGTTATATAACTTAATCCTCACAGCTCACAAATGTATATGAGATAACCATATTCTCATCATTCCTTTTTTTTTTTTTTTTTTTGAGACGGAGTCTTACTCTGTCGCCCAGGTTGGAGTGCAATGGCACGATCTCGGCTCGCTGCAGCCTCCTTCTCCCAGGTTCAAGTGATTCTCCTGCCTTAGCCTCCTGAGTAGCTGAGACTACAGGTGTGCACCACCATGCCTGGCTAATTTTTATATTTTTAGTAGAGACGGGTTTCATCATGTTGGCCAGGCTGGTCTCGAACTCCTAACCTCAAGCGATCCACCTGCCTCAGCCTCCCAAAGTGCTGGGATTACAGGCATGAGCCACCGCACCCAGCCACTTCTGTTCATTCTACAGATGAAAAATATAGAACTCAGAGGGGCTAAGGAGGTCAGGCCCCAGTGCTCTCTTGGTAGAACAAAGTGCGCTGGGATGAAGTGTTTGGAGTAGATGGAGGAAACCCACTGAAGGATCCTGAGTTTCTGATCATAGCTATAACCATACTCTCTACTGCTAGAAACCAAGAATTCCAGGGCCCTGATGGAGATCCCTAAGCTAGTGCCTTGCCATTGACCATCTCAGGTGCTGCTTCCCATTGTCCCTAGGGCACAGTAACATTGGGGTAGGTGCTCCTGGTTCAACCAAGGTCACCCTACGTAGGTGTAGCTGATGGCAATGGGGACCTCCCAGCTGTGCACGTGACACAGTCATGGGCAGTACAAAGTCACAGTCAGGCTGGAGGGGAAGTTGTGTCTCTCACCAGGCCCTCCCTCCCCCATAAGGTCCACTGGAGTTCCTGAAGGGGCCCAGTAAACAACCCAGGCTCTGAACAAATTGGGAAACTAAAATATTAGGTCGGAGCCCAAATCACACCTTTATTGCCCATAGAGGCAAAGTCACAGGATGCTGCTCATTGTGAGAGCTGAGCGCACCTGCTCCGTGGACCCTAGACCCAGGCAAACTTCCCCACAATGGCAGCCCTGGCCCCGCACGGGCCTCCCCGTGTTCCGGCTGCCTCCCGCAAGGACAAAATCCAGGATTAGCCAGGTGTGGTAACACTCACCTACAGCCCCAGCTACTCAGGAGGCTCGCTTGAGCCCAGAAGGCAGAGGTTGCAGTGAGCCGAGATCACACCACTGCACTCCAGTCTGGGTGATACAGCCAGACCCTGTCTCAAAAAAAGAAAGTCCAGGAGCTGCACAGCCAGTTTCTTCATTCCAAATTTAGCAATCAGATCAAAACAGAGGCAGAGGGAGGCCAGCAGTTAGAACAGTGGAGGTCCCTCTACTTGGAAGGAAACTTCAACAGTAATGAAGCAGAATGAAGGAAATGAACGGAAACGTGGACAGGGGTTTCCTGAAGCTTCTCTTCGACAGGTGCCATGCTATCCCATTTCCACTTTCTTTCTTTTTTTTTTTTTTCTGAGACAGAGTCTTGCTCTGTCACCCAGGCTGGAGTGCAGCACCACAATCTCGGCTCACTGCAACCTCTGCCTCCTAGGTTCAAGCCGTTCTCCTGCCTTAGCCTCCTGAGAAGCTGAGATTATAGGCCCCCGCCACCATGCCTGGTTAATTTTTTGTATTTTTAGTAGAGTCTGGGTTTCACCATGTTGGCCAGACTGGTCTCAAACTCGTGACCTCAAGTGATCCACCCACCTCGGCCTCCCAAAGTTCTGGGATTACAGGCGTGAGCCACCACGCCTAGATGCCATCTCTACTTTCTAGCCACAAAGATGCGTGCACTTTGAAGTCTCCTGCAATTCACATCCATTTTAGGGCGTGTGTGATAACTCTTTCTATAATACAGACGCATGCAAAGCCCTAGGTTACCATCTGGGCATAGATGCTACCAATTATACAAAACAGTTCCAAAAGTATGTTCCCTGGCCCTGCTGGGGCCACGTTTGTTTCCCAAGTCCCCCAACAGGCCTCAGCTGCATGGCAGTCACTGCCCCCTGGCCAGGGTACACCCCCTCGGGTTTCTTAGTTTGCTGCTTGTCTTGCTGGTCTTCTGATAGTCATGCCTATCACACTGTAGTCTGTGGTCATTGTGGGGACGCCTCTTTTGTGCATTTTAGCACTAGGAAATTCAGTGGTACACCTGTGGCAAAGATAGAGAAGGGGAGAGAAGAAGAATACCAGTAGGACCTCAAAACTTAGTAAATAAAATTTAGTAATCACAGGTCTGGGCTGGGTGTGGTAGCTTATGCCTGTAATCCCAGCACTTTGGGAGGCCAAAGCGGGTGGATCACTTGAGGCCAGGAGTTCAAGACCAACCTGGCCAACATGATGAAACCCCATCTCTACTAAAAATACAAAAATTAGCCAGGTGTGGTGGTGCACACCTGTAATCCCAGCTGCTCAGGAGGCTGAGGCAAGAGAATCGCCTGAACCTGTGAGTTGGAGGTTGCAGTGAGCCATGATCATACCACTGCACTCCAGTCTGGGTGACACAGCGAGACTCTGTCTCAAAAAAATAAACGAATCCCAGGTCTGAATCCAGAGTAGACACTCAACAAATGCTTCCTTTCAAAAATAACTCCACAACAAAGCAGGCTGGGCTGAGTCAAATATGGGATCCAAGAGATGAGTTTGAGCTGCAGAGATCTGGAAAAATATCATGGAAGAGGTATGAGATGAGTAGGCTCTTGAAAGGAGGATTGGAGTAGAGAAGAATTTTATAAGCAACGAAACAGGTGGAAGGAGAAACGAGGGGCCAAGCACAGTGGCTCATGCCTGGAACTCCACCACACTGGGAGGCTGAGGCAAGAGGATGGTTTGAGGCCAGGAGTTCGAGACCAGCCTCAGCAACATAGTGAGACCCTGTCTCTACAGAAAATAATAATAATAATAATAATAATAATAATAATAATAATAATAAAAAAATAAATGAAGGAGAAGTGAGCATTCAGAATTAGCATGAAGTCGCTTGTCTAAGATCACCCAGCAGCGGCGGGCTTGGTGGTTCACGCCTATAATCCCAGCACTTTGGGAGGCCAAGGCGGGCAGATCATCTGAGGTCAGGAGTTCGAGACCAGCCTGGCCAACATGGTGAAACCCTGCCTCTACTAAAAATACAAAATTAGCCCGGTGTGGTGGCACATGCCTGTAATCCCAGCTACTCTAGAGGCTGAGGCAGGAGAATCTTTTGAACCCCGGAGGCAGAAGTTACAGTGAGCCGAGATTGCGCCATTGCATTCCAGCCTGGGCAACAGAGCAAAACTCTGTCTCAAAAAAAAAAAAAAAAAAAAAAAAAAGACCACCCACCCAGCAGGCCAAGGGCAGAGGGGCAGAGCAGAGATGCAACTGAGTTTTTTCTCCAAGGCTTTGGTTCTTTCACTAAATGCTTTATACAGACCAACCTGCCGTTATACCCGACAGAGCTTCCCAACACTGGATGTGTTAAATCCCTAACCGAGAACGTAGTTGTTTACGTTCTTTTCTCAGGGGTTAAACAGGAAAAGTAGATTTTCTTTTCTCCTGCCCCACTGGAACCCTCAGGGAGTAACACTTGGTGTCAATTTTTGCCCCCTCAAAAATAAAAACCAAGCTTTATTTCCTCTTATCCTTTCACTTTAAGGGAATTAGGAATATCTCTGGCTAAAGGCAATTAAAAATATCTCAGGCTGGGCCGGGCATGGCCTGTAATCCCAGCATTTGGGGAGGCCAAGGTGGGAGGACTGCTGGAGCCCAGGAGTTTGAGACCAGCCTGGGAACGTAGTGAGACCGCATCTCTACAAAAAATAGAAAAACTTAGCCGGGCGTGGTGGTGCGTGCCTGTGATCCCAGCTACTCAGGAGGCTGAGGTGGGAGAATCACTTGAGGAGGTTGAGGCTGCAGTGAGCTGTGATCATGCCACTGCACTCCAGCCTGGGGAACAGAGCAAGACCCTGTCCCCCCGCAAAAAAAAAAAAACATATCTCAGGCTGACCATTTACCCAGGATTGACGACGAGATTGCCAGAACAACACGCCACAGGACACTGCTCTCCCCTGGAAAAACAGGTCCACCCAAGTAGGAACTCGGATTCCGAACCCTCGTAGCCATGGCATTCCACGAGCCTTGTGTGACTTCCCTAAAAACCACAACTGCTCCTGGTAGCTCATCTTTCTAGGCCAGAAGACAGTATTCCTTAGAAACATGGAGACAAATCTAGGCTAAGAAGGATGATGTCTCACATCTGTGGGGCACAAAGGATGTGCCAGGTGCTGAGCCAAAAAGTTTTTTTTGTTTGTTTGTTTTCTGATTTTGGTTTTGGTTTTGGTTTTTTGAGAAAGGGTCTCGCTGTGTCGCCCAGGCTGGAGTACAGTGGCAAAATCTCAGCTCACCGCAGCCTTGAACTCCCAGGCTCAGCCAATCCTTCCATCTGAGCCTCAGGAGTAGCTGGGGCTTCAGGTGCATGCCACCACACGTGGCTAATTTTTTGTATTTTTCTGTAGAGATGGGGTTTTGCTGTTTTGCCCAGGCTGGTCTCTAACTCCTGAGCTCAAGTGATCTCCCACCTCAGCCTCCCAAAGCCCTGGGATTACAGGCATGAGTCCCTGCACCCTGCCTGAGCAGACAGTTTTATAGATGTACCATCTTATTAGTCCCTCCATCAGCACCCAAGTGCAGTGCTGCTGGCCCCATTTTACAGGCAAAGTCTGCACACAGGGGCCAAGCTCACAAGCATGGAAACACAGGCCCCATGCCTAACGGTGTCCCCTCCCCACCCCAGCCTTAGGGCTTATCACAGCACACAAACAGCGGCTGGATAGGGGGAAGGGTGACCCCTTTTTGAGTGGCTACTTTGGGTCCTACATCATACATTTAATACCTTATTTAATCTTAATAACTTCTCTGCAAGGAAGATACCATTCTCCACATTTTTCAGACAAGAAATAAGAAAACTGAAGTTGTAGCCAGGCGTGGTGGCTCACGCCTGTAATACCAGCACTTTGGGAGGCCAAGGCAGGTGGATCAGCTGAGGTTAGGAGTTCAAAACTAGCCTGGCCAACATGGTGAAACCCTGTCTCTACTAAAATACAAAAAATTAGCCAGTTGTTGTGGCACGTACCTGTAGTCCCAGCTATTCGGGAGGCTGAGGCAGGAGAATCATTCGAACCCAAGAGGCGGAGGTTGCAGTGAGCCAAGATCGCAGCACTGCACTCCAGCCTGGATGACAGAGTGAGACTCCCATCTCAAAAAAAAAAAAGAAAAAGAAAAAAGAAAGAAAAATGAAATTTTCTTATTTCTTACAGAATCCTATGGCTATGAGTTTAAATAACTTCTCCAAGTTGCACAGCTAGTAAGCACCATAGCCAGATATCCAACCCAAGTGTGCCTGCTTCCAAAAAGCCTGTACTCTGGTTTTGGGTCGGGCTGGGACCAAACCTCCGTATAGCCTCCCGCCTCCCCAACCAGAGTAGGTGGGGTGGAGCGTTTCACCCCAACTAGCAGCCTCACTGCCAAGGAGCTTGAAAGCCATAGCGCCCAGGAACCTGTTCACAGAAGCCACCATTTCCTGGGTTCCCAAGGTAGCCCCAGGGAAAGGGGAAAGACTTACACACCTTGGAACTTCTGGGGGGCTTCTCAGAACCTTTCCTTTCTGAACCAGAGCTCACAAATCTTTCAGGGCAAGGTTCAGAGCTCACTGCACGCAGGAACCAAATAACTCCGTAGCAGATTCACAACCCCCTGCACCCCACCAGAGTTCAATACCCTGGGCTAAGCTACAGTAGGATCTTCCCCAGGGGAGTCCCCACAGTCAGCACAGGATCCGGCGCAGAGTAGGAACCCAGAAAACCTTTTTTTTTTTTTTTTCCTTGAGACAGGATCTTGCTCTGTTGCCCAGGCTGGAGTGCAGTGGCACAGTCTTGGCTCACTGTAACCTCCGCCTCCCAGGTTCAAGAGATTCTCCTGCCTCAGCCTCCTGAGTTGCTGGGATTACAGGTACCTGCCACCACGCCCGGCTAATTTTTGTATTTTTAGTAGAGACAAGGTTCCACCATGTTGGCCAGGCTGGTCTCAAATGCCAGGCCTCAAGCCATCTGCCCGCCTCAGCCTCCCAAAGTGCTGGGATTGCAGGCGTGAGCTACCATATCCAGCCTCAGAAAGCCTCATTGGCCGGGCTTGGTGGCTTACACCTGTAGTATCAACACTGGGAGGCCAAGGCAGGAGAATCACTTCAGCCCAGGAGGTCAAGTTTGCAGTAAACTATGATCTTGCCCCTGCACTCCAGCCTAAGCAACATCATGAGATCCTGTCTCTACAGTATTTAAAAAATTTAGACATGGTGGTATACACCTGTTGTCCTAGCTACTCAGGAGGCTGAGGCAGGAGGATCACCTGAGCCTGGGAGGTGGAGGCTGCAGGGAGCTATGATCACACCACTGCATTTCAGCCTGAGTGACAGCAAGACACTGCCTCTAAGTAAAATAAGGGAAGGAAAAAAAAAAGAAAAAGTACAGAATTAGGTGGAATTCCACGCTACCCTGGACCACAAGCCCCCAACCTGACCTTCTGTGGCTCAGAGATTAAAATTGTCACTTTGGCCACTATCCAATAATTGGTCCTCTCTCCTGAAGTCCTGCTGGATGCAGCGGTTATCAGGCAGTTTCATTGATGAACTCACCCAGCCTTCATTACTGCACACCAGGCGCCAGTGCAAGGCCTGGGTGTACAAAGAATAAATAGGACCTTGCCTTTCTCAGTCTGGGTGGAGCAGGATGGGATGAGATGGAGGAAACGTGTCACTCGATAAGAACCCTGGCCAGAAGTGGTGGCTCATGCCTGTAATCCCAGCACTTGGGGAGACCCAGGCAGGAAGATTGCTTGAGCCCAGGAGCTCCAAGACCAGCCTGGGCAACATGGCGAGACTCCATCTCTTAAAAAAATTTAAAAATTAGGCCGGGCGCGGTGGCTCACGCCTGTAATCCCAGCACTTTGGGAGGCCGAGGCAGGCGGATCACGAGGTCAGGAGATCGAGACCATCCTGGCTAACACGGTGAAACCCCGTCTCTACTAAAAATACAAAAAATTAGCCGGGCGAGGTGGCGGGCGCCTGTAGTCCCAGCTACTCGGGAGGCTGAGGCAGGAGAATGGCATGAACCCCGGGGGGCGGAGCCTGCAGTGAGCCGAGATTGCGCCACCGCACTCCAGCCTGGGCAACAGCGAGACTCTGTCTCAAAAAAAAAAAAAAAAAAAATTTAAAAATTAGCAAGCATAGTGACACAGTTGTGGTCCTAGCCACTCAGGAGGCTGAGATGGGAGGATCACTCAAGCCCAGTAGTTGGAGGCTGCAGTGAGCTGTGATGGCACCACTGCACTCCAGTCTGGGTGACAGAACAAGGCCTTGTTACCAAAAGGTTTTTGAAAAATAAAATAAGTGGCTGGATGCAGTGGCTCACACCTGTAATCCCAGCACTTTTGGAGGCCGAGGCAGATAGATCACGTGAGGTCCGGAGTTTGAGACCAGCCTGGCCAACATGGTGAAACCCCATCTCTTCTAAAAATGCAAAAATTAGCTGGATGTGGTGGCGGGTGACTGTAATCCCAGGTACTCTGGAGGCTGAGGCAGGAGAATCGCTTGAACCCAGGAGGCAGAGGTTGCAGTGAGTGGAGACTGAGCCACTGCCCTCCACCTGGGCGGCAACAGGGAAATTCTGTCTCAAAAAATAAAAATTAAAATAAGTGCCCGTGGCAATTTGTTGCAGTGGAGAAGAGGGGAGTGGTGTCCCAGCCCTGAGATGGCTCCTGGCCAGGCCCGGAGGGGTGGTTGGTGACACTGGAGAGGGGTTGCCCCGTGGCCCCAGGGTCGCTGGAGGGGCACGGAGGGGCCTCCAGGCTGGATGGAGCAGGAGCCCCAGAGAGAGGGGTCTGGCTGGGGTAGCACCAGAGGCCCTGACCCCAGCAGCATCCCCCTCACGTCCCTGCCGCTTGTTGTCTCGTAGGTCTCGGATCCGCAGAGAACTGTTCATTGAGGAAATTCAGGCCGGGAGCCAGGGCCAGGCGGGCGCTAGCGACTCACCCTCAGCCCGCAGCGGCCGGGCGGCGCCCAGCTCGGAGGGCGACAGCTGCGACGGCGTGGAGGCCACTGAGGGCCCAGGCAGCGCCGACACCACCGAGGAGCCCAAGTCTCAGGGAGAGGCCGAGCGGGAGGAGGTGCCGCGGCCAGCGGAGCAGACGGAGCCGCCGCCCTCGGGGACCCCGGGCCCGGACGACGCCCGCGACGACGACCACGAGGGAGGCCCCGTGGAAGGCCCGGGGCCCCTGCCCAGCCCCGCCACCGCCACCGCCACCGCCACCGCCACCGCCACCGCCGCGCCCGCGGCCCCCGAGGACGCCGCTACCTCAGCCGCCGCCGCCGCCGCCGCCGCGCCGGGGGAGGGCCCCGCGGCCCGGAGCTCCGCGCCGCCGCCCAGCAGCAGCAGCAGCAGCAGCAGCGCCCCCCGCAGGCCCAGCTCACTGCAGAGCCTTTTCGGCCTCCCCGAGGCCGCGGGCGCCCGGGACTCGCGCGACAACCCCCTGCGCAAGAAGAAGGCCGCGAACTTGAACAGCATCATCCACCGCCTGGAGAAGGCCGCCAGCCGGGAGGAACCTATCGAATGGGAGTTCTGAGGGGCCGTGGCCCCGGGGCGGGCAGCCAGGCTGGGCCGCAAGGGCCTGGACGGGGTCGGACGGGGCAGGCGCTGTGGACACCGTGGCCTGGGCTTGGCCCACGGCCTGCACCGACCCAGGGCCGGACCTGAGCGCGCAGCCCAGACCCACTCCACGGTCCGCAGCCTGCACCGACCCGAGGCCCAGATCCAAGGCCGCGGCCCAGACCCACTCTGCGGCCCACACCGACCCTGAGGCCCGGGCCGACCCTGCGGCCTCCACCGACCCCGCGGCCCAGACCCAGCCCGCGGCCTGGACCGCTTTGCGCACTTACCGCCCTGCGGGCCACAGGGCAAAATCGCCATAGGCCAAGGTGCATATAGAAAACAAAGGAGCATTAAGCCCAATCTATGTCGTGTTTTCAAGGAAGAAAACGGAAATGTGTGGTCGAGCTTTTTTGTACCCTGAAGTGTTTTTTTAATTGCCCTAAGTGATTTCCACAGGTTCTGGAATAACTCTTACAGCTTTGCCTTGTGTCCTCCTGTTCCGTGTGGGCTTTAAAAGAAAAAAAATCAAACCCACATATTAAAAGGGGGCTTTTTATCTGCCATCTAATGGCTTCAGAGCGATAATACACTATTATCTTCTTAAACCAGGAAAAAATAAAAGGGGAGGGGGTGGGATTTTTCAGAAAAATTAAAAAAGAAAGTTTTTGTAGCTGTTCAGTTGCCACTAAGAGATTGCACAGTCAAAACGACTCTAAACACACTAGTTTGGATTCCTAAATATTTTCAAGAAAAGAATCTTCTCGTTTGAAACTTTGAATTAAAATAAAACACATTTACTCCACATATTTTTTAACAAAAAGAAAACGTCACATCAGGAAACTCTGATTTTGTGGTAGCTGACATAGTGTTTTCTTGTATGTGAATAGAATCCTGACATGTAGTGCACATCGATGTATAGCTTTAACTGACCCTGGGTTTTGCAGACCAGGGTTTGTTTAATACACTCCATTCTAGGCCAAATCAGGACAAAAAAAAAAAAAAAAAAAAAAAAAAAAGAAAAGATCCGAATCTAGGTATTTTATAATCTGCTTTTTAACCTCTAACCGCAGAGCACGCTGATCAGACCTCATATCTTGGAGGTTTAGGAGACAAGTTAGAACTGTAGCATGTACCTGTTAATTTTGTTTAATTTATGGTGTCTCAGTCTGTCTGTGCGTCTGCACGTGTGCAAGCATTGAAAGAAAGGAGAGAGTAGTCCGGGCGAGCACAGCAGGCAGTTCCAGGGCCAGACGGGCCCGTCCCCAAGTAGATAGCAGTCTACGGATCTCTCTCTGGCACAGAAGGCACCTCACCTCACACCACTCTCCTGGACACCTGATGAACTGAGCCCTCCCAGGGGAAGACACTCCCCAGGCCTGGGCAGGGCTTACACGCGCACTCTCTCTCTCTTTCCCTTTTTCTTCCCACCGCAAGCACTGATGACCCTGTTGAACTCGTGGGAAACTTCCTTTCTCTGCAGGAGAGAGAACGTGGCATTCTGGGCTCCCCACTCCCATCCCTGTAGAAATGGCCCAAACTCACACCAAAACGTGGATGCTCTTCAACTTCCAAACCTACCATTTGCCCTTCTTTCATTTCGCCTCTTAGAAAGTTCTTTTATGCACAGTTTTAGGGCAGTCTAAGTACAAACTGAAAGTCTAACTTGTCTCTGATTCCTCCCTTGTCTATGTGTATATGCGTGAGAATAGAGGCGGGTGAGAGTGTGCGTGCGTGTGCGTGTGTGCAATTTTATACGTCTGTGTATTTTCTTAAGTACCTGTGCACACGTAGAGTGCATTACTGCCACCTTTTTCAATAAGCTGTTTTATCAGTTACGGCTTCTACAAGTTTGCTAATTTAGACTCCTTTATTGCCATATCTTTAAACTAACAATAGATGATTTCGGTATATATATATATTTTTTTTTGCTTATTTATAGGTGCTGTATTTTATTATCTGATTGTTAGGAAGGGATGAAAGGGGCAAATATTCTTTAGAGGGATAGACTGCCGGCAGTATTGGGTATAATTTACAAGATGTAGTTGTCATACTGTATATTACTGATTGAAAACTTTTTGACCGTATTGTGTATCATTGAAACCTTTGTCTTAGGTCAACATCTTTGGATGACATTTTAATGGTGCATTCATTATTTCTTAAGTTTAATTAATATTACTTTTTTTTTATTTGGGGGGTGGGAGGGAGTTATAATTTTAAAGGTATGCTCTGGCTATTCCACCTCCGTGTGCTTGTTAATTAACTTGTAGGACTTTGACTGTAAGATGTGAAACCACGTTTCTTGCATGATGTTTTAGAGATTATTTCATTTACAGTCTTTTAACCTGCAACTGCAGCACTTAGTTCACGTTTTCACAAATTTTGAGAGTCACTACACTAAAGACAATGCCTTTTCATGAATAAGAAGTTTTCAGAAGGCTCTAGGGGGCTGGGAGGCAGGCCGTTTGTTTGTCTTTTGTTGGGGGTATCATTTCTGAACTTGAAATCCGGTTCAGGGAGAAGAGAATTCAAAATTAGAGGAGCTTAAGGGGACACGGGTCAACATCTAGCTCAATTCAGGTGCATGGAGAAGAGTGAGTTCACATCAGTGACCCTTAGGACAGTGAGTGGCAGAGCCCTGATGACTGTGGCGTCCTCTCCACAAAACCCTCAAGGGACTTTTGTCACCATGTGTGATGAATCTTTAAATATTGTCTAATTTTTATAAGATGAAAAGTTAACAGGAAATAGTAGGCTAGGGTTTAGTTTTAAAGGCATGACTGTTATTTACAAAGGTGTTAAATCTGAGGAAATTGACAAATACAGATTTGTCCCTTCTAGTGGCCAAACAGTAACAGTCTAAAATGCAGTCATTTTGACCCTCCCAAGCAATTTAGTCATATGTGTTGTTTTCTCTTTTTTGTTTTTACTTCTTAGATTTTTAACTAGGTTACTGTTTGTTCCCATTCTGTCTTTTTTGCCAGACTTACATCTGGTGCCGGATACAATCAGTTGGTTAAATTTTGCTTGCAGTTCTGTGTATTTTTTTCCTCTATTATTTATTTTTTTTTTTAAATGGAGATCCTAACCTTAGATTTTTGATGTGAAGCTAGCACTGTCTGTAATACTTCTAAGAGCTGCCACTAAAATAATACAGCAATCCGTGGCCAGGGGAGCACCCCCTCCTGGTTGGGCCCCTCAGTTGGAGTCTAAGGGTTAATCTCTCATCTTGCTAAGCAGTATTCAAGTGCCTTGAACAGTGTCCCCTCGGCATGGCTCCCCTTCAGCAGGCTGGCATTCCAAGCAGTGGCCCCCGCAGGCAGCCGACCCCCTTCCTCTTCACGCTCTACGAGTTTAAAAAGCTGATTTATACCTCTCCCCTGGGGGAAACGGTTCCATATAAAACACTAACACTTAATTACAAGCTCCATTATGCCATTTTAAATGGCTTCTTTTTGTTAATTGGAGGCAGTGTTCATAACTTAAGGCTTTTGCCATTAACTTAGCTGGCTAAGCAGAGGCTCGGCATAAAATCAGTGTTTGCATTTAGCCTCTTGACCCGGGGTTCTGGCCCAAGCTCCCTTGTGATAGCTGAGACGGCAGGTGTGAGAGTTCTGTTCTAGACCTGTGCCCAACTCACTTCCATCCCAGAGGAGTCTTCTATCCTCCTCCCCAATCCCCGAGCTCCCAGGTAACCTCCTCTTGAACTTCTGTATCAGTGAAGACATCTGTGGTTTCTGCTCACCAGACCTCTCTTTAGAAAGGGTTATCAGAGCCATGGAGCTTAGCTCAACTGGATTCTTCTAGACGATCTTAGGAGGCATCTTGGCATGAGGCAGCTTCTAAGCGTCTCCTGGGACAGGATCGGGGTGGCAGCCCAGGGATGCATGCGTGGGAGAACTCTCTGAGAAATGCCAGGATCGTGGCTCACAGGGACCCACCATCAAAACCTGCTACTTTGTGCAAGTAATTGAGGCAAAAGATACCAGTTGACGGCCTCCCTGGGGTAGATCCCTTGTACCTCCAAAGTACAAATACCTCCCTGCTCAGTTTCCTTCCTGTCGCCATCTTTGTTTTCTTCCCATTGAAAAACCATCCTGTCTGATGTGGACGTTCAGGTCTGCTGGTTGGCGGTCCGGGTCCTGAGTGCAGCAGAGCTCTGGGTTAAATATTCCTTTCTGGCCACCGCCCAAGCCCAGGTGGCCAGCTCTCATACCCCATCTCCCTCCTTGGCCAGGGCCAGCATCAGGCGTGCAGCTCACGACCAGTTTACACAGGCTGCAAAGAGATCACTGTGGGCCTCAGCTGACTACTTTAAGATCATGCCACAGCCAGGCCCTAAAAAGAGAGGGGAACAGGAGTCCCCAGGTGAGCTCTCTCACGGGCAGGTGCCTTCCCGACTAAGGTTGGACTGGATGACTTTGTTCCTCCTGCATGCATGTCCTTTGATACAAGGGTGATCAGTGAACTCTGTTGACATTCTATGCAATGTTTTTCATTCCTCTGATTTTAGCAAAGCAAATCTTACTGAAAAATAGCAGAGCCAGGGGAACGGACGCATGTCCTTCTGGGAGTCACACAAAAGCAGAGATTTTGAACTGAGGGGCGACAGCCTTTGCCTTAAATGCACTATGACAGGCGCTTCTTGGCAGACCAGTAAAAACAAAAGCCCATAGACCTTACTCATCCCAAGGCCGACAAGCCAGCTGTACAGGGCGAGATGTAGCAACACGGGGCATGAGCAGTGGGCGTGCTGGGCTATTCGCTGTGGTACTTTAGGCTGGAGGTTTGGCTCCTGTGCTGCCGGTGGGGGGCCCTGTCCCTCCCCAGATATCCTCCCTCTTCTTCACACTCCTCATTGTCCCTTCTACCTCACTAACCTGTGTTCTCCATCTGATGTCACCCAGAACCACACCCCACAGAACTGTGAGGCACGTGGGCTGGAGAGGGCAGAAAAGCTGCCAGCGCAGCAGACACGAGCATCCCTCTGCCTGGTGGGCCGGCTTTGTGTGTCTCTCCTTTTGTGAGCACAACACGGAGAAACAGCTGTGCTCTGCAAGGCACACGGATTTTTCTCTTGACTTCCACCTGTTCCCAAAGCTCCAGCAGCTGTTTCTTTTGCAGGCAGGGCGTGGTCTCGGGCCTCCGAGGGTCTTGTCTTCTGTCCGCCTTCCTTTCTGTCCAGTCCTGTTCAGCTGTTAAGATCCATCATGGCCATTATCCTTGCCCCGGACTGCCCCAAAGTGGCCACATGAGGACACTTCCCAAGATTCCCAGCTGGCTTTGGGGAACGCGGTAGCTCTTGGGTGTCTGTCGTCTGTGGCGTGGTTTTAGCGTCACTGCGAACGCTACTTTGCAAACATCAAACATCTCAAAGACGGAAAGGATAGATGGCTTTCTCCAGCCTACATGCCCCGTCCACAGTTGCATCACCCTCTTATCCCAAAAGAATATGCCAGTTCCCATCCAGCACCGAAGAAAACCGGCTCCTGGGGCTGCTGGTTGGAGGTGGGTCTGTCCACCGTGGGGGCCAAACTGTTCCCCTGCTGGAGAGAGTTTGCAAGTAAGAACCTAAGGATGGGGACAGCATCCTGTGCTTGGGCATCGACCAGCCAAAGCTCACATTTAGAAATCCCTCAGTGCTTCTGTGGTTTCACCTGGGCATTGATGACATTAGGGAAGCCTTTGTGACCACAGGGCAGGGCTTGTGCCCTGAGTGGCAAGGTGGTGACCTGGGGCCAGTGTGATGTGGTTGGATCTCAGTGTGTACTGAATGCCAGTCTGGCCAGCACACTCGAACGCTAAGAGAATGGTCCAATTTGATGATCTTGTTTCTATTTCGATCAGGTTTTGACTTTTTGTAGATGAAAACTACCAGGGAAAAGGGGAAGCAGGTACCCAATAAAGTTTAGAAGGATCCAGTCTGTGAAACCCTTAGAGATGGGCCGAAAGTTAAGTCCACAACCCTTGGGCTTAATCAGGATGGAAGAGGAGGGGGTGTGGGGGGCAGAGCGTAAAACAAGCCCCAGCCCTACTCCCGGCCCCCCAGCCCAGTCTTCCCAATCCCAGAGGCCCCGGCGGCCTGTGCTCCTCACCACCCTGGTCAGGGCAATAGAAGGACATGCAATTTCCACCTGTCTGCCCGACTTCCAAAAACTTCCTCCTCCTGCCCAGGCCTCTCCCACCGCCACCTCCCCTCCAAAGATAACCGTGTCCATGCCATCCGTGGCATCATCTCGAGTTTTCATTTTTGGATGAAGTGACATTTAGCTTTAACAAGACATTTCCAAAGCGCCTAGTCTCCTCCAAAATGCTAACTTTAAAAGTTGGGCATTGTAGGCGAAAAATCCCGAAAAAAAAAAAAAAAAAAGACAAAAAAAAAGGCTGGCGAGAGAAAGACATTTGGCTATGCATAAATGTGCACTTCCCCCATGCCCCCGTTCTTAAACTCTTAAGATACCTTTGAGTTGCTTTTCATGAATCCTTTTAGTTTACCCGATAATGTTAAGAAAGCATTAGTCTGCGTTACTGTAATTTCTGTAGTGTTTACGCTTTAATTTCTACCACAAAATATGCTATATGCTATGTATCAAGCTTTCTGTAATCAGAAAGAAAAGGTGCCTTATATCCCAATGTCACGGCTACATCCCTATGGAAATTAATCAGAAGCACAGTGTGTACGGAAGCATTGGGACTTCTGCTGGTGAAACAAGAGACCATTCAGCAAGACACATAGAAGTGGCACGGAGCTGCTTTTGTTTTATAATTCTTTTTTCCCCCCTTTTGCTTCTTCTTTTTTATTATTATTTTTTTTTTTTTGTAGTTTGCTTTAAACAGAAAGCACTTAAATAGATGACTATGTGTAAAAGCTCTGTGCAATTGAAATCATTTTTCTTCATTTTTAAAAAATAACGTATTGCACACCAAATGAACTCAAAGTAAGCTTTAGACCAGGACGATTCAGGTTATGAATGAGTTTGTTCACTGTAGTTCCGTTTGTTCATGAACCGAAGGGAAAACAGGCCTCCCCGACTCCCTCCAGTCTCCCAGCCTGCCTCTTGGTGACCACTGTGCTGGGCGTGCGGGGCCCGAGGGCTCTGGCCGGAGCCGCTGGCCTGACGAGGCAGGTTGGGGAGTGTCCGTGATTCAGAAGCTGAGAGGCTTCCCCAGTGTCTGAGGCCACAGCCATCCCTTCCAGCACTTAATCTTGTCTTGTTGAAATGGACTGACTGCTACTGACCTGCCGGCGTGCGTGAGGGTGATTATAAAAGGATGTTTCCTTGAGAAAAAAAAAATTATTTCTATCCTCTTCTATTTATTATTAGGTTAATCATTTAAGTACTTATCAGGAGTGTATTGTTATTTTGTGTTTTGTTGTCATAAATGCTTTTTGCTGTCACTCTAGTGGTTACTATCCTCTGCCTTCCTCTTCTCCCCCACTCCCCCAGAGAACCAAGGCATCTGGGGGATTGACTGGGGGCAGAGGGGGTTTCCCCAGCAAAATCAAACACCTGTCTCCAGAGTAGCCACTCAAAAACTGGTGGTCTCTATGTGTCTAACTTTTTAAATGAGAGAGTTTATGAACAAAAAAATCTACCAACGTGTGAGGGAGTTGCTGAGTTGAAGAATGCTCGCTTGAGGAGCTTCAGAGGAATCTTAGCAAAGCCAAGTTCAGTTCCCCAAAGCCTCCTAGAGCCTCTGGTAAGACTTCTGGGTTCATGAAGTTTCAGCGAGCCCTGGTCAGAGAGGGCGCGGTGGCCTGGCCAAGACTTTACCTCCAAGCGAGAGAGTGATTTCTTGCAAGGCCCGCACGGGTTGATATGTTTTGGTTGGTTTTTTGTTGTTGTTGTTTTTCTTGCGTACAAAGTTGGTCAAAACCATCTTTCAAAGCAACAGTGTTTTGTAGTACCAGGCTGTGGCTTGAGGGCTCACCTAGGAGATCATAGGCAGAGGGCCCCTTTCCCCTCTAGGTGGTTCAATGTGGAGGAAGGTTGGGTGTGGAGATTGCTTGCTGTGGCCCCAACCTCAGCCAGCAGGACACCCAGTTGTTGCCAATCGGGTGTGAAGGTGAGGCGCCCTGCCTCGATCCCGTGGGCCCAGCAGAAGGAAACTTATCCCAGGCCAAGGCAAGGGCCCTGCTCACCCCAAGGTAGGCTGGGAAGAGCATCTCTTTCCATACCATCACCTCCGCTTCTCCAAGATCGCCGGGGGCCCTGATTTTGTTCTCTCTTTGAAAGAAACCCTCCACCAAAACAGTGGTCCCCATCTCCCAAAAAGGCTTTTTTTTTTTTTTCATTTTTCTCTAATTAGTCTATGCATTTCTTTCTCTCTCAAACCATTTTCTGCCTCTTCCCTTGAGAAAACGGGCATCTCACGTACCCCCATCTGAGACCTCTTGGAAAAAAAAAATCCCGTGTATTCTGGAGATGTGAGAATTCACCCAAAATTCTTGAAGCATTGGAGAATAACTTGTTATAAAATAAAAGTGGGGGTAAAAAGAAGGTGGTTTTCCCCACATCCCTTTGCATTGAATAAGAGACCTAGTTCTTTGCGTTTGTGCAATAACTCTTTGCTGCTTGCCTTGAGAGCGGGTAGCACCACGCTCCTGTCCAGACTACTAACAGCACAAGACGCACTCGCAGGGTGGCGGAATCTTCCGGAAAACTCTTTATAAGCTCAGCTCTCCCCACCCCACCCCCGCTCCAGTGTTTTGTCACGTCTTACATTTTAGCAGTATTTTATATTTTCTGTAACGCATCAAGTCTTAGATCTTTCTAGAGCTTGTTTGTTCATCCTCACAATCACAGATTTTTTTTCTCCAATCCTCACAGAGACCCAATTGACCAAAAAAAGAAAAAAGGAAAAAAAAAAAAAAAGTCGTCCTTTTTTTTTTTTTTTTTGTACAAATCGCTTTGAGATGCCTCTGGTGTGTTGCTGTGTGACATCTCTCTGATAACATTTTATTTCTTGCTATTTGTTTTTCTACATTAAGAGTCAAAGTTGACCTGGCTGGCGTGGGGGTGGGGGAGGCACCCGTCGGCCCCTTGGTGTTGTCCCTCTGTCTTTGGTTAGCCATACGATGTTTGTTCTCAGCACTGTACAACGGTCCCTATATAATACGGAGAAGCAATATCACTGTATGAGACTCACACCATGTATTATTATTCACTAGCACCCTAGGTGTGATAATTGAAGTAAATATCTTTTATACAAACACGAGAATGTGTGGGTTGTTTTTATTTAAAGTGCTCTGGCCTGAGGACGAGCAGCAAACACTGTCATTCGGGGTCCAAAGGGCACCTCGAGAATCGCCGTTCCCGAGGTCGTCCTCCTTGCACCTGTCCGCAGGTCCTTGGGCGTGTGGCTTCCAGGCACACAGAAAACCATGTGGCTCTAGGATACATGGGGATCTCGGGCACTGTTCTGTCAATCTGCATCCGGTTCACAGGAAGGGCTTCGCCGGGGCCTGCGTTCCTACTTGCTGTTGTCACCAGCACTGTTTGTCTACCCTTGAACCAAGCCCTTACCCTCCCTGGCATCCGCTTCCTTGTCTGTAAAATGGAGACACCATCGCCTGGCATATAGGCTTGCTGTGGGGAACCAGGAATGGTGGCCAGTGCTGGTGTGGCACTGGGCTGGTGGTGGCAGCCCCAATCGATGGCACTCGGGCAACCGGGACTACGGCCAGGCTCCTCTGCCATGTGGCCTGCAGCTGGTCAGTGGTGTGGCCTCAACCTTCTGTGTGGGGGTCTCACTGTGCCCCTGACTCCTGATGTAACAGAAAGACAGGTGAAAGGCACCAGTTAATGCTTGCGAGTGGGCGGGACACGGGGATTGGGACAGTGGCTTGCGGGTCTCTGGAGCGCCAGGGCCACTGAGAAGAGTCTCTTTCCAGATGGCGCTCGGGCTGGACGTGGGGGGAGAGCTCTGCAGAGGTGGCTGTTAGGCTTCTCCGCGCAGTTGTGACTCAGAGGCTGTTGCTCGTCTTGAGACCTACCGGGTTGGAAAAGAGCCGTCTGCCAGGCCAACGTGTGTCTGGTGGAAGTGGGGGATGACTTGGTCGCGTATTAATTTGGAGATTTCAGATTGTGAAACACCCACATGTGATACAGAATCATAAGCCCCTCTCTGAATTAAACTGGATTCAATCCTCCCTCCAGTGGGAGAACCCAGAGTATAGGATGGAGACATCCCCCAGTGCCAGGTGCCCTCGGCAGCCCCGCGTCGCATGCAGTCACTTAGGGCTGGGGGTGTCTCTAGAGTTGCCCAAAATGCCGGTCCCCTCAGATAGGAGAGGCGTGCATAAAACCCTAAGAGCTGGCCAGGCGCAGTGGCTCACGCCTGTAATCCCAGCACTTTGAGAGGCCGAGGCGGGTGGATCATTTGAGGTCAGGAGTTCAAGACCAGCCTGGCCAACATGGTGAAACCCCATCTCTACTAAAAATACAAAAATTAACCAGGCATGGTGGCGGGTGCCTGTAATCCCAGCTACTTGGGAGGCTGAGGTAGGAGAATCGCTTGAACCTGGGAGGCGGAGGTTACAATGAGCCGAGATTGCGCCATTGCACTCCGGCCTGGGCAATAGAGCGAAACTCAGTCTCAATAAAACAAACAAACAAACAAATAACCCTAAGAACTCTGCCAGTTTGGTATTTGACAGACTGAAGTCTAACGTGGTTAATTTTTCTGTTTGCTAGTTTAGGTATGCCCCTATGTATTTAATGATCTGCTAACTAAATTAAAATAAGAAATGTTAAAAAAAAAAAAAAAAAAAAGGAAGGAAAGGAAGGAAGAAAGAACAGCTGGGCACAGTGGCTCATTCCTGTAACTCCTATAAGCCCAGCACTTTGGGAGGAGGTCAAGGCAGGAGGATTGCTTGAGCCCAGGAGTTTGAGACCAGCCTGGGCAACAGAGTGAGACCCCATCTCTACAAAAAATAAAAAATTAGTTGGGCATGGTGGCATGCGCCTGTAGTCCTAGCTACTCTGGAGGCTGAGGTGGGAGGATCACTTCTGCCCCTGAGTTCAAGGCTGCAGTGTGCTATGATGGCACCACTGCACTCCAGCCTGGGCAACACAGCAAGACCCTGAATCTTGGAAAAAAAAAAAAAAAGGAACACTTAGCTCAAAGTCTTCTTCCCCAGAAAGTTGAGACAGGGTCTCAAGTCTGTCACCACCTCCTCCTCCCAGGCTTAAGCAACCCTCCCATCTCAGCCTCCCAAGTAGCTGGGACCACAGGTGTGCACCACCATGCCTGGCTAATTTTTTGTAGAGACGGGGTTTCGCCATGTTGCCCAGGCTGGCCTTGAACTCCTGAGCTCAGGAGATCCACCCACCTGGTTCTCCCAAAGTACTGGGATTATAGGAGTGAGCCACTGCGTCCAGCCTCCCCAAGTGCTTCTAAAGTGAGATATAATTAAGCAAAACTGCAGTTGTAACTGGTTTTGCAGGGTCAGCTGCAGAGGCAGAAAAAGAGAGTGAGATTTCATGCTCTGACTGCAATTGGGCGATGCCTCCATTCCAGGCAAATGGTTCAGCCTTGACCTTTCTCCCGTCCCTGCAGTTATGTGGGTCTGAACAGAACCTTGTTCCTTGCTTTTGTTTTTGTTTGAGACAGAGTCTCTCTCTCGCCTAGGCTGGAGTTTAGTGGCGCTATCTCGGCTCACTGCAACCTCTGTCTCCTGAGTTCAAGCAATTCTCCTGCCTCAGCCTCCCGAGTAACTGGGCTTAGAGGTGTGCACCACAACACCCAGCTAAATTTTAGTATTTTCAGTAGAGATGGGGTTTTACCATGTTGGCCAGGCTGGTCTCGAACTCCTGACCTCAAGTGATCCGCCCACCTTGGCCTCCCAAAGTGCTGGGATTACAGGCGTAAGCCACTGCGCCCGGCCCCTTATTTGTTATTTGTTTTGTTTCGTTTTGTTTTGTTTTTAAGATGGAGTCTGGCTCTATCACCCAGGCTGGAGTGCAATGGTACAATCTCGGCTCGCTGCAACCGCCACCTCCTGGGTTCAGGCGATTCTCCTGCCTCAGCCTCCCAAGTAGCTGGGATTATAGGTGCCCACCACCACACCTGGCTTTTTTTTTTTTTAATTTAATTTTTTTTTATTTTTTATTTTTTAGTAGAGGTGGGGTTTCACCATGTTGGCCAGGCTGATCTCGAACTCCTGACTTCAAGTGATCTGCCTGCCTCAGCGTCCCAAAGTGCTGGGATTACAGGCTTGAGCCACCGTACCCAGCCACGTTCCTTACTTGATGCTCTGAGGAAATACAATTGCACGTAGACAGGGTGGCGCGACGTGATGATGAGATATATTAGAGCACTTGAATTGTCTGCAATGGTCCTGTGTGCTTCTGTTAAAAAGCCCCTCTGAGTGGCTGCCTGGGGGCGTGCTGCTCCTCTCCACGGTCCTAGCATGCCAGCTTTGGGGGCACACAGCTTGCTGGTGTCTACTTCAGCTCATCACTGATTCCTGTGAGGTGGCAGAGGCCCAGACCTGCATGTACAGACCCAACCAGGGAACTAGGAGGGCTCCACAGAGCTACTGTGATGTTGCCGGGGCTCCCGGCCGGTGGGCCATTGCTCAGCAAACAACTCATACAGTGTGGAGTGACTGGCCTCCATAGACAGGGGAGATACAGCCTGGGCCCAGCCTTGGGCAGGCATTGCTGAAGTTCCTGTCTTTTCCAAGAAACTCAGACTCTTAGAATACCAACAGGAAGGGCCCTGGTCGAGCATGGTGGGTCACGCCTGTAATCCCAGCACTTTGGGAGGCTAAGGTGGACGGATCACCTGAGGTCAGGAGTTTGAGACCAGCCTGGCCAACGTGATGAAACCCCATCTCTACTAAAAATACAAAAATTAGCCAGGCATGATGGCGCATGCCTGTAATCCCAGCTACTCAGGAGGCTGAGACAGGAGAATCGCTTGAACCCAGGAGGCGGAGGTTGCAGTGAGCCAAGATTGCGCCACTGCACTCCAGCCTGGGCAAGAGTGAGACTCTGGCTCAAAAAAATAAGAAATAAATAATACCAACACGAAGAGCCCCTTTTTTTTTTCAAGCAGAATCGAGTATGGATAAGTAATAGCAGAGCTGCCCATTTGGGGCAGTGGTGTGTCTCCAGGGAGCAGGATTTGAGGACAACCCTCCCACTGTTCAGGGAGGTGTCAGTGTCTGTGGTCAAGAGACACTGGCTGTATCAGGATCCCAGCAGCGTTTCTTAGGGGCTGATGACCGTGAGCAAGTCTTAAGTCGACACTCAGGAAATCTTTGAAAGAATGAATGAGTTTAACTTCCTAGTGCTTCTGTTTCTGTCTCTGTAAAGGGGATATAAAAAGCCAAACTCGGTCGGGCACGATGGCTCACACCTGTAATCCCAAGGCTTTGGGAAGCCAAGGCAGGAGGATCACTTGAGGCCGGGAGTTCAAGACCCATCCTGGGACACATAGCAAGACCCCGTCTCTACAAAAATGTTTAAAATTCGCCGGATGTGCTGGCACATGCCTGTAGTCCCAGCTACACGGGAGCCTGAAGGATCGCTTGAGCCCAGGGGCTCAAGGCTGCAGTGAGCTATAATTGCACCACTGCACTCCGGCCTGGGTGACGGAGTGAGACCCCATCTCCAATTGAAAAAATAAGAGGTAGGTGGCTCATGCCTGTAATCCCAGCACTTTGGGAGGCCGAGGCAGGTGGATGACGAGTTCAGGAGATTGAGACCATCCCGGCTAACACGGTGAAACCCCGTCTCTACTAAAAAGACAAAAAATCAGCCGGGCATGGTGGTGGGCACCTGTAGCCACTCAGGAGGCTGAGGCAGGAGAATCGCTTGAACCCGAGGCAAAGGTTGTAGTGAGCCGTGATACCTCCACTGCATTCCAGCCTGGGCGACAAAGCAAGACTCCATCATGGATGGATGGATGGATGGATGGATGGATGGATGGATGGATAACTCACAGGGTTACTGAGAGTACCCAGTGAGAAGACCTGGAAACCACTCACCCAGCACCCAGTGGCAGGGCACAGCCTGGAAGGATCCAAGTGAGGCCTATGCAGTTACTGGCAGTGGAAGCAGCAGAGGACTGGCTGGCCCTGCCAGGGCCTTGCTGCCCGTGGCCAGGCCCCATCTCCTGGGGTCTCTAGTCTCCTCTAACACACATGGCCTCTGGGTTTGGCTGTGATGGGGTGGGACTGAGCCGTGGTAGATGCTTACATCAGACGGATCACAAAGAGGGCCAGCTGTGCCCCAGCCTGGGAGACCCTGCAGCTGTGGGAATCCCGGTGCAACTTTCCAACTGAGGAAACAGATGCTTGCCGTGGGGTAGCATTCACTCGCCCGTGAGCTAATACATACCGAAGGCTGACTGTGGGCCGCTGCCTTACACGCTGGGGTTATTACAGGGCAAACCAGGAGCTCACCTTGTGGGAGGGACAGACAGTAGACGTAATAAATAAGTGAATGAGATAGTTGCTTCGAAGGTGATCAGTGTTATAAGGAGGATGGGAAGAGCAAGTGAAAAGGGTTAAAGTTTTGTTTTTGTTTTTTTTTTTTTTCTTTTTTTTGGAGATGAAGTCTTGCTCTGTTGCTCAGGCTGGAGTGCAATGGCATGATCTCAGCTCACTGCAACCCCCACCTCCCAGGTTCAGGCGATTCTCCTGCCGCAGCCTCCCAAGCAGCTGGGATTACAGGTGCATGCCACCACGTCCAGCTAATTTTTGTATTTTTAATAGAGACAGGGGTTTCACCACATTGGGCAGGCTGGTCTCGAACTCCTGATCTCAAGTGATCCACCCGCCTCGGCATCCCAAAGTACTGGGATTACAGGCGTGAGCCACCCACACCCAGCCTTTTTTTTTTTTTTTTTTTTTGAGATGGAGTCTCACTCTGTTGCCCAGGCTAGAGTGCAGTGACACAATCTCAGCTCACTGCAACCTCCTCCTCCCAGGTTCAAGCAATTCTCCTGCCTCAGCCTCCCAAGTAGCTGGGATTACTGGTGCATGCCACCACGTCCAGCTAATTTTTGTTATGTTTAGTAGAGACAGGGGTTTCATCATGTTGTCCATTCTGGTCCCAAACTCCTGACCTCAGGTGATCTGCCCGCTTCAGCCTCCCATAGTGCTGGGAGCCACTGCGCCCAGCCGAAAAGGGTTAAAGTTTTAAATCAGGTGGTCAGGGTAGGCCTCCCTAAGAAGTTCACGTCTTTGTTTAATTTTTTATCTTTTTCTCTTTTTTTTGAGACAGGGTCTCACTCTGTCACCCAGGCTGAAGTGCAGTGGTGTGATCATAGCTCACTGCAGACTCTAACTCTTGGGCTCAAGTGATCCTCCCAGCCTCCCTAGTAACTGGGACTACAGGCACACATCACCACTTTTGGCTAATTTTTCTATTTTTTGTAGAGACGAAGTCTCGCTATGTTACCCAGGCTGGTCTCAAACTCCTGGCTTCCAGCAACTTTTTTTTTTTTTTTTTTTTGAGACGGAATCTTGCTCTGTCACCCAGGCTAGAGTGCAGTGGCGCGATGTCAGCTCACTGCAACCTCCACCTCCTGGGTTCAAGTGATTCTCCTGCCTCAGCCTCCCAAGTAGCTGGGATTACAGGCGCCCACCACCGCGCCCGGCTAATTTCTTGTATTTTTAGTAGAGACGGGGTTTCACCATCTTGGCCAGGCTGGTCTCGAACTCCTGACCTCAGGTGATCCACCCGCCTCGGCCTCCCAAAGTGCTGGGATTACAGGCGGGAGCCATCGCGCCCAGCCCAGAAGTTAACTTCTAAACAGTCCTGGCAGAGCTGAGGGAACGAGCCCTGCAGATGTGAGAAGGAAGGACGTTCTAGGCAGTGGGAACCGCCAGTTCAAAGGTCTCGTGGTGCAAATGTCTCTGGAAACCAGCATGGCCGCAGCACCGTGACCAGGAGGGAGCGGGAGGCGATAACGTCAGAAGAGACCAGGGAGAGGCGGGGCATGGGGGCCTTGTCGGTCATTGCCGAGGCTTTGGTTTTTACTCTGAGTCAACTGGGGGCCCTTGGAGGGTTTGAACAGAGGGTCCTGGCTCTGGTGGAGAAACAGGAAGTAGGAGTTAATCGTAGGAGTGAGTAAGGAGGGGTCAGCACAGGGGAAGCCCTCAGAAGCTCACCCAGGAGGCCACGACTGGGGCTGGGTTTGACCCCCCGAGCCATGCCAGATGAGCTGCTTCTCAGCCACCGTGTGGGATCAATTTCTTTCACACTGAGCTTGGTCGAAGCCCGCTGCTTTGTGCTGTGGATCTTCTGGCAGCCAGGGAACGTGGACTTGGCCCTGCGTATGGCCTCAATCACACGCTCATTGTTCTGCTCTTAGTACGGATAGACACAATGACCTGGCCAACGTGAACCCTGGCTGTCACACCCTGGGGCTTTCCAAGGGCACCCCGAATACTTGCCTGGTGCCTAGACTACAGACAGCACGAGGTCAGAGACACAAATGTCCAGTGGAAAGAATTGTCTCCAAGGTTCCTTAGGGCAACCCATATAAGAAACAGACTATGTGGCCGGGCGTGGTGGCTCACGCCTGTAATCCCAGCACCTTGGGAGGCCAAGGCGGGTGGATCACCTGAGGTCAGGAGTTCCGGACCAGCCTGGCCAACATGACGAAACCCTGTCTCTACTAAAAATACAAAAATTAGCCAGGCATGGTAGCGGGCGCCTGTAATCCCAGCTACTCGGGAGGCTGAGGCAGAAGAATTGCTTGAACCCAGGAGGCAGAGGTTGCAGTGAGCCGAGATTATGCCACTGTACTCCAGCCTGGACAACAAGACCAAAAATCTGTCTCAAAAAAAAAGAGAAAGAAAGAAACAGACTATGTACTTTACTGAGGAGGCTGCTGTTTGCAACCACTGCACCTTATGAGGTCACTATTTTTTTTAAGAGACAGGGTCTCACTCTGTTGCCCAGGCTGGAGGGCAGTGGCATAATCATCGCTCACTGCAGCCTTGACCTCCTGGGCTCGAGCAATCCTCCTGCCTCAGCCTCCCAAGTAGCGGGGACAGGCGTGCACCACCACACATGGCTAATATTTTAATTTTTTGTAGAGACAGTTTGGCTATGTTGCCCAGGGTGTTCTCAAACTCCTGGACTCAAGCAATCTTCCTGCCTCAGCCTCCCAAAGTCCTGGGATTACAGGCATGAGCCAGTTGCACCCGACCAACTTTTTAAAAGGCTCTCTCTGGCTGCTGTTTGGTGCCCAGAGCATAGGTGGCAGAGGGAGGCCAATGAGGAGGCTGATGCCATCATCGCAATGAGAGGTGGTCATGACTCAGACTAGGTGGCAGCAGTGGTAACAAGGGACTGGATTCTGGAGATATTTTGAAAGTAGAGCCAAAAATGAGACTTACGGCAGGCGCAGTGGCTCACACCTGTAGTCCCAGCACTTTGGGAGGCCGATGTGGGCGGGTCACTTCAAGCCAGCAGTTTGAGACCAGCCTGACCAACATGGTGAAACCCTGTCTCTACTAAAAATACAAAAATTAGACGGGCGTGGTGGTTCATGCTTGTAGTCCCAGCTACTCAGGAGGCTGAGGCAGGAGAATCTCTTGAACCCAAGAGGTGGAGGTTGCAGTGAGTCGAGATGACACCACTGCACTCTAGCTTGGGTGACAGAGTGAGACTCCGTCTCAAAAAAAAAAAGAGAGAGAGAGACTTAAGACAGATTCAGCATCAAGAGTGATGGAGAGGAGTGAGGCTACCTCCGGGGTTTGGTCTGAGCCACCGAAGGGTCGCAGAGAGCTGGGTCAGGCCGGGAAAGGGGTCTCTGCCTATCCCTGCAGATGTCACCTCCCAGGGCTGGACTACAGGGGTCCACACTTGGGCTTGGGGAGGAAGGGATCAGGCTGAAATTCACACCCGTGAAGGTTGAAATGCCAGTAGAAGGTCAAGTAGAAGATAAATCCAAGGAGAGGCGTGGACTGGAGTCCCACACTGGGGAGCCATCGGCTTGTCAATGGCATCCCGCATGGCCAGAGCGGATGAGAGGGCAGAGTGAGGCATCTGTGGACGGTCCCTGTGCAGCAGCAGCAAGAAGCTTAGCAGGGAGGGCAAGGACCAGTCAAGGAAACAGGGACAGAGCAGCCAGCCGGGGAAGGAGGCCCAGGAGGGTCGGTGACCTGGAAACTAGCTGCTAACACAGCAGCTCAGATGAGAGCCAAAAAACAAGGACGTGGCAATGTGCGGAGGTCATTAGGGACCTTGGCAAGGACAGTCCGCGTGGGGGGCGGCAGAGTCTGATGGGAAGGGCTTGAGGAATCGGAGGAGCGGAATTAGATGCTTGAGAAGAGACAGCTTCTTCAAGGAGTTTTGCCGGAGTGAGGTCAAAGGAAGGGGCATGTGTGCATGTGTACATGCCTGGTAGGAGAACATGCTTGCCTGTATGTAGAAGGAAGAAGCAAGAGCTGGCGCTGCAGGAGAGGGTGGCATTGCTGGAGACCCCATCGAGTAGGGGTGGGGGCCAGCACCTGCAGGCATGGAGAGCCAGCCGGGGGGGCTCAGTGGTCACCTGTGGCTACCTGCAGGATCTACAGGTGCAGAGGCAGGGAGGGGTGGATGAGGCAGCAGCTTGGCCCCCTCAGTGTCCTCCTAGCAGAGATACCATGTGCACCGAGCATCTCCACTGTTCCTACCTGGCCTGCAAGTGATTTAATAAGACAGGGGCGGCTGGGCGTGGTGGCTCATGCCTGTAATCCCAGCACTTTGGGAGGCTGAGATGGGTGGATCACGTCAGGTCAGGAGTTCAAGACCAGCCTGGCCAACGTGACGAAACTCTGTCTCTACTAAAAATACAAAAATTAGCCAGGCGTGGTGGTGCATGCCTGTAATCCCAGCTATTTGAGAGGCTGAGGCGGGAGAATCTCTTGAACCTGGGAGACAGAGGTTGCAGTGAGTCAAGATCACAACATTGTACTCTAGCCTGGGTGTCAAGAGTGAAACTCCGTCTCAAAAAATAAATAAATAAAAAGACAAGGGCCCCTCATGCCTTCAGGAAAACCGTAGGTACAACACCACTGGCCTTACTATGATAAGTCTCTGCATTTAATCCTTCTGCAGTCAGAAATCATGCCTAGACTTTTTTTGGGTGTGGGGCAGAAGGGGACAGGGTCTTGCTCTATCACCCAGCCTGGAGTGCAGTGGTGCAGTCGTAGCTCTCTGCAGCCTTGAACTCCTGGACTCAAGCGATCCTCCCACCTTAGCCTCCTTAGTAGCTGGGACCACAGGTGCACACCACGATGCCTGGCTAATTTTTTTATTTTTCTGTAGAGATGACGTTTTGCCATGTTGCCCATGCTGGTCTCAAACACCTGAGCTCCAGCGATGCTACCACCTCTGCCTCCCAAAGTGCTGGATTCCAGCCATGAGCCACCGCGCCGAGCCCTCCTGAAGTCTTGAGCTTAAAGATGCTTTGATTCCCTCCTCCCCTCTGTGAGGTGCCCCCTCTAGGATGTCTTTCCGGGTTCTCTCAGAAGGATGAGGTCCCAGTCTTTCGTGAGGGGAAGGGGACCATCTTGGGCCCTTGCCCCACAGACTCCTTTTCCAAGCCCCTTTCCCTGTCTTATGCTCACTTATTCATCCATCACCTGTCATCCCCCTCTCTCCCCTAAACAAAATCTGTCCCTCTCTCCTGGGTTTCTGGGTTGCAGATGGTCCATTCCACACACTCCATGCTTCTCAAGATCCCCTCTCGGGCACATGTTACCGCTCTTTCACCAGTTCTGCCCATCGGGCTGTGCCTTGCAGCCCTGCATACCCCCACCACCTCGACGACAACACCTTCGCCTCGCTCAGCCTCTCTGTAGCTTCTGACCCCCTGACCCTCGGTATTCATTGACCCTCCTGCCTCATCTTGGTGCCTTCACATGCATCCTCCTGGTGTCTCCTCTGCCTTCTGCCGCCTCTTCTCAGGGTCTTTGCGGGACCCCCTTTGTGGGTCACCCCCTGAGGCTCCGGCCACCTCACAGCAGCACTCTCTCAGAACCTGTCCACCACCCCTGATGTTCTGTATTAGCTGTTCTGGCATTGCTATAGAGAAATACCTGAGGCTGTGTAATTTATCAAGAAAAGAGGTTTCTTTGGCTCATGGTTCTGCAGGCTGTACCAGAAGCGTGGTGCTGGCGTCGGTTTGGCTTCTGGGGAGGCGTTGGAGCCTTTACTCGTGGCGGAAGGCGAAGTGGGAGCAGGTGTGAGACATGGCGAGGCCAGGAGGAAGAGAGAGAGAATGGGGGTGGGGCAGGTGCCACGCTCCTTAAACAACCAGATCTCTATCTCAGAGACAGCACCGTGCCACGAGGGACCTGCCCTGTCCCCCAAACACCTCCCACCAGGCCCCACTTCCAACACTGGGGATTAATTACATTTTTTTTTTTTTTTTTTTGAGACAGGGTCTCACTCTGTCACCCAAGCAAGAGTGCAGTGGTGTGATCACAGCTCACTGCAACCTCTGCCTCCTGGGCTCAGGTGATCCTCCCATCTCAGCCTCCCTAGTAGCTGGGACTACAGCTACACCACCACACCCAGCTAATTTTTTTTGTGGGTTTTTTTTTGTAGAGACAGGGTTTTTCCATGTTTCCCAGGCTGGTCTTGAATTCCTGGGCTCCCTCCTCAGCCTCCCAAAGTGCTGGAATTATAGGCAAGAGCCACTGCACCTGGCTTGATTACATTTCAACATGAGATGTGGACAGGGATGAATATCCAAACTGTATCATTCCACTCCTGCCCTCCTCACGCAAATGTCATGTCCTTCTCACATTGCAAAATACAATCATGCCTTTCCAACAGTACCCCAAAGTCTTTTTTTTTTTTTTTTGAGATGGAGTTTCGCTCTTGTTGCCCAGGCTGGAGTACAATGGTGCCATCTCAGCTCACTGTAACCTCCGCCTCCCAGGTTCAAGCCATTCTCCTGCCTCAGCCTCCCAAATAGCTGGGATTACAGGCGCCCGCCACCATGCCCGGCTGATTTTTTTTTTTTTTTTTTTTTTTTGTATTTTTAGTAGAGACGAGTTTTCACCATGTTGGCCAGGCTGGTCTCAAACTCCTGACCTCAGGTGATCCGCCCACCTCAGCCTCCCAAAGTGCTGGGATTACAGGCGTGAGCCACCACGCCCACCCCCAAAGTCTTAACTCATTACAGCATTTTGGTCACAACCATCGAACCAGTCTCTAAGAAGTTCCAAAGTTTCCCTCATCTTCCTGTCTTCTTCCAAGCCCCCCAAACGCTCCCAAGCTCTGACCGTCAGGGCCCTAGATCTCCTCAACCAGCATCTCCAGCCTCAGGTCCACAGGTCCAAACCCCACCACACACATACCCTTAGCTGTTCACAAGCACCTTTGTGCTTACCAGAACCGAGCCAGCCAGCTGCCCACCCCTTCCCCCACAGGGGGCCAGGCCCGAGCCTCCCCACCTGGGTTCTGTACAGCGATGGGGTCCACAGCTCTCTCTCCAGCTCCTCCTGTGGCCTCGCCCCAGAGCCCTGTACTCCAGAGGTTGAAGAACTTGCCGAAGGTCGTGAAATTCATAAAAGGCAGGGCCAGAATGCAAGCCCGGTTCTGGACTTGACATCAAGTGGCCACCAGAGATATGACCCCAGCTTCCCCACCTGCGTGTTCCAGCCTCCAGCAGAGAAGGCAGGGTGAGGCAGCTGGTGGGGGATAGGGGACCCTCCCATGGCTGGTGAGGCCCTGTCCTTCTCTAAGTACATCTAACTGAGGCCCCTCTCTGGGGGAAGCCCGCACAGCCAGTCTCCTGGCCTTTGCGTCCCCCCAGCATGGAGTGACAGTTTCAAAGCACAGCTCTGGTTGCTGCTGGGATCCAGCTGGGCTCTGGAACAGTGTCCAGATCCTGTCCCCTGCATCCTCCAGTTCTCTGTCCACCCCCCTCTACCCAGAGCCTTCCCTCCAGTCTCACCGCCTGCCAGCCTCTGCTGCCCTGTCTTACCCAGCCTGTTCTCTCTGCCTCACAAGCAGCCATCCCCCAATTCTGCTGCCCGTGCAACTGGCCTGTGCTCCTATCACCCCAAGCCACCTCTTCAGGGATGGCCTCCCCCAACCACTCAGCCCTGCACCCTGAGATCCCCTCAGGAGCTAACCCAGTGCCCAGAGCGTCTGCAGCAGCGCCAATGGCCAGGCCTCCAGGCCAGCTTAACACATGGACCCTCTCCAGGATAGCGGGCCACCAGCTGGGAACCAGGGCAGCCTAGGATAGAGGGTTTGCAGCCAGGGTGCTCACACCCGCACAGAATGTCACCTATATGCACAGCGGGACGGTGTGCCCACCCCTGCAGGAGCAGGCACAGGAACAAGTGCACAGGGACCGGGCCCACGCACCCCATCATCTCCCTGGTGCCCACGGATGGCGCTGGGAGCTGCAAGTCGCTGCCACCCCAGGGACCTGACCAAGACCACACTGGGGTGGCCACAGACTGGGGGCAGATAAAACAGGCAGTGCAAGGAATCATCTCAGCAGCTTTTTATCTACCCCTCTTGCCAGGCGCACACCTCCAGGGAAAAGGGCTCACTCTGGCCGGGCAAAAGTCACCTCTGCAAAGGTTCCCCATCTCAGCCCTGTCTCTCTGTCCCCCAGGCCCTCATCCCTGAGGTGGAATGTGGTTTCCCTGAGCCTTGTTGGGGCTTAACACCCTCTTTTTATCCCAGGAGTCTGTCCCCATGGGATCAGTCCCAGCACAGTTCTTGGATGTGCTCCTGTTTGTGGCCAAACTGAAGCATCCCCTCCCTTGGTCGAGGCCCTTCACCTCTATTAATGTGACCCAAGGCCCCATTAGCTTTCTGGTGGTTTCGTCTCCCTACATCTCACAACTGCTGTCCACCTCCCATCCTAAGCATGCATGGCCGGCTCTGCCATCCCATCCCACAGGCCAGGACCCAAGAACTCTGCACCCAGGCCAGGAGGGCATGGCATTTATCGTCTCTCTGGTCCTCTCCCCTTTGGAGTCTCCTTAAAGTCCCTGCAGGTGGCCCAGGGCCAGCCCCAACCCTGCCCCCGACAGTCCTCCCTCCAAGACCGGGTCCTGTCTTCAGGTCCTGCCTCTTCCTTCATCCCCTCCTCACTTCCGCAGACACCACCTTCCTGCCAGGGACCCAGGGGCTCAGTGAATGTCTGAAAGAAGAAATCCATTTAGGGGCCCAGCGCAGTGGCTCACGCCTGTAATCTCAGCACTTTGGGAGGTTGAGGCGGACAGATCACTTGAGGTTGGGAGTTTGAGACCAACCTGGACAACATTGCTAAACCCCGTCTCTACTAAAAATACAAAAATTAACTGGGTATGGTGGCAGGCGCCTGTAGTCCCAGCTACTCAGGAGGTTGAGGCAGGAAAATTGATTGAACCTTGGAGGCGGAGGTTGCAGTGACTCGAGATGGAGCCACTGCACTCCAGCCTGGGTGACTGAGTGAGACTCTGTCTCAATAAAATAAAATAAAATAAAATAAAATAAATCCATTCGGGGCCTGAACGAGGCGAGACTCTGGTGTGGTCAAGGGCTTAGACAAAGCTGGGGGTGGATGCCTTGGGTTTGGTTCCAGGTCTGGAAGTCTCCGTTCTTCGACTGTAAAATGTGAATCGTCTTTTCTGACTCATCTGTAAGGACTTGGTGTGCAGTGGGAACCCAGGAGCATGTGGGGGTGAGGCTGGGCTGCCCCATCCTGGCCCAGGACTCTGAGCCCAGCCAGGGCAGGTATGACAGCCGGTCAGCGGGCCGCGCAGTCAGGGATGAGTCCAAGGAGGAGGCCGCACATACCATTTCCCTGGCACTGCCCACAGCCTGCAGCCTTTGTGCATTTCTGAGGCCACAGTGCCCCCTGGCGGCTGTGCAGCCTACCCCAAAGGACAGCGTCCTGGGTCTCAGGCCTCCGACTTCCTCTCTGCAGCCCCAACAGCTCACCCTAAACAAGGTTATTGTCACCATGTTACATGTCATCATTTGGGACCAGAAAGGGAGATCCAGTGGCCCTGAGTCGCACAGTCAACCAGAAACAAGGCCAAACCTCACCCTCAGGGCAGCCTGGCTCCTGGGTCACTCAAGTCCTGCCTGGCAATGCATGCTTGGGTCTGGGTCCCTTCCCCGACGTCTCTCACCCTCCTGCAGGGCAGGAAAGTCACAGTTTGGATGCTTTGTTATAAAGATGACCCTGGCACCTGGAGGAGGGAGAGACAGACAGGGCTGTGGGTCAGGGGACTCCTTGGGGACCACACCACCCCCACCACTGCAGCTGGAGCCTCTGTTGGGGGCGGGACCAAGCACCTCTGCTGTCAGCCCAGAGATGGGACCCCTACACACCCCACTGCACCCCCGGCAGCTTTCTCTGCCTCTCCTACCCCCAGGCTTCCCACTGGACATTATCCCAGAACATCAGCTATGGAAGCAACTTAAGCCTCTTTGCCCCTGCATGACAAGCAAAGTGAGGCCCAGAGAGGGAAAGGTGCTGGCCAGGGCCCCCCAAACAGCTGTGGGCAGAGCCACGTTGCACCGGTTTCTCCTAATCCCTGACCTGAGCTCCTTCTCCTACCCAGGGGATTTCACCAATCCAGAGAGTACTTGGGGCCAGGAGTGCCTCTGACAGTCAGGGAGGGCTTCCTGGAGGAGGCCCTAGGTCTAATGGGGTCTTCTAGGCAGTGGTGAGTTGGGAAGGAAGAGCCAGCACTCTCATGGCATCCAGGCGGCCCTGCTTCCAGACCGTGGGTTGGAGGGGCAGAACCAGGGGAGGGCACCAAGCGTCCCACCAGGCTCCCTCTGACGGCCATGTCTTCCTTTGGCCACAGGACGCTGTGCGGAGCTGCAGGTCCGTGTCACTGAGGCTGTGGCCACAGCCACTGAGCAGAGAGAGCTGATCGCCCGCCTGGAGCAGGACCTGAGCATCATTCAGTCCATCCAGCGGCCCGATGCTGAGGTGAGCCCACCTCCCTGCCCCATGGCCATCTCGCCACCTACCCAGGGTTATTTTAGCCTCTGCAAACACTGACTTCCCAGATTCGCCTGTGTATCAGGCAGCTGGGGACAACCCAGAAGGGCTGTCACCTAAAACCATTGGGTTCTCCCTGCTTACTCCATGAATACCACCCTGCCTCCGATTTGGGGTGACAGGCCATGGGGCAGAGGCCACAGGGCTTCCTAGCGGTAGCACGGAGGCCCCTCTTTCCAGGCACTGCCCTGAGAGCAGAGGCAGAGCAAGGCCAGGACCATGCACCCATCTCCCAGCTAAAGGACCTGGAACCCAGAGATCACAGCAGGCTGGGGCATAAACAGCCCAGGGAGGGCATCTCCTCGCCCACCTGCCATTCTATAGAGGCCACAGTGGGACTCTGGGAGAGAAGTCTGGGCTGTCCCAGGTCTCGTGGCAGGCTGGTTGCAGGGCCAGGGAGGCCCAGGTGTCTGATGCATGTCAAAGCTGAGTGGCTGCGAGGAGAGCCGCACTGCTGCTGAACTCTGGCCTCAGGAGTGACTCAGGGCCCAGCCATCTCTTCTTTGATAGCTCATGCCACGCGTCCAGGTCCGGGCCCTCCTGCAGCCAGCCTGCACCCCGGACGGCCCCACCCACTCCTTGCCACACCCACCCCGCCATTTGCCTTGGCCATGCTGAAAGGGAATATTCCGTGCCCACTGTGTGGAGGCACCTCCTCATCGCTTCCTGTCACCTGCAGGGTGCCGCCGAGCACCGCCTGGAGAAGATCCCGGAGCCCATCAAAGAGGCCACTGCCCTATTCTACGGTAAGGAGAGGCCTGACCAATGGAGGGAGGAGGAGGGAAGAGGAGACAGGTGATACCGCCTGAGAACCCAGATCCCCAAAGAGTAGTCCCTTCCTCTAAGAAGGTCAGGCCCCCACGCCTGCAATGCAGCAGCAACCTTCGAAGGGTCAGGTAAGGCCAGGTGTGGTGGCGCACATCTGTAGTCCCAGCTACTTTGGAGGCTGAGGTGGGAGGATCGCCTGAGCCCAAGAATTGGAGGCTGCAGTGAGCTATGATGGTGCCACTGCACTCCAACCTGGGCGACAGACCGAAACCCTGTCTCTAAAAAACAAAAAGGTGAATGAGCCCCCAACCTGCCTTTCTGGATCTTAGCCTGACACCCCCCACCTTGGGGCCCTGACCCTTCGGCCCTGCCGGTAGCCCGTGAAAGGCTGGTGAGTGGTGATCAGCCAGGCCTCACTGCCAAAGTGCAGCCAGAGGTCCATGCAGTGAGGCGAAGGCAGCCTCCTTGGGTATTGAGGACAGAACCTGAGGCTGCTGGACTGGGATACTGGGGGTGTGCCCATGCCTCCCCAGTTCCCCTCCTGCCCCTTCGCTTCCCCAGGGGATATAGGCCTAGTCTGACAGCTGCAAGGGTCTCAGATTCAAGGACAGAGTGACTGGGAGGGGAGTTCTGGGCCTGGCCCTCTGACAGTGCAGACGGGGTTGCTGGGCCCTTCCCCAGAGTCCGTATTGTCAGGGCAGCCCCTGCCATCCATTGTCACGCTCCCCAGTTCCCCTGGCTGTCCCCTCCCCTTCCCTGACCTGCCCAGCACCAGGGAGTCAGACACCATGTGGCTTCTACCCCATGGCATTTGGCCAGAAGTCCCCCAGGGCTGGGGGACCCGCCCCAAAGGGCCCCCTGCTGGGTTCCGCCTCCTGCCACCCCAAGCCACCCTCCTCTACCTGCTAGGACCTACAGCACCAGCCAGCGGTGCCCTGCCAGAGGGCCAAGTGGATTCACTGCTTTCCATCATCTCCAGCCAGAGGGAGCGCTTCCGTGCCCGGAACCAAGAGCTCGAGGCCGTGAGTCACATCCTTCTCTCCCTGATGCTCCTTGGGCCCAAGGATACAGTGGGGGAACACACAGGCTTTCAGGAGAGATGCGGCACAGACCGTAAACCTCAGGGGGAAGAGATTTGTTCTGTGCAGTCAGGAAGGGCTTCCTGGAGGAGGTCATGCCACACTGGGCTTTGAAAGAAGACTCAGATGCTCACAGTAGAGGAGACACGGGGGCCAGTGAGCCAGAAGGGAGCATAGATCATTCCAGGCGAAACAAGTCACAGGCGAGTGCCCTCTTGCCAGGCTGGGGGACATGGCCTTCAATCTGCAGGGAGGGGCACCAAGGAAAGATTTAAGCCAGGCAGTGGCGCTGCAAGAATGCAGGGTGAGCCCGGCGCGGTGGCTCACGCCTGTAATCCCAACACTTTGGGAGGCTGAGGCAAGCGGATCACTTGAGGTCGGGAGTTGGAGACCAGCCTGGCCAACATGGTGAAACCCCGTCTCTACTAAAAATACAAAAATTAGCCGGGCGTGGTGGCAGGCGCCTGTAGTCCCAGCTACTTGGGAGGCTGAGGCAGGAGGATCGCTTGAACCTGGGAGGTAGAGGTTGCAGTGAGCCGATGAGATCGTACCACTGCACTCCAGCCTGTGTGACAGAGCAAGACTCCATCTCAAAAAAAAAAAAAAAAAAAAAATCCTTCCTTTTTAAGGCTGAATAATATTTTATTGTGCATAAGAGCACATTTTGTTTATCCATTCAGCTATTCATTTCCGTTGCTTCCACCTTTTGGCTGTGGGAAATAATTCTGCTATGAACATGGATGTATAAATATCTCTCCAAGTCTCTGCCTTCAATTCTTTTGGGTATCTACCCAGGAGTGATATTACTGGATCCTATGGTAATTCTATGTTTAACGTTTTTAGAGGACGCGTCATACTGCCATATACTTTTTTTGTACTGCTCAAGTTTTGGTTGTGTTTGTTTCTTGAGACGGAGTCTCGCTCTGTTGCCCAGGCTGGAGTGCGGTGGCACGATCCCGGCTCACTGCAACCTCCACCTCCCGGGTTCAAGCGATTCTTCTGCCTCAGCCTCCCGGGTAGCTGGGATTACAGGCATCTGCCATCACACCCAGCTAATTTTTGTATTTTTAGTAGAGACAGCGTTTCTCCATGTTGGCCAGGCTGGTCTCGAACTCCTGACCTCAGGTGATCTGCCCACCTCAGCCTCCTAAAGTGCTGGGATTACCGCGCTGGCCACTGCTTGAATTTTGAATAGTGTGAAAGAAACACTTATTCAAGCATTTGAATAAATTGAAAACTGAGATTCCATTTCACCTTGCCCTTAGATTGGCAAATATGAAAACCACACAGTGTGTGATTCCATGAATACGAAACATCCGGTATAGGCAAATCCATAGAGACAAAAAGGAGACTGCCGGTTACCAGGCAGTAGGGGAGGAGGGAATGGGGAGTGACTGCTGGCAGGTTTGGGGTTTCTTATTGAGGTGATTTTAAATGTTCTGGAATTAGGTAGTGGGGATGGTTGCATAACATTCTGAATACAAATGACCGAACTGTACATTTTGAAATGCTGATGTTTATGTTATAGGTATTATATCTCAATAATAGTTTTTAAAAGGCTAATACCAATGACAAAAAAAAGTGTGAAGAAATCTGACCAGGCATTGTGGCTCATGCCTGTAATCCAAGCACTTTGGGAGGCTGAAGTGGGAGGATTGCTTGAACCCAGGAGTTTGAGACCAGCCTGGGTAACGCAGTGAGACCCCGACTCTGCAAAAATAAAAAAGTAGCTGGGCATGGTGGTGCGAGCCTATAGTCCCAGCTACCTGGGAGGCTGAGATGGGAGGATCACTTCAGTCGGGAGGCTGAGGCTGCAGTGAGCTCTGGTCATGCCACTTTATTCTAGCCTGGGTGATAGAGCAAGACCTTGTCTCTAAAATATGTAGACAGCGGCCAGGCGCAGCAGCTCACACCTATAATCCCAACACTTTGGGAGGCAGAGGTGGGTGGATCACCTGAGATCAGGAGTTCGAGACCATCCTGAACAAAATGGTAAAACCCTGTCTTTACTAAATACAAAAAAAACTAGCCAGGCATGGTGGCACATGCCTGTAATCCCAGCTACTTCGGAGGCAGAGGCAGAAGAATTGCTTGAACCCGGGAGGCAGAGGTTGCAGTGAGCCGAGATTGACTGCGTCATTGCACTCCAGCCTGGGCAACAAGAGCGAAACTCCGTATCAAAAAAATAATAAAAATAAAAATAAAAAATAAAATAAAATATATAGACAGGGTCTTGCTCTGTCATATATTAAGGTTGATGCAAATGTAATCATGGTGTTTGCCATTACTTTTAAGGGCAAAAACCACGATTACATTTGCACCGACGTAATACATATGAAGAAACCTGACCCAAGATCCCTGACTTCTGCCTGGGGTGGGGCCGCAGTGGGGGAGGGGGCAGCTTTACAGAGTCAGGCAGGTCAAGGAGAAGGTTGTGGGCACAGAAGGCGCTCCAGGTAGACGGAGCAACACCTGTGCCTGCACCGAGGCCTCTCCCCCACCCCTTTCCTTGCCCCTCTCCCCATAGGAGAACCGCCTGGCCCAGCACACCCTCCAGGCCCTGCAGAGTGAGCTGGACAGCCTGCGCGCCGACAACATCAAGCTATTTGAGAAGATCAAGTTCCTGCAGAGCTACCCTGGCCGGGTGAGGGCCCTCCCCTGGCCTCAGCTGCAGGTGGACCAGGCAGGGAGAGAGAGGCCGATCAGGGCTCTGGAGGTGGGAGGGTCGGGGACCAAGACCTGCTGGGCAGCACTGGGCCCCAGAGGTCCCCTGAGGCCTTCCGACATCTTCCCACCCACCTGCCTGCTAGCTGCCCTCCCTAAGCCGGGAGAAACTCACAGAGTGGAGCTCCTGTCCAGATTCATTCATAAAAACTGGCCAGAAGGGCCAGGCATGGTGGCTCATGCCTGTCATCCCACCACTGTGGGAGGCCAAGGCGGGAGGATTGCCTGAGCTCAGAAGTTTGAGACCAGCCTGGCCAACATGGTGAAACCCCATCTCTACTAAAAATAATAAAAAAGTAGCCAGGCATGGTGGCGCATACCTGTAGTCCCAGCTACTCAGGAGGCTGAGGCAGGAGAATCGCTGGAACCCAGGAGGCAGAAGTTGCAGTGAGCCAAGATCACACCACTGCACTCCAGCCTGGGCAACAAGAGCGAAACTCCGTCTCAAAAATAAAATAAAATTAAATTAAATTAAATTAAATTAAAATAAATAATAAAATAAATAAAATAAAATAAAATAAAATACTAGCCAGAAGGGCCGGGCACGGTGGCTCATGCCTGTAATCCCAGCACTGTCAGACGCCGAGGCGGGTGGAGTTTGAGACCAGCCTGGCCGACATAGCGAAACCCCGTCTCTACTGAAAATACAAAAATTTGCCAGGCATCGTGGCACGTGCCTGTAGTCCCAGCTACTCAGGAGGCTGAGGTGGGAGGATCACTTGAGCCCAGGAGGTAGAGGCTGCAGTGAGCTGAGATCCAGCCACTACACTCCAGTCCAGATGACAGAGCAAGACCCTGCCTCCAAAAAATAAAAATAAATAGGCTGGGCATGGTGGCTCAGGCCTGTAATCCCAGCGGTTTGGGAGGCTGAGGCGGGCGGATCACTTGAGGTCAGGAGTTCCAGACCAGCCTGGCCAACATAGTGAAACCCCATCTCTACTAAAAATATAAAAATTAGCTGGGCGTGGTGTCATGCACCTGTAATCTCAGCTACTCAGGCGGCTAAGGCAGGAGAATCGCTTGAACCTGAGAGGTGGAGGTTGCAGTGAGCTGAGGTCACACCATTGCACTCCAGCCTGGGCGACAGAGTGAAACTCTGTCTCAAATAAATAAATAAGCAATAATAAAAAATGTAAACAGGATTTGGTCCACACTCCAAAAAGCAACCAAGAGAGTGGATCAGAAACTCACTTGCCGAGTTTTTCTGGGCTAGGGAGGCCTGTGCGTAGCTTCTCTCAGACCCCAGGCCTCCCAGGGACCACCCCGTGCCAGGAAACCCTTTCTATGAGTGAGAGAAGAGCGTGGGGCACAGTGGGGCAGGGATTCATCTCTCCCCCTCCCTTTGGGGCCCAGCAGCCACCAGCCCCGTCCCCACCCATCAGAGCCGCTCCTTGGCCACCAGAGGGCACTCAGACTCTGCAAACCAGCCTGGCTCTGGGTGGCCAGCTGGGGGGCGTCTCCTCTCCCAGCTGCCTGCCGGCCCGCATGACCACCCCACACTCCCAGCAAACCCACCTTCCTGCACCTGCGCCCGGCCCTACCTGGGCCTCAGTTCCCCATCTGTGCCCAGAGGCACTGTGGCCCTGACCCCATGGGTAACTCCATGCCCCTGTGGCAGGAGGCACCAGCCACATTCACGTTGTCACCCCAGCACCCTCTCCTCCCACCTCTGGGATCTAGGGCTCCCTCCCCCACTTCCCTTTTTTGCAGATGAGGAAACTGAGGCTCCCCTGGGCTCCTGCCCTTCCCGCTGGGCCCCAAGGCACTGACTGGGTCTCTTCCCCTCCCTGTCTGTGCAGGGCAGCGGCAGTGATGACACGGAGCTGCGGTACTCGTCCCAGTACGAGGAGCGCCTGGACCCCTTCTCCTCCTTCAGCAAGCGGGTTCGTGAGCCCAGCCTGGGCAGGGGAGGGGAGGGGCCTCAGCCCAGGGAAGCCCCCATCACCTGGCCCCCATCCCTGAGCACTCGGCCTTCCGTGGCTCCCCTCGTCTGGGTGCTCTCGGCCAGCCTTGCCACACCAGCCCTGCACACTCTGGCCCCTCAGGCCAGGAGCCCCCCCAAGACAGCCTCCCCACCGCTTCAGTGCAATGTAGCCCCAGGGCCCATTCAGGAACACCTGCCGACGGCTACCTGAGGGTGTGTGGCAGTGACCAGGTTAACCTGGAGTGCATTTAGGGGACAGGCAGACAAGGAAAAACCAGTTACAGCTCCCAGAGTCAGGCGATCCATGGTGGGGACCCCACCCTACAACTCCCCTCCCCCACCCAGACTGCAGAAGCTCTGCCCGTGGAGAACTTTCCCGTGGGCAGAATGGGCGGCTGCAGAGGCGGGGAGGGGCTCTCACAGATGTCAGGGGAGTCCAGAATGTCACACTGAGTAGACTGTGCACCCAGGGAAGCCCCTGGCAGCACCCTGGCAGCCCCCTGGGGGTCTGCAAGAACAGCAGGCAGGGTGTCCTGTGGCTGGCCAGGCCCTGCTCTCTGCCACAAGCCAGGGCCTGTGAGGTCCTCTGGGGTCCTTTCCTGATTGTCCCTCCCTGTGCAGGAGCGGCAGAGGAAGTACCTGAGCCTGAGTCCCTGGGACAAGGCCACCCTCAGCATGGTGAGTCCCTGCCCCTACCCGCCCCTTCCCCGGACAGGCCTGAGCCTCTGTCTCCAGGCACCTCTTCACCTGCCCTACAGCCCAGGCTGGAGGAGCCGCCTGCCCTGCCAAGAGTGGCTGTGTGATCTGGGACAGGGTCTCTCCCCTTCCCGGGCAGATCCTCTGAGATCATGGTTCACAGCGTGGTTCTGAACTGGGCTGTAGCGGGGGCCATTCCTCAGAATTCCTGCAGCCTAGAGTCAGGCGTGGTGGCTCACTCCTGTCATCCCAGCACTTTGGGAGGTGGGAGGATTGCTTGAGCCCAGGAGTTCGAGACCAGCCTGGGCAACACAGTAAGACCCTGTCTCTACAAAAAATAAAATTAGCCAGGCGCAGTGGTGTGCACCTGTAGTCCCAGCTACTCAGGAGGCTGACGGAGGAGGATCACTTGAGCCTAGGAAGTCAAGGCTACAGTGAGCTATAACCACTACATTCCAGCCTGGGCAACCTTGTCTCAAAAAAATGTTTTTAAAGAATTCCAGTGGCCGGGCATGGTGGCTCACGCCTGTAATCTCAGCACTTTGGGAGGCCGAGGTGGGCGGATCACCTGAGGTCTGGAGTTCGAGACCAGCCGGGCCAACATGGTGAAACCCCATCTCTACTAAAAATACAAAAATTATCTGGGTGTGGTGGCGCTCGCCTGTAATTCCAGCTACTCAGGAGGTTGAGGCAGGAGAATCACTTGAACCCAGGAGGCGGAGGTTGCAGTGAGCCAAGATCGTACCACTACACTCCAGCCTGGGCGACAGAGGGAGACTCCGTCTCAAAAAAAAAAAAAAGAATTCCAGCAGCCCATGTCCCTGGCCCATAATGGTGGAATGGGGGCCCCAGCTTCCTGTCCCTTCCCTCCTCTTGCCACCCTAGGGCCCTTTCTGTGAAGCCCAGGCAGCCCTGCAGGGGTGGGTGAGGCCGGCCCCATCCCCACTCACCCCTCACCCCTTCCTTGCTCCCAGGGGCGTCTGGTTCTCTCCAACAAGATGGCGCGCACCATCGGCTTCTTCTACACACTGTTCCTGCACTGCCTGGTCTTCCTGGTGAGTGTGCACACGGGTGGGCCAGGGACACATTCACCACCCCCAGCCCTGACCTCCAGGGCAGCAGGGGCCTGTTACGGTGGCCTGGCCCCTGGGCCTACCCCAAGCTGCATCTCAAGCTTGCGGCCACGCCTCTCCCCTTTGAGAGCCTTGGCCCACCCCAGGGACAAGAAGGACCCACCCCATTGGGACCTCTGGCCAGGGCACCAGCCAGGCCGCTCTGTGAAAAAGGCCTGGCTGATTGCCTCTGGGACTGGTCCCAGAGGGGCTTCGTAGGAAGAAGGGATGGAGTGGGAAGGGAGCAGGTCTAATGAACTCCACCAAGGGACAGTCACGAAGGCTGCACAGGGAAGGGGCGTCTTGAACTAACCTCCTCAGCTGTGGAGGTGGCATTCTAGTTAATGGATAAGGGCCTCCATGTCTGCCAAGTTGGGGGAGAGGAGGGGTGGAAGGCTGTGTCTCTGGAAGGATCCAGCCTTGGGGACTCCTGTCCCCAGCACAGTCAAGATGGCCCCTACAGGGCTAACCTGGGCTCAAGTTCTGACCCCAGGGCCCAGGAGGTCCTGGCCCTTCCAAGGGTTGGCCCACAGTATTAGAGGCGGTGCCTCCGTGTCTGGGCCCATCTGACCATCTGCAGAAACAGTCGGCGCAGGAGCATGTCTAAGGCCACCCGCCCCGGAGCCTGGGGCTCAAGAACCTTTATGTTCCATGCCAGGCCCAGGGGCCACGGGTGGGCTGCAGGGGTGGCCTTGAGGCGAATGGGCAGCTCACCGTGTCTCCACCTGGCCAGGTGCTCTACAAGCTGGCATGGAGCGAGAGCATGGAGAGGGACTGTGCCACCTTCTGTGCCAAGAAGTGAGGACCCCCACTTGGGCCCCCCCTCAGCCCCACAGCGAGCTCCCAGCACCCCCCGCAACACCCCCGAGTTCCTGCCGCATGTCCCCCACTCCTTAGCCCTCCATCACAGCCCCCCATTCTGGCCCTCCCCCTATCCCTACTCCTGGTGTCCACTACCCGCCAGCCCCACCCCATCACATGGTACACACCCCCCTTCCCCAACACACACACTTGGCCTCAGCAAAGCTTCCCGTGTCCCCCAGGTTCGCCGACCACCTGCACAAGTTCCACGAGAATGACAACGGGGCGGCGGCTGGTGACTTGTGGCAGTGATACCCCGGGGCCTCCCCCGTGACAGTGTTGGCTGTACCTCCACCCCGACTGCTCAGTGCATCTAATCACTTAGACTCCCCTGAAGAATCCCCCATGGAAACTGCCCTTATCTGCTGTCCAGCAGCTGCCAGAGGCCCCAGGTCCCCTTGGGTCCCCTTGAAAGAATGTCTCGGTCACATCAGGCCCGCTAGGACCAGAGAGCCAGCCCCCAATGCCCGGCCAGGCTAAGCCGCAGAGACCCTCTCAGCCCCCACCTCAGGCTAGGGCTCTGCCCGCAGCCTGACCTCTAGCCCTGGTGGCAGAGGTCCCTCAGCTGCGAGGCTGATTGGGTGACCACCCATTCCAGCTGCGGTTAATCCAGCTTGGGCCTGTCTGCACTGCGATCCTCTTGGGCTCTCCTAGGATCCCCCCATGCCCCGTAAGAGGTGGAAGGCGCTTCCTTCCAGGACAGCAGGCTTTGAGTCCAGCACCCCCAGCCTGCCTTTGCCACCGGCCCCACCCTGCAGAGTATATGAGGCTTGACAGAGTCTGCCTCCTCCCCCACTGCACCCCAAGAGAGAGAGCCCCAGCCAGCAGAACAGTTTCTATTACTCGCTCCCTGCCCCCAGACCCACGTGATTTCTGCTGTCTTCTTTAGCAAGATATTCTGGTTTCTAGATAAGGAAGAGTCTCTAATGAGCCCCGGAGCCCCAGTCTCTTCAGACTCATGGATTGGTCTGAGGGGTCTGAACGTCTCCTAGCCAATCAGAACTGGCTGTGGACCACCCTAGCACGGCCACCTCTCAGGGCCACTGGCAGGCCTTCCTGAGTTAGATTTGTAGTTGCATATTTAGCTTTGCACATTTGAAATAAACCACAGTTGCAGCCACCCTGGTGCCCTGTGCTCTGGGACGCTGGAGGGACTGGAGGCTGGTGGGGACGCCTGCGGTGCCACCCCTGGGAGCTGGAGCTGGGGGCTGGCCTCACAGCTGGGCACACAGAACATTCCTCCCCCTCTTCTCATCTCCAGGAATTCCATGAGTACGTTCAGAGCTCTGCTGAAACCCAGATCCAGTGTCTGAGTGCTTTTGAGAGGACAAGTAGCACCATCAAAAAGAGAAACCCATTCCTTTATTCAAAAACCACCCGGGGCCAGGCGCGGTGGCTCACACCCGTAATCCCAGCACTTTGGGAGGCCGAGGCAGGTGGATCACTTGAGGTCAGGAGTTCGTGACCAGCCTGGCCAACATGATGAAACGCTGTCTCTACCAAAAATACAAAAATTAGGCGGGCATGGTGGCGCATGCCTGTAATCCCAGCTACTCAGGAGGGTGAGGCAGGAGAATCGTTTGAACCCGGGAGGCGGAGGTTGCAGTGAGCCAAGATCGTGCCAGTGCACTCCAGCCTGGGAAACAGAGTGAGACTCCATCTCAAAAAAAAAAAAAAAACCACCTGTCAGGCTGTGGTTGGGTGTATGACGTGTCTTGGTCCACGTCAGTTCCTGGGGAATCTCTGCTTCCCTTTCTGTGCTCCCCTTTCCCATGGGCCCCCACCTGCCAGGGGCTGCAGAGCCCATGCCCATCAATCCCCCTGAGCACCAGCCTCGCATGGGAGCCCCCCTGAGCCACAGGTTCTGGGCCACCTCACCTCCAGCCCAGCCTCGGATGGAGGAGCGCATTCTCTGGGTCTGGAGTGGGTGCATTAACCCATTGTCCAGGCATCACAAGACTGGCTACAAACCCAGGTCCCCCACTGCAGCCCACCAGGCCAGGGTCTCCTGTGCTACCTCTGTCTCCATTTTAGTTCTGAACAGTCTAAAGCGTGTGTATCCAGGGGCCTTTCTTTGGGGTCCCAGTCCCAGCACCCCTCATCTCCCCTATGAGGACTTCCTCCAAGCCCCTCAAGCCTCCTGCCCTCAGGGACCCATGATGGACCTTTCCTCCCCGACCCTCATTCCTATCCCCAGCGAGGTGACAGCTGCTCTTGGCCAACCACGCCCCCTCCACCCCCACAGCCACTTCCACATCTCCATCAGTTCCTCCTTGTGGGTCCGAGGCGCTCTGCCGCCGGCCCCTCCTCGCTTCCTCCTCCCTGGGGATGGATCCAAGCTATTGTCCTGCCCATGGCTTTCCATCTCAGGACCCTCTCTGGCCACTATCATCCCAGCAGTGGAGTTCAGCCCACTACTCTGAACCAGGTTAGTCCACCGCGGGTCAGGCTCTCCCCCCTCCCGGGAGGGTGGAGACCACAACCAGGCCATTTATGGAGCTTCCCTTTCTCCCACTCTCGGACACCCCCTCCTCCCCTTTCCCGGCCGCATTCATAGGTGTCCTGGTTCCCAGCCAGGCGTGCAGGCCTGTGTGCAGCTCCGATCGAGGCCTGGCGCACTGCCGAAGCTTTCATTAAAGTGTCTGCTGGCCTGGTCCTGCGGAGGGAACAGAGCGGAGATGTGGGGCAGCAAAGGGGCCTGCCTGGCTTCCGTGCCCCCGTGGAGGGCAGCACGGGGGTTCTGGGCAGCAGGTGAGGGCCCTGTCCCCTCCACCTTCAACTCTGGAAGCCCCACCTTTCCATCCCTAAGAAGGGTTTGATAAAAGCCCTTGTCTGTCCAGCCTCCTGGGAAATTAGAGATGGGAAATGGCTCTGGGAAAAGTCAGAGGTCAGTTTGGGCCCAGGAGGGCGACAGATGGAGGCAGCTCCGGCTGGCAAGGAGACCAGGACAGAACTGCCAGAGGTGGGGGCAGGGGACAAGGAGGGAGATGAGAGGAGAAGACACCCAGGGATCCCCCCTGCTATCTCTAGGAGCAAGACTACTGTCTTCTCTGAGCGGCCCCTTCCACACCTCTGCCCCCACCGAAGCCCTCCCTCCCCTCTCAGACCCCTTCCAGGCCTGCTGAGCCCCCTGCACCTCTTTCAGGAAGCCTCCCAGAGCCCCCGCGCCGTGCCCTCAGCACCAGGGGTCAGGCTACAAGTGCCCCGCAAAGCCCAGCGGGACTGTTTCCTTAGCCCCACTGGTCTCTGCCCTAACGCAGGCGAGTTCTGGAGCCAGGCAGGGGTGAGCGAGGTGCCAGGGCTGTGGCCCCTCATCGCCCCTCTATGATCTCTGACACCTCTCCGAGTGGCATCAGGCCCCCATCACAGCGAAGGCTGCGTGGTGGGGGCACTGCGCTCAGGGGGGCCGTCCCACCCTGTGGCCCGGGGGCGATTTCCCGCACCGGAGGGCTGCAGGGAGGGGGCGTGGAGGCGCCCTCGGGATTTATGAGAACCAGGCGTCGACTTCCTCCGTTGCGACATCCAGGCCTCCTCGAGGCTCCCATTGTCCCCGCTGCGGAGGGTCTGGCCACAGCGGCGGCTCCCGCGAAGCACCCGTCAGCGAGGGGCGCTTCCAGGGCGTCCGCGTCCCATACACCCGCCACGCAGGACATTCCCCCGGCCCCACGCGCCGCGCTCCCGGGGCCACCACCACCACCCTGGGCTCGAGGAGTGGCCTCCGCGAGGAGGAGTGGGAGTCCCGCGCCTGGCCTGGGGCCGGCTCGGCGACATGGGGACCCCCGCCCAGATGGGGCGACTCGGAGCCGGCTCCTAACCCCTCTCTCCGGGCCCCAGGGCCGGGCAGTCTCGGCACCGCAGCTGCGGGGAGCCAGCAAGCACCGGCCACCGGCGCCGCTCGGGCTCAGCGGATGGCCGGGGGCGCGGCGGGGGCGGGGCCTGAGCGGCGCAAGTGGGGGCGGGCGGGGCGGGGATCACAGCGGGGACGGGGGCGGGGCCATGACGCGCGAGGGGGGGCGGGGCCGGGGCTCGCGGCGGGGGCGGGGGCGGGGCGGGGCGGGGCGGGGGCGGGGCGGGGGCGGGGCGGGGGCGGGGCGGGGGCGGGGCCGGAGCCGGGAGGCGCGCGCCTTGCGGGCGGGGGGCGCGCCGCGCGGGGCTGGGCTCGGAGCGCGCGGAGCTCGGCTGCCAGAGAGCCGCGCGGGGGACGCGCCAGGACCGCGAGGAGCGCACGAGCCTTCGAGGCGGTGAACGAGGGAGGGAGCAGCCGCCACCGTCGCCAGCTCGCTCCCGGAGGGAGCCCAGTCCGCCGCGGGCCATGAGCCACCGGGCCCGGGGAGCCCGGCCGCGGTCCGGACAGCGCTCAGCCGGCGCCCCAGCCCGCTCGGCCGCAGCTGCGCGCCTGTAGGTATGGCCTCCTTATATCCCGTTCCTCGCTCCCTGGTCCTTCCCCTGGGACCCCTGTCTGTCCCCGGGGACGTGCGCTGTGTGCGCACCGCTGCCCGGAGGAGAGCGGCCGCACGCGCCTCAGTCCGCGCGTGTCGTCTTTGTGTGCGCGGGTGGGAGGGAGGAGGGCGCGCGAGGGAGGGGACGCGCCCCCGGCTGGATCGGCTCCCCGATCCCCATCCCGGGCGGGGCGGGGAGGGGAGCCTCTGGAGGGGCCGAGCCGCCTCTGGAGCAGCTGCGCCCCCGCCCCCTGCTAGGGCCCCGGCCGGGTAGTGGGGCGAGAGCAGCCGGGCCCTTAGAGGAGGGGTCTCTGGTTGGGGGAGGGGGTGCCCAGGTCTCTTCCCTACGCTGGGAGCGCTGGGAGGGTGCGTCAACCTAGAATGAGGGTGAGGGCCACGGGGTGGGATCGGGGAGGACCTCCTCCAGGCCACAGTCTCTGGGCAGGCACGCCCTCCCTTTGGCCCAGGCCCCCCTTTCTCGACCCGCCCAGCCGGGGAGCTCCCCGGAACCCCCGATTGCGGGGAGGATCGTGGAGGGTGCCCAGGAGGCCGGCGCCTTTAAGAAGGGGCGGGTTCGTGCCCTCCATTCAGGCCCTTGGGCCTCGGCCATTGATGAACCTGCGGGCAGCGCGGGCCGGAACCGCGCCAGCCCAGCGGGCTGAGGCCGGGCAGAGGCAGGGACGCATCCTGGGCCCCTGCAGCCCCGAAGTGGGGGCCTTCAGGGAGGGAAGTCTGCAGTGACTGGAGCCTCTCAGGAGCCACGCAAGGCAGACCGGGCAGCCCCAGGCGAGACCCTGAGCACGAATAAGCCAGGATCTACGTGCACTTCGAGCTAGTGCAAGGGAGAGCCTCAGGCTAGGCTGTCAGACCTGGGTGGAGCCCTACCAATGCCCCCGAGCCAACATCACCTACCCTGTAAAATGGGATGGTGCTGCCTGCCTCCTGGCTAAGGGACCGGCAACTCCCGGCAGGAATTGCGTCCCAGAGTCAGGTCCCTGGAGCTCCTCTGGGAGGACTGGGGGCAGGGGGTGTGGTTTCCCCAAGAGGTTTTGACTGCCTCTTGAGCTGAAGCCCCCCTACTCTGTCCCACCTTGAACTCTTCCAACCTCTTCCCTCCTGGCCTCCTCGCTCCACGCAGGAAGAGGTTGGGAGAGTGACCTAGAACTTTTCAGCTCCAGGAACTTTGGGAGAGGTCTGGTGGTGGCGGTGGTGGCACTTCTTTTAGGCTAGTGTGGATCAGGGCATTTTTGGGGGTCTCAGAGACAGTTTCCCGCCAGCTACTTCCTTAGAGGTCTGTCCCAACAACATACAAGAACAGCCCCACCCCGTGGCAGGCCGGCTTCTGATGCTGCTTGGTTGAATGCTTCTGGGTAATCAAGGGTTAATGCGCACGCTTTTCTTTTTACCCTTGTGAAAAATCTGTCTAAAGTGTCTAAACCCCTCTTCCCTACTTAATGTGAGTCTCCTAGGGAGGACTTCTGTACAAATACCCAGGGGTGGCCTTCCCTTGGGGGTCTTGGAAGTGGGATCTCCACCCAAGTGATCCTGGGCCTCCCAGGGCTGAGCTTTTGGTTTCAAACTTACTTGTGCCAAGCTAAGGGCATCAGGGTCGCTGTTCGTGTCATCTTTACAACAACCCTGTGGGTTTAGTGCTATTATTATCCCCACACACTTAGGGAAGGGAGGTGACTGGCCCAAAGTCCCGCAGTCAACAAGCCAGGCCTCCCAACCACTGCTCTCTGACAAGAGGCTGGCACTTCTTGCCCTGCCTACCCAGCCTGGGTTGCAAGGAATTGGGGGTTTAGGGGCTTCAGACCTCCTGGCTGCTGTCTTCCTGGGGCTACGCTCATTCTTACTGTCCAAGTGAGGCCAGGGGACTGGTCAGAGCCCTGGGTCCTGGGGAGGTTTCTCTTCCCCGCTCACCTGGCTGGGTGCTGTTTTATGGCTATGCTGTGTCTAGGGGGATAGCAGGTGTGACCCCTCAACACGAGGTCACAGCCCACACCTGTTTGGGCAGAGCAAAGCAGGGCATCGCTGTGTGGGCGTGCAGCATCTTTTGGTTCCTCTGGGTGAAGCAGGGTTTGGGCCCCATTCTCCACATACTTCCGGGCCATCTGAGGGTAGCGCCCACCTGCGGGGTGGGGAGGACAGCCAGCCAGGAGCTCACGGTCTGGTGGAAGAGACAGGCCACAGCCATGCGGTGTGGTGGAGGGGCAGGGGGCAAGGGTGGAGGTGGGGACAGGATCAAGGGGCGTTCCCGAAGCCTCTGTGGGCTTGGGGGCCTGCCTGCTATTGGGGCAGAACAGGGGAAGTAGGCAGTGCCTGGCTGGGTGCTGAGGCTCTGTGCAGAGGACAGGCAGGAATTGGAGGAAGAGGATGTATTCGAACTTGGATGTGGTGAGTTTGAGGTACCTGGAGATCAGCCAGGCTGGGAGTTGAGCTCAGAGAAAAGCCCAGGGAAGCTTTATTAGCACCTGTAGTCCCCAGAGTTCGGGGATGCTCAGATCTTAGGGGTGCCACCAGAGGTCTCAGGAGGCACTGGTATGAGTGTCCTGGAAAAGCCAGAAGGCAGCTGGGTGGGATGAGTTGGTGAGGGGCACTAAGGGGGTATCCTGCAGGTTTAGGGGGCTGGGCCAGGGCCCATGTGAGACTTATGACACTGGGGGAGTGGAAGGGGCTGAGTGTCTCAGGCCAGAGCTGGAGATGGGGGGGAACCTCTGCTGTGCAACCCCAGAAAGGCAGGGTGGGGTGGGAGTAACCAGGGCCGGTGCAGCTGGAACCAGCCCAGCCTGCCCTCCACCTGCAGAGCCCATCCAGGAACTGTCCAGCACTGGGCGCTCCTGAAGGAGGCTGAGTCTGCCTCTTGAGCCCACAGGCCCTGGCTTAGCTTGTTGTCCTGGCCCCCACTCCCTGCTCATCTGACCCCCACTTCCTGCAGAGCCCAGCTGTGGATTCCCCTACCCCCACCCAGCCACTCATAGTGCCCCATCCTCTAAAGGTAGTCATTTCCTTTCCTGAAACAGGGATTCAGTCTTCCCACTCTGCCCTTGGAAGCGGAGTTCCCCAGAAACAGGTCTCAGAAAGGGACCAGCCTGGAACTTGGCTCCCTACCCCCTTTTTTTTTTTTTAATTTTTTTGAGACAGAGTCTTACTCTGTCGACCAGGCTGGAGTGCAGTGGCGTGCAATCTCAGCTCCCTGCAACCTCCACCTCTGGGGTTCAAGCAATTCTCATGCCTCAGCCTTCTAAGTAGCTGGGGTTACAGGTGTGCACCACCATGCCTGGCTAATTTTTGTATTTTTAGTAGAGATGGGGTTTCAACGTGTTGGCCAGGCTGGTCTCAAACTCCTGACCTCAAGTGATCCACCCACCTTGGCCTCCCAAAGTGCTGGGATTACAGGTGTGAGCCACTGCACCTGGCCTCCCCTTTTGTCCATTCCACGCCAGACCCCTCCCACCTGGCGCCTGACACACAGTGGGAGCTCACCACTTCGTGGTGGCCAGAGCATGGTGGGTGACAGTCACCTCCCTCCCCAGAACCCCATTTCTTCATCTCTACATTGGAGAAACAACTCTTTCTTACAGGGAAGATGTGGGGAGAAGGGTTTTAACAGGGCCATGGCCCACTGAAATGTGGTTTCTAGAACGCTGACCTTGGCCACACTGGAGCCTGGGTTTATGTGTTGGGGCAGTGGGTACCTCTGCAGCCGCCTGCACGAGCAGTTGGAGGAAAAGGGAATGAATAGAGCTGTGATTTTTAAACAAATTGCTTATTTAATCTTCATGACAGCCCCTTGAGGTTGGTACTGCCGTCACCTCCATCTTAACAGATGGGGAAACTGAGGCTGCAGAGTCCGAGGGGTCATTTCACGGGGTAGCAGGGCAGCTGGGATCCAAACCCAGACAGTCTGACTCCAGATCTCAGACTTTTAACACTGTCCCAGTGTGTCAAATGACCAGAGGTGACCATAGGGAGACGCCCAGGCAGTGGGGCTCCCTTTGCTGGGGAACAGCTGTCAAATGCAACTGTGGGAACCCCTGGGACTGAGGGTCTGCAGGCCCCAGTGCGAGCAGGGCTTGTCAAGCTTGGGATGTCTGCAAAAGCCGGGGGGCTCAGCAGAAGGGCTCCCACCCTCCCATGGCGGAGGTAAAGGCTGAGCGTGGCATGAGAGGCCTGGGGTTGTCCTGGGTGCAGGGCTGTTGTAATAGCTGCCTCCAAGCAATGCTGCTCAGGGCGGGCCTTGGACTAGAAAGTTATCTGCACGGAAGAGCAGCTAGAGAAACTAATGCTCAGAACAGCCAAGACCACTTAGTACCTACTCACCCGTACAGAGGCATACAAGTCCCAAGGGCTCTGAATCCACACCTGTCCCCATCGCCTGCCAGAAGGCCCCCCCCCACCCACTCTGCAGCAAAGTCACAGCAAGTTCAAGGGTTAAGTTAAGACCAGAAACCATGCCTACTTTGCCTTCTGCCAGGGTGGTGGAGTGAGCGCAGGTATTCTGGGAGGGGAGAGTTGGGGAATTCCAGCCACATCTGGCAGGAGGCCCTGGTTCAGAGCCTACCTTGTGGGGATGTGGTCTCTGGGGAGGTGAGAAGTAAGATGGGCTTGAAAACCAACACCCACGTATTCAGCAGTGAAGCAGAGACTGTGCTGTGTGCTGTGTTCCTGAATCCACAGGGGAGAGAGAGACTCATACCTAGTCAGCGGGTGGGAGTCACTCCAGGACAGAGGGATGGCCTGCCCAAAGAGCATCTGTGTCCTGCCCAGGGAGGGGTGCAGAGAGGAGGCTGGAGGGGTGGAAGGGACTGCCCCACCAAGGCCAGGAGGGTGCTTGAGGAACAGCAGGATTGAAGGAGCCTCTGTTGTCCAGAGCAAGGCTGAGCGGGCCAGGCCAGTGCTGCTAAGGTCCTGAGGACCCCTAAGGGCAGTGGACATGAGAAGGCATGGCTGGGCAGCTTTTCTGAGGATGGTGGAGGTGAGCAGAGTGAGGCCTTGTCTCTTGTGTCAGGCAAGGAGGTACCCCAAGAAGAGGCTGCACGAGACCAGCCTGGGCAACATAGTGAGACCCCCATCTCTACCAAAATATCAAAAAATTACCCGGGACCAGGTGCGCTGGCTCACATCTATAATCCCAGCACTTTGGGAAGCTGAGGCGGGCGGATCACCTGAGGTCGGAAGTTCGAGACCAGCCTGGCCAAGATGGTGAAACCCTGCCTCTCCTAAAAATACAAAAATTAGCCGGGTTTGGTAGGACGCACCAGTAGTCCCAGCTACTCAGAAGGCTGAGGCAGGAGAATCGCTTGAACGCAGGAGGCGGAAGTTGCAGTGAGCCAAGATCATGCCATTGCACTCCAGCCTCGGCAACAGAGCAAGACTCCGTCTCAAAAAAAAAAAAAAAAATTACCTGGCCATGGCATCATGTGCCTGTAGTCCCAGCTACTTGGGAGGCTGAGGCAGGACAATTGCTTGGGCCCAGGAGTTCGAGGCTGCAGTGAGCTATGATTGCACCACTGCACCCCAGCCTGGGCCACAGAGTGAGACTTTGTCTCCAAAAAAAAGGGCCTCAGTTTCCCCATAGTGAATGGTTCATTGGGGGGTAGGTGGCACTGCCCACCCCAGGACGTAGGAGAGGACCCTTAGTTCTGACCGTCTCCCCCTTCATGCACTTGGTTCTCTGCTGCTCTGAGGACGAAGCTAAGTGAGGGTGCAGGAGGAAGGGGGGTCTCTTGGCAGTGGGGCGCAGCCTTTTGAGGTGCTGCATAGCTAGTTTGACCTGTGGGACCACTGACCATCCCTCCTCTTCCCGGTGATCCTGGTCTCCTGTGGCTGGGATGGTGCTGGGGAGGAGGTGGGGGGGGCGCCCGCTGGACGTGGGCGGGGCTCCTGCCTCTCCCCGCCCCCAGGGCCACCGCCCACTGTGCCGCGCATCTATTGGTCGCAGGCCCATTAGCTGGGGCGGCGAGTCCGACTCATCAATATTTTAAGGAATGACCCGGCCTTGGGGTCCGGAATTGCTGCGCGGGCGGGGGCTGAAGACCGGCTTTTTTTTTTTTTTTGTCCTCCAATTGTCAGCGCTATTTTTACCGCCGGAAAGCCGCCGCCCCCTCCCCCATGCCGGCTGGACCTACTGTCTAGCCGGGCTGGGGGCTGGGGTCTCTTGTCTGAGTTGCTGGTCGTGGGGTTAGGAGAGGCCGTGGCTTGGAAAGGCGATGAGCAGGGACTCCATTAGACTTCCCCTGCCGTCCTCGCTCCATCCCCCACCACCAAAAACCCCTCTGAAGCCCCCATCCCATCAGAGATGGGAAAAAAACAAAACAAAACAAAACATTTTTTTCAGGAGGAGAAGCCAGACAGCCCAGCTGAGCCTAGAAAAACCGGAGGTGGAGGGGTGTAATGGATGGGGGGAGGGTGGTCTACCCGCCCAGTGCTCTGAGGAGGGCCAGCACCATAAGGGGCCCTGGGTGGGCTTCCTTTGTCTCCAACGCCAGTCCTCAGAGAAGCAGCCTGTGAGGGGGAGAGGCAACCCCCTACCTGTCCCTAGTCCCAATGGAATGACAGCCCAGTCTTCAATGTCCAAGGCCATCACTTCTGCATCAAAATCAGGAGCCCCTAGAAGCCACACACAGCTCCAGCAGCCCCATTTTACTGATAGGGAAGTGGAGGCACCAAGAGACACAGGGCCCGGCCCAGGACAGAGTCCAGATCTCTCAGAGCCCAGTCCAGCACTGCCTGGCACCAACTCAGCTGGTCTGTTCGGACACCTTGGGACCATAGGAGGAGAGCTGACCACCAAGAGAGTTAAAGACCATAGGGGTCTTGGAGATCAGAGGGGGAGAGCAGTATAGGGAAGTTTTCCTGGGAGAGGAGAAGGTTTTGTTTTGGTTTGGTTTTTTGAGACAGAGTCTCGCTCTGTTGCCCAGGCTGGAGTGCAGTGGTGCAATCTCAGCTCACTGCAGCCTCAGCTTTCTGGGTGAAAGTCCTCCTGCCTCAGTCCCCCAAGTATCTGGGACTACAGGCGTGTGCCACCACACCTGCCTAATTTTTGTATTTTTAGTAGAGACGGGGTTTCACCATGTTGCCCAGGCTGCTCTCGAACTCCTGAGCTCAAGTGATCTACCTGCCTCCGCCTCCCAAAGTGCTGGGATTACAGGCGTGAGCCACCACATCCAGCCAGAAGAGAGGGTTTTGCACGGTCTAAAGGGAGGGAAGATGTTGACTAGTCGGAAGAGTAAAGTCCCTAGAGAGGGCTTGAAACACCAACCTTGGCAGCACCGAGGTTGGAGGAGCTCCCGCCCTGCCCATGCCTGCACATGGGTTGTAACATTTCAGACACCACCTCCTGTGCCATCTTGCCACTGAGTGGTCAGAAACTGAGAAGAATGGGCTCAAAGGTTGGGAGTGTGGTCAGTGTCACTCACTCAGGGAGCACCCGTGGGGTCACATCTTGAGCCCAGGTCAGCCAAGCTCCCTACATGGGGTCTCCTCCCCAGTTCTGGTCCCAAAGGTGAGTGGGGACAGTGCACTCCTGCCTCTGCCACAGCCAGGCCCCCTTCTCTGTGTCTTGCAGCCTCCCCTCTACAGAGAACCATGTCCGGGCCTCCCTCTCTCCATCTGTAGCCAGGTGGAGGCCTCCCTGCTGGCACTGCTGTTTGGAGACTTATACCTCTAGCTGCTCCACCTGCTTCCTCTGTGCATCCGGGGCTGGACCTACTGAGGGCTTCTGTGCCTGGCATCAGGCCTACAGGCTCCTGGGTGGCCTGCAGGGTTAGGTAGGGGAGGTCAGGGCAGTCCCAACCTCCCAGTGCCTCCCAGGCCAGTCCCTGCCTAGGACCTGGCCACACCTGCCATGCCCTTAGAAGATTCCTCTCTAAGTTCCACTCCTACTCCAGTGAGGGCTACCTGAGACCCACCTGCGACAGCCTCCCCCAGGGCCCTGTCCCCCATCTCTGTGCCTTCTCCCTACCAAGGGTTCCTCCAGCCAGGAGGAAGAGCTGGGGGCAACAGGGATTGATGTCTGAGGACTCGGCACTGGGGCTGACTTCCTGCCTGCCGCTGCCTGCCCCATGTGGGGGCATAATCATCTCACTCAGGGACCCCACATCTACCCTTCCCAGGCTGCCAAGTCACTGGCTCTGAGCCCCGTGGGGGTCGTAATGGTATAGGGAGAGAGATGGCCACCATCAGGAGCACTAGGCTACCAGATAAATGGATGGGCTTGGAGCTCAGGGACAGGGTTTCATGGGTTCAGCTGCGGCCCCACCCCCACCCCAGGAAATGCCACCCCTGCAGGTCATGGCCTGGGCCTGGGCTCGTGACCTTCCCTGGAGGCCATGGTGGTGGTGGTGACAGGTGTGTTCCCGTCTCCACCCCTCAGGGAAGAAGCAAGTTCCAGGAGCCTGGACTTTTGCCCTGCGCACTCTCTGTCTCAGATGGGGAGACAGCCATGAGGACAGACACTTGAAGTACCCTATAACTGGCACCATGCAAGAGAGACAGGCAGGAGGAGACTGTGGGAGCTCAGAGGAGACACTTGTACTGGCCTGGATCAGAGAGAAAGGAGGGGTGTCAGGGAAGGCTTCCTGGAAGAAGTGGCTTCTGGATTAATTATTGAAGGGTGAGTAGGAGTTAGGGGAAGAAAGGAGGAAGCACGGGGCAGGGAAAAGGTCAGGCATGAGCAAAACTCGTGGGTTCCTCAATCCCCATCCTCCCCCCACCTTCCTGAACTCTAACCACCACCACCACTACCCAACCGCCAATGTCCTGATAAGTCCTGCCCCCAACTCATTGTTCAGGCCCCCAGCACCCTCTTTATGTTCTTTGCACTCAGGAAGCCCAACGCAATAACCACCTCTTGAAGGAAACCTTCCAAACTCCCTGCTCCCCTCCCCCAGTACCAAGGCAGGAGTCTTCTAGGAGACCGCTGGTTTGGAAACCTGTCCTTGAAGCTAAGCAGGCTCAACCGGGAGCCCTGTTCCGTCCCTGGGGCTGTCCCTTGGTTATTGACTGCAGATTGATCGCGAGGTTGCCCCAAGGAGAGAGGGAATTCCCACGGTGCCCTATGGCCCAGAGGCCTCGCAGATGATCTCACAGAAATGGGGCAGCTATTTTTACCTGGCATTTAATTACATGGTTTGGATCCCAGAGGAGAGATGAGATGGTGATCCCAGGAGCTGCGAGGGAGGGGCATTCCGGAAACTGTGGGGATCCTGGGAGGACAGGCGAGGGCATGATCCTCTAACTCAGTTCCTTGGAAGGATGGTCGCTTTTCCCCCAACACTAGGCTGGCTCCTTAGACAGGGACTCCCCAGGCACTACATCACCGCACTTTATCACTATTGGTAATTTTCCCCCTGGCTTGGATGGGGGCTGTAAGCACACAGCAGGTTGGACCTGTGTCCCCAGGGGCAATGACAAGGCCCCCAGGTCTGATGGGCTGGGCCCAAGCCACACAGTTTAGCCATCCAGAGCTGTGAAGGACAGAGGGGCCTGGGAATAAGAGGATGAAGCTGGGGTGAGGAGACAGCTGGGATTCCTGGATTGGGGATTCAAAATCGGATTTGAATGGGAATTCTGGGGGAAGCCAGATTCCAGAACGTGGGAATGTAAAAGTAGAAGCGTGCAGGCCATTGTGATGGAAAGAAGCAAGGTCTTCAATGTCAGTACAAAAACTTGGTCCCTTTAGCCAGGCATGGTAGCTCTTGCCCGTAGTCTGAGCTACTCGGAAGGCTGAGGCGGGAGGATCGCTTGAGCCCAGGAGTTGGAGGCTGCAGTGAACTATGACCTCGCCACTGCACTCCAGCCTGGGAGACACTGCAAGACTCTTGTCTCAAAAAAAAAAAAAAAACAAAACCTTGGTTCTTATCCACAGCTTTGCTTTCCAAGGCTTCAGATACCCGTGGTCAACAGAGGTCTGAAAATATTAAATAGAAAATCCCAGAAGTAAACATACAAATAAAAATGTAAATTGCAGGCCATTCTGAGTAGCAGGATGAAGTCCCAAACCGTCCCGCTGTTCTGCCTGGGATGTGAATTATCCCTTTGTCCGGCATATACGCACTCTAGATATGACCCGCTCGCCACTTAGGAGCTGTCTGGGTTATTAGATCCAAAAAAACATAGTGGACCAGGTGCAAGTGGCTCATGCCTGTAATTTCAGCACTTTGGGAGGCCAAGGCCAGAGGATTGCTTGAACCCAGGAGTTCAAGACCAGCCTCATCAATAGAGTGAGATCCCGTCTCACACACACACACACACACACACACACAAATACAGTGTACAGAGGTTCAGTATTAGCCAGTCTCAAGCATCTGCTAGGGTTCTTGGGACATATACCCCTTGAACAAGAGGGAACTACTATATTTGATCCACACTAGGAGGAGACCCCTCAAGTCCTGGAGTCACTGCAGACCTGGGTGAGAACCCTGGACCTGTCTGGTCACTAACAAGCTGTTTGTCCTCAGGCCCCATGTGAGGGCTTAGGCGGTGACAGCTGTGGCATGCCTGGTGTGCCGAACTCATTCATTTGTTCCTTCAGTCAGTGTTTCCCAAGCGCCTGCCATATGCCCAGCACTGAAGACACAGCCATTTCTAGGACTGGCAAAATCCCTGCCTTATGAAACTGGCATTCTCGGGGGAAGGGGGTGGAGGGGGACACACAACCAAGCAACTAAATATATTATCTGTCAGCCGGCAATAAGGATAATGGTGAAAATAGGCAGAGTGCATGGAACGCATCAGAGGGAGTATTGTCATCAGAGAGATTTGTCATTCTCAAGAGTGGTCAGGGAAGGCTATCCGCCAAGCCATTGGTTGAGCAGAAACCCGAAGAAGGTGAGGGAATGTGGAGGAAAGAGCATTCCAGGCATGTGCAAAGGTCCTGAGGTAGAAATTTGGCTGCTATGCTTCTGGGAGGGCAAGGAGGCAGGTGCAGCCAGGGAAGAGTAGCAGGAGGTATATCCAGAGGGGTAAACAGAAGCAGATCATGTCAGACCCTAAGGGCTGTGGATAGGGCTTCGGCTTTTACTCTGACTGTAATAGGAACCACTGCAGGATTTTGTGCAGAGGAGGGACGTGATCTCTCTTGTGTTTTGGTTTTGGGTTTTTGTTTTTGTTTTGTTTTGTTTTGTTTTTGAGTCAGAGTCTCTATCACCAAGCTGAAGTGCAGTGTCACGATCATAGCTCACTGCAGCCTCCAAATCCTGGGCTCAAGCGATTCTGCCACCTCAGTCTCCTTAGTATCTAGGACTGTAGGCATGCCACCACATCCAGATTGGTTTTTGTTGTTGTTGTTTTTGAGACAGAGTCTTGCTCTGTTGCCCAAGCTGAAGTACAGTGGTGCCATCACAGCTCACTGTAGCCTCAACCTCCCAGGCTAAGGTAATCCTCCTGAGTAGCTAGGACTATAGGCATGTCACCACATTCAGATCAACTTTTTTTGTTTATTTTTTGGGACAGGTTCTCGCTCTGTCCCCAGGCTGGAGTACCGTGGCCCCATCACAACTCACTGTAGCCTCAACCTTCCAGGCTCAGGTGATCCTCCTGAGCAGCTGAAACTACAGGTGTGCGCCACCTTGCCCAGCTAATTTTATGTATTTTTTGTAAAGACAGGGTTTTGCCATGTTGCCCAGGCTAGTCTTGAGCTCCTGAGCTCAAGCAGTCCGCTCACCTCGGCCTCCCAAAGTGCTGGAATTACAAGCCAATGTGTAAGCCAATGTGCCCGGCCAAGACAATTTTTTCGTTATTACTTTTTCTTTTTTTCTTCTCTTTTTTTTTTTTTTTTTTTTTTTTTTTTTTGAGGTGGAGTCTGGAGTCTCGCTCTGTCGCCCAGGCTGCAGTGCAGTGGCGCGATCTCGGCTCACTGCAAGCTCCACCTCCCAGGTTCACGCCATTCTCCTGCTTCAGCCTGTGCCTGCCACCACGCCCAGCTAATTTTCTGTATTTTTAGTAGAGATGGGGTTTCACTGTGTTAGCCAGGATGGTCTCGATCTCCTGACTTCGTGATGCGCCCGCCTCGGCCTCACAAAGTGCTGGGATTACAGGCATGTGCCACCACACGTGGCAGTCTTGAGTTTTGGAAATGACTGGGCTCCTGGGAGGAGAACAGACTTCAGAAGAAGTGCGATCAGGATCCCGGGGACCATAAAGCAGCTGCTGGAGTGCTGCATGTGGGAAAAATAGTTATGTGAATCCCAGGACGGCAGCCTGGACCTGGAGGAAGGAGCTGAGTCCTCGGTATATTTCAAAGGTCCAGCCAGCAGGATTCCATGTGACTTCTTCCTTTGTACCCGGCTTTGGGGAACATCAGAAGAGGTCACTGAGGAAGTGAGGTCACCAGAGACGCATGGGGACCCCACTTGAAAGCATCCGTCATCCCAGCCTCTTCTGCCAGCCCCAGGAATGACCCTGAGGTTCCCTGAGACTACTGTTTGGGGAGAGAATGAATGCAGGGCTGGCCCTTCTGCAGACACCACCTCCTGCCTCCCCAGTTGTCTTTCTCTTTCTTTTTGCAGTCTCCCTCTGTCGCCCAGGCGGGAGTGCAGTGGCGCAATCTCGGCTCACTGCAACTTTTTCCTCCTGCGTTCAAGTGATTTTCCTGCCTTAGCCTCCGGAGTGGCTAGGACTACAGGCGTGTGCCACCACGCCTGGCTAATTTTTGTATTTTTACTGCAACCTCCGCCTCTTGGGCTCAGGCAGTTCTCCTGCCTCAGCCTTTTGATGGCTAGGGTTACAGCGTGCACCACCACACCCGGCTAACCGGCTAATTTTTGTATTTTTAGTAGAGACGGGGTTTCACCATGTTGGCCAGGCTGATCTCGAACTCCCAACCTCAGGTGATCCACCCACCTCGGCTTCCCAAAGTGCTGGGATTACAGGCGTGGGCCACAGCGCCCGACCCCAGTTGTCTTTCTCTTTACACACATCCATGCTGCTTGGAATGGCTGCCTGCTGTAGTCCCACAACACACACAGCCCCAGAGAGTCCTAGGGGAGCTGGAAGGAGGGGACAGGTGGGCGCACTGATCACAGGCCTGAAAGTCACTGCGCGCTCTTCTCGCCCGCAGCCGCAGGTGGCTGCGATGGGACGGAAGCCATGAATGGTGCCGGCCCTGGCCCCGCCGCAGCCGCCCCGGTCCCGGTCCCGGTCCCGGACTGGCGGCAGTTCTGCGAGCTGCATGCGCAGGCGGCCGCCGTGGACTTTGCGCACAAGTTCTGCCGTTTCCTGCGGGACAACCCAGCTTATGACACGCCCGACGCCGGAGCCTCCTTCTCCCGCCACTTCGCCGCCAACTTCCTGGAAGTCTTCGGCGAGGAGGTGCGCCGCGTGCTGGTGGCTGGGCCGACTCGGGGCGCGGCCGTGCGCGCGGAGGACATGGAGCCGGAGCCCGCGGACACCTCTGCACTCAAGGCGGCGCCCTACGGCCACTCGCGGAGCTCGGAGGACGTGTCCACGCACGCGGCCACCAAGGCCCGCGTTCGCAAGGGCTTCTCGCTGCGCAACATGAGCCTGTGCGTAGTGGACGGCGTGCGCGACATGTGGCACCGGCGCGCCTCGCCCGAGCCCGACGCGGGAGCTGCCCCGCGCACCGCCGAGCCCTCCGCCGAGCCCCGCGACAAGTGGACGCGGCGCCTGAGGCTGTCGCGGACGCTGGCTGCCAAGGTGGAGCTGGTGGACATTCAGCGCGAGGGGGCGCTGCGCTTCATGGTGGCCGACGACGCGGCTGCGGGCTCCGGGGGCTCGGCTCAGTGGCAGAAGTGCCGCCTGCTTCTGCGCAGGGCCGTGGCCGAGGAACGCTTCCGCCTGGAGTTCTTCGTGCCGCCCAAGGTGAGTTACCCCATAATCCCACTTCCTGGGGGGACCAGAGGAGGCGCCTGGGCAGCAGCTGAGGGTGCCAGGGACTGCCTTTGGGGACCGTGTGGTCTAATCTGGTTGACAGGGTGAAGTATTTGGTGCCAGGACCCTGGGAGGTGGGCCCGTCATGCCTCTTGGACAAGTCACGCCTTCAACCCCGGTTCTTCCTTTGCCAGGAAGGGTCCTCTGGCTACACCAAAGGGTTCTGGGGCACTGGTCTTTTCTTTCTTGTGTGTGTGTGTGTGTGTGTGTGTGTGTGTGTGTGTGTGTGTGTGTGTGTGTGTGTGTGTGTGTGTGTGTGTGTGTGTGTGTGTGTGTGTGTGTGTGTGTGTGTGTGTGTGTGTGTGTGTGTGTGTGTGTGTGTGTGTGTGTGTGTGTGTGTGTGCGCAGTGGCATGATCTCGGCTCACTGCAACCTCTGCCTCCTGCGCTGAAGGGATTCTCCTGCCTCAGCCTCCCGAGTAGCCGGGATTTACAGGCACCCACCACGATGCCCGGCTAATTTTTGTATTTTAAGTAGAGACGGGGTTTTGCCATGTTGGCCAGGCTGGTCTTGAACTCCTTACCTCAAGTGATCTGCTTGCCTCAGCCTCCCAGTGTTGGGATTACAGGCGTGAGCCACCATGTCCAGCCTTTCTTTCCTTTTTATTTTGAGACAGGGGCTGTCACCCAGCCTGGAATGCAGTGGTACAATCATGGCTCACTGCAGCCTCCACCTCCCAGGCTCAAGCAGTCCTCTCTTAGCATCCCAAGTAGCTGGGACCACACACACCGCCACTCCCAGCTAATGTTTTTTATTTTTCGTAAAGACGGGATCTGACTATGTTGCTCAACTGGTCTGGAACTCCTGAGCTCAAGAGATCCCCCCCACCTTGGCCTCCCAAAGTGCTGGGATTACAAGCATGAGCCACTGTGCCCAACCCAGGGCACCACCGTTCTTAATGTTGTTCAAGAGCCCGGCTACCTGCCCTCCTCTCCTGCACCCCAAGGGTGCCTGGCACCTCCCAGAGCTGAGGCCTGCAGGGATGAGGGCAGGAGTGACGGAGCACATTCGCAGAGGGCTCCCTGGGAGGTCTGTGTCTGACTCCATGGGGCTCTGCTCTTCCCCAGCTCAGCTGCCAGGCTCCAGCCCAGCCCCTGCCCAGGGGGTCCTTTTCTGGCCAGGGGGATGCCAGGCTTCTTTCTGGCTGTCACCAACATTGTTGCTCACTGGCGTGCACTGACCCTTCCCCTCTTAGGGGCTGGCCATCAGGTCCCTGGCAGTAGTGTCATGTCTTCTCCAAGGTGGCCCCCCTGCTTTGGAAAGTGGGAATAGCTGTAACAATAGTGCACACACTCTGAGAGCCCACAGGTGTCCAGACCCCAGCGTGATGGGCATCTGCACAGACACACTGTCATCCTCTGGGTACCCCACCCCAGCAAGGTGAGCACATGGTCCTCAGATTACAGAAGAGAGCGCAGATGGATGCTCAGAGAGGGAGTGTGGCCTGCCCAACGTCACCCAGCTGGCAGGTGCCAGAGCTGGACTAACATGCCAGGGCATGGTGGCGCGCACCTGTAGTCCAAGCTGCTTGGGAGGCTGAGGCAGGAGAATCGCTTGAACCCAAGAGGCAGAAGTTGCAGTGAGCTAAGACCGCGCCACTGCCCTCCAGGCTAGGCGACAGAGTGAGACCCTATCTCAAAAAACCAAACCAAACCAAAACAAAAAACTGGGGGCCGAGTATGGTGGCTCACGCCTGTAATCCCAGCACTTTGGGAGGCCGAGGCAGGCGGATCACCTGAGGTCAGGGGTTTGTGACCAGCCTGACCAACATGGAGAAACGCTGTCTCTGCTAAAAATACAGGATTACATGCCTGTAATCCCAGCTACTTGGGAGGCTGAGGCAGGAGAATCACTTGAACCCGGGAGGCAGAGGTTGTGGTAAGCCGAGATCACGCCGTTGCACTCCAGCCTGGGCAACAAGAGCGAAACTCTATCTCAAAAAAAAATAAAAATAAAAATAAAAACTGGTCTAGTGATACCTGCCACCCTGGTGGTCCCAAGAATGAAGGGACATGGAAGTGGAGGTCCTTGGGCACTGGGAGGTTTGGGCAGGGGGAGGTTTTGCTGGTACAGTAGCCGACAGCACCCCCAGGGACCACTGGGGGCCCCACACCCGCCTCCCGCATCAGGGCCCACTCTGTCCCTGGGTGCTCTCTGAGTCACCCACCGCTTCTTGGCTCTCTCTCCATCTCTCAGTCTGCTGGGGTGCAGGGGTGTGGGCTCCCCAAGGCTCCGTGCCCATGAGCCACATGGACCCTGGAAAAGTGACTTCCCAGGGACACAGCTACTCTCTGAAGAGCTTTTTCCCCAGGTCCCAGCACCCCTACACTTCCCTAGGCCTTTTTTCCTGCCCAGGCCCTTGCCTTTAATTCCCTGGGAGAAATCCTAGACCCCTAAGCCCGACTCCACTCCTTGTCAGAAAGGGAGACCGAGGCCCAGTGACGGGTGGGGTGGGGCTTACCCGGGTCACCCAGAGGGCAGGGACAGAGGCCCAGGGCTCCAGGGCTCCAGCGCCTTGGGCCTGAGTGACAGTCACAGCTGCCCTTCTGTAAATAGCAGTGTCTGCTGCCCTCGGGGGAGGGGAGGGAGCAGCTGGTGCCCGCCCCCCACTCCCCGCACCGCTTAGTCCCAGCAGAGCCCACTGATTTTGCTGCTGGCAGAGGGCAGTGTTCCTGCAGGGTCACTGGGCCCTTCCCCTCCTTTGTGTCATGCAAAGGTGGGGGCATTTGTGGGTATTCAGGAGTCATTCCCATGGGAGGGCAGCTCCTACCATGCTAAGAACTTGGTTGAGTTTCCCAAATGTGTCTGGTCCCAGGAGACAGGCTCCCAGGGTGAGTGAGCCCCCTGGGATGCCCCGAATGATACCCCCACTGCCTCTGCACCCACCCACGGTCCAGATCTCTTGCCTCCGAGAGGCCTAGATGCACCCTTAGAACAGTCAGGAGCTCGGGGCCTGCAGGCTCAGAAGCCATTGCCTGGCACCTTAGATTTCTCTCTCACACAACCTTTGAGGAGCCAGCCCTGGTGAGTCGGGTCTCTGGCTTCCTGCCTCCTCACCCCAGCAGGAAGAGCCTCCTGAACCCCAGGTCCCCTTATTGCCCTATGCCAGGCCAAGCCCTGGGGACGCAAGGAAGAATGAGGCCGGCCCCCTGCCATTAGGGATACCACTGGGAAACCTGGTATTTTCAGGATGCTTGCAAATCTTACTGGGGTGAGCCCCAGAGGAAAAGTCTGGGCTACGTAAGTGTTCACCAGGTGGCCAGGACCCTGGAACGGGCACTTTTGGAGGTTCAAGCTCTGTGGGCAAAGGCCTGGAGTTGTAAAAGAAGTTGACCATTCAGGCACGTAGGCACAGTGAGTTGTGGCTGGAGTGCGTGGGAGGAAGCCGGACCAGGACGGATGGACCTCAGATTCCAAGCTGGGGAACTATAGCATCTCTGGCCAGCAGGATACCTGCTGAAGCTTCCAGTCCAGGCCTCCACTGCAGGCCTCTGTCTGCTCTGTCCCTGGCCCCGCTGGCCAGCATGATGGCCGCACACCAGGGTCAGCCAGGCCCGGTTCATGCTCCAAGCCTAGCCCTGCACCCGCTGGACAGGGGCCAGTTCTTCCTGGAATTCCCATCTGCCTGCCCATCAAATGTGTGGCCTTTCCTTTTCCTCCTAAGAAAGTTCCTGTCCCGGAGACAGCCCTGCTGGGAATCTCACTCAGGCCAGCCCCAAAGGGGCCTCAGGCTCACGGCAGGGAGCTTTGAGGCAGAGTGAGTGGGGCCAGGCACAGAGTGGCAGTCCCACAGAGCCCTGCCAGCTCACCTTGAATCAACCCTGCCCGCAGCGTTGTTGGGAACACTGGTCCCTTTTACTCACTCCAGGAAACAGTGAGCCCCGTTCTGAGTCGGGGGCTCCAGGCCCTGCTCTGGAAGGTCGGGTCTGTAGCAGGAGACCAGCATTTTTTCTTTAAGCAACCAGGTTTTAAGACCATCATTTTTTAATTTTTTATTTTATTTTATTTTATATTTTGAGACAGGGTGTCACTCTGTCGCCCAGGCTGGAGTGCAGTGGTGCAATCTCAGCTTACTGCAACCTCCGCCTCCCAGGTTCAAGTGATTCTCGTGCCTCAGCCTCCCAAGTAGCTGAGATTACAGGCACGCACCACCACGCCTGGCTAATTTTTGTATTTCTAGTAGAGATGGAGTTTCATCATGTTGCCCAGGCTGGCCTGGAATTCCTGACTCACCTCAAGTCATCCTCCTTGGCCTCCCAAAGTGCTGAAATTACAGGTGTGAGCCACCACACCCAGCCAAGACCAGCATTTTTTAAAACGTGAACTAGAATAGAATAGAAAATATCACACTCTATCCCACACAGGAAGGGTAACTATGTCTGGTGAGATGTTTGTTTCAGAGATATTTTTACCTGCGTATGTGTGTATTGGGCCCCAGTGTTAAATGTATTTCTCACAATGGGTCAAGGTCAAAAATAAGAAAACCACAGATCTCGTGGGTACGTTGGGCAGAGGGCAGCCCAGGTGGGGTTCTCTCCTCAGGGCTTGGAGGTAGGAGGCTCAGATGTCAATTCTGGTTACGTTCTGGACTTGCAAGGTGACTATAGGAGGAGGTCCTTTTTTTTTTTAAGGCATCGTCTCACTGTCACCCAGTTGGGAGTATAGTGGTGCCATCATAGCTCATTGCAGCCTCGACCTCCCCTGATCAAGCGATCCTTCCACCTCAGCCTCCCAAGTAGCTGGGACTACAGGCACGCATGCCACCACACTTGGCTAAGTTTTTTGGTCTCTTTTTGTTTTGTTTTTTTTTTCTGTGAAACGGAGTTTCATTCTTGTTGCCCAGGCTGGAGTGCAATGGCGCAATCTCGGCTCACTGCAACCTCCGCCTCCTGGGTTCAAGCGATTCTCCTGCCTCAGCCTCCCAGATAGCTGGGACTACAGGCATGCACCACCACGCCTGGCTAATTTTGTATATTTTTTAGTAGAGATAGGGTTTCTCCATGTTGGTCAGGCTGGTCTCAAACTCCTGACTTCAGGTGATCCGCCCGCCTCGGCCTCCCAAAGTGCTGGGATTACAGGCGTGAGCCACCGCACCCAGCCCGTTTTTGGTCTTGAGTAAAGATAAGGTCTTGCTATGTTGCCCAGGCTGTCCTTGAACTACTGGACTCGGGCCATCCTCCTGCCTCAGCCTCCCAAAGTGCTAGGATTACAGGCATGAGCCACCATGCCTAGCCAGGAAAAATGTCTTTCTTGTTTCAGAGAAATGCCTTCCTCACCTTCCCCATCTGTGAAATGGGGATTGGGACTCCTCTGTACCAGGGTGGCTGTGGCAGTCTATTTGAGGGCCACTCTAACGCCTGGCAGCAGGGAGGGGATGGAGAGGGTGTCGGAAAGTGCTGGGGCCACTCACTGTCCTTCTTCTGACCCCCAGGCCTCCAGGCCCAAGGTCAGCATCCCACTGTCAGCCATCATTGAGGTCCGCACCACCATGCCCCTGGAAATGCCAGAGAAGGATAACACATTCGTGCTCAAGGTGAGGCCTCACCCCTAACCCCAGAGATCCTCCGGCTGCCCCAGGCCACCTCCCCTTTAGGTGCTCCAGCTCCGTAGGGGAGCGAGGGGAAGGAGCCTAAGGTGGGATGGTAGTGGGAAGGAGCCCTGGTGTGGGGGGCGTCCCCAGACCCTATGACAGATGCCTAGCACATAGCTAAGACTTGAGTCTGGGCTCCACAGCCAAGTGCCTCGGGCGTTGCCCAACATCTGGGCCCCTTGCTCCCATTTACCACTGGGCCTGGGCAAAGCTCATCAGTTTCACTTCCTGCCCTCCCATCCCCCACTGGAGCCAGCACATACCCACCCGGCTGGTGGCCAGCCGGCAGCCAGCCGGCAGCAGTTATGCAAATGTTCCCGTCCCAGGGCACTGGAGTGTGGGAACTGGGCGGTCTCCCACAGAGGGCACAAAGGCATCAAGGGTGGGCGGGGAGGCACCCCGGTGGGTCTAGGGGCAGCCCAGCCTTTTCCCAGGCCCCACACCGCTGCCAGGGTGGCCTGCAGGGGTTTCTGAGGACACGGCTCCAGGCTGCCAGAGCTGTGGTCCCTGGGCCTCCACAAAGGATCAGAGGGTGTTGGTGAAGCAATGTCCCCGGGGAGGCCTGGTCCCACCCACTCATCCTGCATGAAGCCCCCACCCTCTTCTCCCAGCTTCTGGTTGTGTTTGTGTTTCTGCCCGTTCTCATCTGTTTAGTCACGGACTCACTTATTCATTTAGTGAGTGTTTACCAACCCCGGACCCTGAGTCATGCCAGGCTGGGGGCTGGGGACACAGCCCCTGCCCACCTGGTACCCTCTAAACTGCTGATCATGCATGACAGCCTTGAGGCAGAGGGGCTCACCTGCCTCAGTTTCCCCATCTGTTCAGAGAGGGATTAAAGGCAGTCTCCGAGAACCCTCCCAGCTCTGTCATCCTGGGAGCCCAACAACTACATTTTTTTGGTTTTTTGTTTGTTTGTTTGTTTGGAGATGGGTCCCACTCTGTCACCCGGGTTGGAGTGCAGTGGCATGATCTCAGCTCACTACAACCTCCTCCTCCTGGGCTCAGGCGATCCTTCCATCTCAGCCTCTTGAGTAGCTGGGACCAAAGGCACACGCCACCATGCTTGCCTAATTTCTGTATTTTTGGTAGAGATGGCGTTTCACCATGTTACCCAGGCTGGTCTCGAACTCCTGAGCTCAGGAGATCTGCCCGCCTCAGCCTCTCAAAGTGCTGGGATTACAGGCGTGAGCCACCACACCCGGCCCAACAACTGCATTTTGACAGAGGCAGCATGGGACCTGGGTGTCCCAGAGAACCGGGTTCAGGCCCTGGCCCTGCCACTGGCTGCTGTGTGACTTTGAGCAAGTTCCTTGGCCTCCCTGAACCTTGGTCTTCTCATCTATAAAATGGGGGAAATGGCTCCTCTCCCTCACAGGGCCGTTGGGAGGAGTTGAGCAGAGTGCAGGGTTATGCTCTGGGCCTGGCCCCAGCAGGGATGTCTCCTGCCCTCTTCCCCTTCAGAGGCTGCGTATCTCAAGTGCATGGCCATGCCGGTAGAACTCCAGGCACTAAGACATGCAGGCCCCCCTACTCAGTGTGCTTGGCCAGCTTGCCTCTCCACTTAACTTGAACCCCACCCCTGGGGTGCCAGGGCATGGGTTTGGGATGCTGGGCCACCCATCCCTCCCCCTGCCGGCATGACCTCCTCAGAGGCTGCGTCTCCAAGGCAGAGGAGCTGAGATCAGTGGGGTGGGACATATCCCCAGTGGGGAGGCCCAGCAGGGAGGGAATACAGAGTGTGAGCTGGGTCCCTGGCCTGAGTTCCAGGTGGTACCTGACGGTGACCCCCCTGTCTTTCCTGCTGCTCATGCCCTTGAGCCCTGCTGTGGGAGAGGGGGATGAGCCATTTGAGCCACTCTGGCCCTATGTCCTGTGGTCTGGAGCCTGTCTGCTGACCGTGTTCTGCACTCCTGGCCACCTTCCTCCCCAGGTAGAGAATGGAGCCGAATACATCTTGGAGACCATCGACTCTCTGCAGAAGCACTCATGGGTAGCTGACATCCAGGGCTGCGTGGACCCCGGGTGAGTCCAAGTGGCCCGAGGATGGGTGGACAGGCTGGGTATATCCTTGGTCCAGCCTTCACCAGGAGCATCTTCCTAACAGGGCGGGAGCTCAGCTTGAGAAATGAGCAATTCAATGCAATTCAGGTTGGTGCCAGCCAGGATCATCCTCCTTTAAAATACCCCCTACCTCCAATCCCCAGCAGGCGCTATGAGGCCTGCTCTATGGGGCCAGGGCCTGGGGACCTGGAAGGAAGTTGGACCAAGTCTTGTCTTCACCCCAAGAGAGCCTCAGAGCACTAGGAGTTGGGCAGAGATGGGAGTGAGTCCCCAAAGGGCTGGGGGCCTGGTGCAGTGGCTCACATCTGTGACCCCAACACTTTGGGAGGCCAAGCTGGGAGGACCGCTTGAGCCAGGAGTTCAAGACCAGCCTGGGCAACATAGCCAGACCCTCTCTCTCTTTTTTTTTTTTTTTTTTTTTTTGAGACAGGGTTTTGCTCTGTTGCCCAGGCTGGAGTGCAGTGGTGTGATCTTGGCTCACTGCAATCTCCACCTCCCAGGTTCAAGCAATTCTCCTGCCTCAGCCTCCTAAGTAGCTGTGATTACAGGCGCCCACCACCGTGCCCAGCTAATTTTTATATTTTTAGTAGAGACGGGGTTTCATCATGTTGGCCCGGCTGGTCTCGAACTCCAGACCTCAAGTGATCCGCCCAACTCAGCCTCCCGAAGTGCTGGGATTACTGGCATGAGCCACTGTTCCCAGCCAACCCTGTCTCTTAAAATAAAAAGAAATAAAAAGAGTTGGAGAGAGGCTCCTAACCCAGCCCTGGGCTCAGGTCAGGGAAGGGTTGCTGGTAGGCGTGCTCACCTAACCCGAGGCTTAAATAAAGAGTGGACCAACGCCAGGCAGAGGAGGATAGGAGAGGGCAGAGAGAAAAGCCCAGCAAAAAGAGTGGAAATGGAACTGGGCACGGTGGCATGCATCTGTTATCCCAGCTACTCAGGAGGCTGAGGCTGAAGGATCGCTTGAGCCCGGGAGTTGGAGGCTGCAGTGATCTAGGATTGCGCCACTGCACTCCAGCCTGGGCAACAGAGCAAGACCCTAACTCTTAAAAAATAATAATAAAAATTTGGCCGGGGCCAGGCACAGTGGCTCATGCCCATAGTCCCAGCACTTTGGGAGGCCGAGGCAAGCGGATCACCTGAGGTCAGGAGTTTGAGACCAGCCTGGCCAACACGGTGAAAACCCATCTCTACTAAAAATACAAAAATTAGCCAGGCATGGTGGTAGGCATTTGTAATCTCAGCTACTCGAGAGGCTGAGGCAGGAGAATCGCTTGAACCCGGGAGACAGAGGTTGCAGTGAGCTGAGATTGTGCCATTGCACTCCAGTCTGAGCGACAGAGCAAGACTCTGTCTCAAAATAATAATAATAATAATTTTAAAAGGTGTGGAAGTGTACAGGCACCTGGGACTCGCAGGGAACATCAAGGCCTTTGGGACAGCCAGTGAGGAGGAGATTTTGATGAAAGCTCAGGAAATGGGTAGGTCAGGGACATTGGGAGCCATGGCAGGTAATAAGCAGAGGGCAGTTACGGTCAGCTATGAACAGGAAAAGCAGCAAGAAGGTTGACTCCACCATCCAGGAAAGATGCCAGGCCAGGAGTAGGAGGGACAGGCAGCCCGACAGGCCGAGCAATTGGCAGCAGCTCTGCTGGCTAATGGGGTGAGCCAAGCCCCGGGGGGAAGGGCCGCTGCTTTCTAATTAACAGCTTCATTTAAAGAAACACAATTAAGGTCCTGGGCGCCTCCCAGGCCCTGATCCACAAAGTGATTGTAATCCCTCCTCCGCCGCCCTCCGGACCATCTGCTCTGCAAACTCTTTCCCCAGCCGCTGTGAAGGTGAACCTCACTTGGTGGAATTTTCAAGCTGGCAGGGTCCCAGACACCTCGCGTCACAGATCGGGAGAGAAACCTTCCCACCCTCTGAGGCTCTCCACGGGATCCCAGGAGGAGCCCAGCCCCTCAGGGATAGTGGGCAGGGATCATGGGCCCTCAGTGGGGACTGCCCACTTAGTGGTATCAGGGCCAAGTGGTATCCTTGGCTTTCTGAAGTTTCATTGGAAAATCAATTTGCAAACGGCAGATAAATGAGAGAAAAGGCATACACATTTATTTATTTATTTTTATTTTATTTTATTATTTTATTTTTTAGAGGTAAGGTCTTGCTCTGTCACCCAGGCTGGAGTACAGTGGTGCAATCAAGCTCACTGCAGCCTCGACCTCCTGGGCTCAACTGATCTGCCTGCCTCAGCCTCCCAAGTAACTGAGACTGTAGGCACATGCCACGATGACTGGCTAATTTTTTTTTTTTTTTTTTTTTTTTGAGATGGAGTCTCGCTCCATCATCCAGGCTGGAGTGTAATGGCACAATCTCAGCTCACTGCAACCTCCACCTCCCAGGTTCAAGCAATTCTCCTGCCTCAACCTCCCGAGTAGCTGAGATTATAGGCACCTGCCAACAAGCCCAGCTAATTTTTGTATTTTTAGTAGAGACGGGGTTTCCCCATGGTGGTCAGGCTGGTCTCGAACTCTTGACCTCAGGTGATCTGACAACCTCATCATCCCAAAGTGCTGGGATTACAGGCGTGAGCCACTGCACCTGGCCTAATTTTTTTTTTTTTTTTTTTTAGAGACGGGATCTTGCTATGTTGCCCAGGCTGGTCTTGAATTCCTGGGTTCAAGAGACCCGCCTGCCTCAGCTTCCCAAAGCACTGGGATTACAGGCATGAGCCACAGTGCTTAGCCGCACAAGGCAGATTAACAGGCGAAAAAGCGTGTAAATTTATTTAACGTGTATACATAGGAGCCTTCAGAATGAAGACTCAAAGATACAGGGGAGGGCTGGGCGCAGTGGTGCACGCCTGTAATCCCAGCACTTTGGGAGGCTGAGGCAGGCACATCACCTGAGGTCAGGAGTTCGAGACCAGCCTGGCCAACATGGGGAAACCCCATCTCTACTAAAAATACAAAAATTAGCTAGAGGTGGTGGCGGGCCCGCTGTGATCCCAGCTACTCGGGAGGCTGAGATAGGAGAATTGCTTGAACCTGGGAGGCGGAGGTTGCAGTGAGCTGAGGCTGCGCCACTGAACTCCACTGGGTGACAGAGTGAGACTCAGTCTCAAAAAAAAAAAAAAGCCCAGGCGTGGTGGCTCACGCCTGTAATCCCAGTACTTTGGGAGGCCGAGGCAGTCAGATCACGAGGTCAGGAGTTTGAGACCAGCTTGGCCAACATGGTGAAACCCCATCTCTACTAAAAATACAAAAATTAGCTGGGCCTGGTGGTGGTGTGCGCCTGTAATCCCAGCTACTTGGGAGGCTGAGGCAGGAGAATCACTTGAACCTGGGAGGCAGAGGTTGCAGTGAGCCGAGATCACACCACTGCACTCCAGCCTGGGCAACAGAGGGAGACTCTGTCTCAAAAAATAAAAAAAGGATACAGGGAAATGGTCCATTTTTATGCTCAGGTTCAGCAAAATATGGACAGCAGTGTAGAAAGAGGATTGGACACAAAGGGTAGGATCTAAAGGGAATAGACGGAGCAGGGGACCCAGCCAGGCCTGTCTGTCCAGATTCTTCTCGGCCTCTCTGAGCAGCATTCCTTCCTTCTGGATGTGGGACAGAACCCTATCTTGAATGGGGGGGGTCTTATGACCTACAGTCAAACCAGGCAGATTGGGTAATTTCTTTCTTTCTTTTTTTCTTTCTTTCTTGCTTTCCTTTCCTTCTTTCCTTTCTTTCTTTCCTTCCTTTTGTTTTTACTTTTTTTTTCTGCTCCATTGCCCAAGCAGGAGGGCAGTGGGGCATGATCAGAGCTCACGGCAGCCTCCAACTCCTGGACTCCATTGACCCTCCTGCCTCACCACCACGCCCAGCTAATTTTTTTTTATTAAGACGAGATTCTCAGGGCCGGGTGCGGTGGCTCATGCCTGTAATCCCAACACTTTGGGAGGCCAAGGTGGGCAGATCACCTGAGGTTGGGAGTTTGAGATCAGCCTGGCCAACATGGAGAAACCCCGTCTCTATTAAAAATACAAAATTAGCCGGGTGTGGTGGTACATGCCTGTAATATCAGCTACTCGGGAGGCTGAGGCAGGAGAATCGCTTGAACCCCTGGGAGGCAGAGGTTGCAGTGAGCCGAGATCACACCACTGCACTCCAGCCCTGGCAACAGAGTGAGGCTCCGTCTCAAAAAAAAAGAGTATTTTTAGGTTTTATGAGTATGTTTTGGAAAAAGGGGTTCTGGTTTCTGTGACCCACCTTGGGAAAGAGGGACTTTTGTTTCTCTGGTGCCTCTGGGGAGAAGAGGACTGAGAGACAAGTAGGCAGGAGAAGGTCAGAGAAAAACTTTTTTGTTCGAGGCTGCTGCTGAGGACTTTGTTTTGGGGTATTGTTTTCTGAGCCCCACGAGTGGCCTGGTCAATCACACGGTGGCCACAGAGCCAGCGTAGGTGGGACAGAGGGACATGGAGGCAGAGGGAGGTGACCAGAGCCAGGAGGCCTAGATTCTGGGCCATGGGACTGCCAGCCACTGCCTGGCCACGTAAGTAGCCTGTGGTCCGAGTCCAAGTCCCACGGCAGGACATGGCTTCCATTTCTTGTCTCCACAGTGACAGTGAGGAAGACACCGAGCTCTCCTGTACCCAAGGCGGCTGTCTGGCCAGCCGCGTGGCCTCCTGCAGCTGTGAGCTCCTGACTGATGGTACATAGGGGGACAGGGTTGGAGGAAGGGCACACTGGGGGTGGACAGATAAAGATACGTGCATCTTACCTGCCACTTCCCCAGCAGTCGACCTGCCCCGCCCCCCAGAGACGACAGCCGTGGGTGCAGTGGTGACAGCCCCCCACAGCCGAGGTCGAGATGCCGTCAGAGAGTCCCTGATCCACGTCCCGCTAGAGACCTTTCTGCAGACCCTGGAATCCCCGGGCGGCAGCGGCAGTGACAGCAATAACACAGGTGCCAGTGGGGACAGTCTGCTCTTCCCACCCCACCTCTCCTGGACCCCCACCCCCGGCCATGGCCACCCGTGGGCTCCCTAAACCTTGCTAAGCCTCAGAAGCTGTGACGTCTCATCCCCCTGGGTCCTTCACACATCTCCGAAGTACTTCTGGCCTTTGTAGACTGGTCTAGGAACCTGGCCCCTCCCACTGGACCCAGTTTCAATAGAAAATGTTCACAGGGGCCGGATGCAGTAGCTCACACTTGTAATCCCAACACTTTGGGAGGCCAAGGCGGGCAGATCACCTGAGGTCAGGAGTTCGAGACCAGCCTGGCTAACATGGCGAAACCCCATCGCTACTAAAAATACAAAAATTAGCTGGGTGTGGTGGTGCACACATGTAGTCCCAGCTACTGGGGAGGCTGAGGCAGGAGAATCACTTGAACCCAGGAGGCAGAGGTTGCAGTGAGCGAGATCATGCCACTGCACTCCAGCCTGGGCGACAGAGTGAGACTCTGTCTCAAAAAAAAAAAGAAAGAAAAGAAAATGCTTACAGGGGCTAGGTGCAGTGTCTCACACCTGTAATCCCAGCCAATGTTTTTTGAGGCTGAGGATCACTTGAAGCCAGGAGTTTGAGACTAGCCTAGACAACATAGCAAGACCCTATCTGTACAAAATCTTTGAGACAAAGTCTCACTTTGTTGCTCACGCTGGAGTACAGTGGCAGATCACAACTCACTGCAACCTCCACCCCCGAGTTCAAGCAATTCTCATGTCTCAGCCTCCCAAGTAGCTGAGATTACAGGCGCCCGCCACCACACCTGGCTTATTTTTGTATTTTTAGTAGAGATGGGGTTTTGCCATGTTGGCCAAGCTGGTCTTGAACTCCTGACCTCAAGTGATCCTCCTTCCTTGGCCTCCCAAAGTGCTGGAATTACAGGCGTGAACCACCACGTCTGGCCACAAACTTTTTTTTTTTTAAATTATCTGGGCAGTTTGGCGTGTGCCTGTAATCCCAGCTACTTGGGAGGCCGAGGTGGGAGGATCACTTGAGCCCAGGAGGTCGAGGCTACAATGAGCTGTCATCACACCATTGCACTCCAGCCTCGGCAACAGAGAGAGACCCTGTAAAAAAAAAAAAAAAAAAGAAAGAAAAGAAGAAAGGAGGGAAGGAAGCAGCTCACAGAAAAGGATCCATAGGGTTGGAATCAGGGGCTGGAAACAGGCGACTGGATTTGTTCCTAAGTTTGTTGATGACTTACAGAGCAACTCCAGGATAGTCCTTCACAGCTCTGTGCCTCAGTTTACCTCATAGACTTTACCAGTGGGTTGGGTCAGCTCCCTGCCCAACTCTAAAATTATTCCAGCTGGGCACAGTGGCTCACACCTGTAATCTCAGCACTTCAAGCAGCCAAGGCAGGAGGAGCTTGAGCCCAGGACTTCCCGACTAGTCTGGGCAACAAGACTCTGTCTCTACAAAAAATAAACAAAAATTAGCCAGGCATTGTGGCACAGGCTTATAGTCCTAGCTACCCAGGAGGCTGAGGTGGGAGGATTGCTTGAGCCCAGGAGGCCAAGGCTGCAGTGAGCTCTGATTGTGCCACTGGACTTCAGCCTGGGTGACAGAGCAAGACCCTCTCTCAAAAAATAAGTTAAATAATAAAATTATTCGGCTGGGCACAGTGGCTCACACCTGTAATCCCAGCACTTTGGGAGGCCAAGACGGGCGGATTGCCTGAGCTCAGGAGATCAAGACCAGCCTGGGCAACATGGTGAAACCCTGTCTCTACTAAAAATACAAAAATTAGCCTGGCATAGTGGTACATGACTGTAATCCCAGATACTCGGGAGGCTGAAGCAGGAGAATCACTTGAACCTGTGAGACGGACATTGCAGTGAGTCGAGATCATGCCACTGCGTTCCAGCCTGGGCAACAGAGCAAGACTCTGTCTCAAACAAAAAAATATTCAGGCCAGGTGCAGTGGCTCACACCTATAATCCCAGCACTTTGGGAGGCCGAGGCAGGAGGATCACTTGAGCCTAGGAGTTTGAGACCAGCCTGGGGAACACAGCAAGACCTTGTCTCTAAAAAATAAAAACTAAGGCCGGGCGCAGTGGCTTACGCCTATAATCACAGCACTTTGGGAGGCCGAGGTGGGTGGATCATCTGAGGTCAGGAGTTCGAGACCAGCCTGACCAACATGGTGAAACCCCATCTCTACTAAAAGTACAAAAATTAGTTGGGTGTGGTGGCGGGCACCTGTAATCCCAGCTACTCGGGTGACTGAGGCAGGAGAATCGCTTGAACCCGGAAGGCAGAGGTTACAGTGAGCCACTGGGATTGCGGCATTGCACTCCAGCCTGGGCGACAAGAGCAAAACTTCGTCTCAAAAAAAATAAAAACTAAAAACCAACAAACATTTTAAAAATTATTCCAACAGCATTTTGCATGTAAAAAACCAACAAGATGTCACCTCTCTTCTCACATTTATTTATTTGTCCCCCTTTCTCCTTCCCCCCATGTTCCTCACACTGTCATCCCCACCTCAGGGGAACAGGGTGCAGAGACGGATCCCGAGGCTGAACCCGAGCTGGAGCTATCCGACTACCCATGGTTTCACGGGACACTGTCCCGGGTCAAGGCTGCTCAACTGGTTCTGGCAGGGGGACCCCGGAACCATGGCCTCTTCGTGATCCGCCAAAGTGAGACTCGGCCTGGGGAGTACGTGCTGACCTTCAACTTCCAGGGCAAGGCCAAGGCAAGTGTGCATGGGGCGCCATGGGGGTGCAGTGGCCAGCCCTGAGGGAGAGGGGTCATGGTGACCCGGGTCCTGAGTCTGTGCCCCGGAAACAGCTGCAGGCGAACAGGTGTGGCATGACTTCCCACGTGCCCCACTCGCCCTAGCCATGCTCCATGAGCCACCTGCGTCCCTCCTACACATCATTGAGGGACTACAGTCAGCCCTATTTCAGCCTCTCCATTCTCCAGAAGGGGAAGCCACCTACTGGCGGCTGAGCCCTCAGGAGGCTGGGCCCTTCTAATAACCCAAATCTGCAAATCCTTCAGCCCCTGCGCTAGGGGGATCTCATAGCACTGGAGCTTCTGAGGTTCTCCACCCAGAGATCCCCCAGTGCGGAGTTGGAGCCAACTAAGGCCCTCAGAGCCCCACCTTCTGCCCCACCCACCCCAGACAGCCCCTCTTCCCTGCCCAGGTCAGGTCACCAACCCCTGAGAAGCACACACGGGCAAGCCCTAGAGACCCAGCAGGGGAGGAGGAGCTGGGCTGGGTGGGAGAGCTGTGCAGGGTCTGGGGGGTGGGGTTCAGCATTGGAGGGGACAGCCTGATCAGACACCTGCAGGGGAGGGAGAATTGTAGAGGGGAAGACAGTCAGGAAGGCGATCCCGACAGCACCCAGCTGGATCAGAGGCATGATGGTACACCCAGGCGGTGTGCTTTCAAGGAAGAGGATTGCATGCTATATTGACCTAAAATGCTTTTTTTTGAGACAGTCTCGCTCTATCCTCCAGGCTGGATTGCAACATCGCAATCTCAGCTCATTGCAACCTCCACCTCCGGGTTCAAGCAATTCTTGTGCCTCAGCCTCCCAAGTAGCTGGGATTACAGACACGTACCACCACACCTGGCTAATTTTTGTATTTTTAGTAGAGACAGGGTTTCACCATGTTGGCCAGGCTGGTCTCGAACTCCTGACCTCAGGTGATCCACCAGCCTCAGGCTCCCAAAGTGCTGGGATTACAGGCGTGAGCCACCACGCCCGGCCTATTGACCTGAAATTCAAAGGAAAATTTGACAGCAAAGCCAAATGATTATGGGGGGGTGCAATGTGGCCAAAGGGGGCAGGAACCTCAGTGCCCGCCCCCGCATCCCAGGTTTCCGATAAGGAAACACTCAGCCCGGGCTCCTGCCAAGACGGATTTCCTGGCGGCCCCTACTAGAGGAGGAAGAACCTTAGGACTCCTGCTCCAAGCCTGCAGCTAGGGGACAGTGTCTCTCTGCAGGGACCCCGGCTGCCCTAACCCCTAGTGGCCCAGTGCAGACCCTCTAGTGGCTTCTCTCCTGCGCCGGGTTGGCCCCACCGTGCAGAAGGTAGCACCTCCACCAGCGACATTTCCCTGGCAAGCAGCCACTCTTACAGTTCCTCCGACAACCAGGTGCTTAAGGCTATCCCTGGTGATGCGCAGTTTACTTCTCAGCCAGTGCTGCTCCAGGCAGCCTCCCAGAGGGCCTGGATCTGACTCATGCCCAAGCCAGAGGCTAGGATGGGGGAACAAAGGGTGGGCGGGAAGCTCCTCTCCTTCCTGGAACGAGACCCAGCCTTGAACCTGCCTCTCACCTCTCTACCCGGCTGCTCTTCTCCCAGAGTGGAGATGACTGCCCCAGGCCTGATAATTGAATGGTGGGACAAAGTAGGAACCCCAGCCTCCAGCTTACATACCTCCTGGGAGGGAAGATCACTACCTTCCCAGAGGCAACTTTTTCCACCTTCACGGAATAAACATCTGGAAGGTCTGGCAGAAGATTGGGATGCGTCCAACTTGCTTCTCCTCACCCCTGGGACCCAGTTGTGCCCTGTGCAGGCTCTGCCCAGCTATGAGGCTGCGGTGGGACCCCTCTGTGCTGTTTCTCTCGGGCTGAGTCCCTGCATTGTCCTGGCAACTTATTCTGCTAAGTGGCAGAGCTCACTTGTGGGACCGCCACCCTGCTCCAGAGATTGTCTGTATTTTTTTGTTTGTTTTTTAAAGGGTTGGGGGGGATGTCACCATGTTGGCCAGGCTGGTCTTGAACTCCTGACCTCCAGTGATCCACTCCCCTCAGTCTCCCACTCCTCCGTAGCCAGCCCTGGGGAGCTTTCCACGCCTCCGGGTTTTGGCTCTGCAGGGACAGAGGGCCAACCTCTAGCCTCCTGGGCTGGGGGAACCACCCAAACAGGAGTTTTCTTCCCTGCTCTGTGCCCTGTGACCATGGGCCAGTCATTCCCCTTCCCTGGGCCTTGGTTTTCCTATCTCTAACATGGGGGCAGTAATCCCTATCTTCTGGCATCAGGGAGGGGATTAGAGATTATAGGTGTGTAGGGCATGGGCCCATAGTGGGGGTGCTCCCAGTGTGGGGACAATGCCTGATGCCTTCTGTCCCAGCCTGGGTCCGTTGCCCCCATTCCCCATCTCCAGATGGGGCTCATGTGTGAGGGGCCCCCTGGCCCTGACACAGCCCCATACAGCCCCTGTGAGCCTTGGTCCTTCCATCAACCCCCAAAGGCGCTTACCCAGGTGCCCAGCCCCGGACCTGCCCCTGACCACACCCACCTGTACCCACAGCACCTGCGCCTGTCCCTGAACGGCCACGGCCAGTGTCACGTACAGCACCTGTGGTTCCAGTCTGTGCTTGACATGCTCCGCCACTTCCACACACACCCCATCCCACTGGAGTCAGGGGGCTCGGCCGACATCACCCTTCGCAGCTATGTGCGGGCCCAGGGCCCCCCACCAGGTAAGATGCCGCCACCTGGCTGGTGTGATTACTCAAGATGACTTCCCATTGATTACTCAAGAAGGTGGCCCCTGGGGTGGGATGAGCCCCAGGTCTTCTGTCCCATAGCCTCAGCCGTGTCCCTCCCACCCTAGCCTAGCCACAGCAATTTCAAGCAGTCAGGTCATAAGGAATGGAGGCAGAAGTGGCAGCCTAGAGGCAGCCAGGTCCCTAATGATTCCTGGCAAGGGGAAGGGGGTGCCCAACAGCAGTGCAGGTGGGTGTATGGGGGTGGGGACAGGGGTGTGGATTAGGGCAAGTGGAATGAAAGGAGCTGGGGATATGGATTCCCAAACCCTGCACGGGGGAGGCTCAGAGCAAAGCTGCTGGGACCGAGCACTAAGGGCATGGGTGCACGTGCATGCGTGTGCTTGTGTGTGTGCATGAGTGCATGTGTGCATGTGCCCGTGTGTGTACGTTTACGTGTGCGTGTGTGTGCGCATATGCATGAGCGTGTGCAAGTGTATGCATGGGCGCGCATGCGCTTGTGTGTGTGTGCCTGTGTGCGAGCGTGTGCATTATGTGTGCGTGTGTGTGCACTCCTGTGCGTGTGGCTATATGGGCGTGCACACGCGTGGTTAGGTACATATATGTGTGTGTGCTCCTGTTTATGCATATGGGCGGGTGTGCTTGCATATGTGTCCGAGGACATGGGCTGCAACTCGGAAACCTGAGCGTGGGCCCTGGCCCTTTGAGGGATCCCGGCCTCCCTGCAGGATGTGGCCAGCCCAGGTCCCCACTCATGCCCTGCCGTCGCCTTGTTGCAGAGCCGGGCCCCACGCCCCCTGCCGCGCCCGCGCCCCCGGCCTGCTGGAGCGACCCGCCCGGCCAGCACTACTTCTCCAGCCTCGCCGCCGCCTGCCCGCCTGCCTCGCCCACCGACGCCGCCGGCGCCTCCTCGTCTTCCGCCTCGTCGTCCTCTGCCGCGTCGGGGCCCGCCCCCCCGCGCCCCGTCGAGGGCCAGCTCAGCGCGCGGAGCCGCAGCAACAGCGCCGAGCGCCTGCTGGAGGCCGTGGCCGCCACCGCCGCCGAGGAGCCCCCGGAGGCCGCGCCCGGCCGCGCGCGCGCCGTGGAGAACCAGTACTCCTTCTACTAGCCCGCGGCGCCGCCCGGGTGGGACACGCCAAGCTCTTCAGTGAAGACACGATGTTATTAAAAGCCTGTTTTAGGGACTGCACCTGGCTCTCCTGTCGTCCTTTCTCCCACGGGGAAGGCGGGGACTGCGGGGCAGCCACTCTCAGAGACCCCCGTCCGTCAGGGACCCCCGTCCAGCCCAGTGTGACCTGACACCTGCCAGGCCCCCTTGCAGCTCTGTCTCTGGTGGGACAGCTGAGAGACTCCCCATGGGGCGTCGGGCAGCACCTGAAAGAGGGCCCAACAGCAAAGGTTAGGGCTTAGGATCGGGAGGGGGCTTTAATGGAGCTGTGAGGGAGAGAGATGGGGGTAGTAACAACGAGGGGTGCTGGAAAGAGAGGAGGGGCATTCAGGACACAGTGAGGGATGGGGAGCACGCCCAAGTCATACGGAGAACTTGGATGCCGGGAGGAGGAGTGGAGGCCCGGACTAGGAGGGTAAAGGCGTTTTTGGGCAGATCTATGAAGCCTGGCGGTGTGGACAGGGCGGCAGGGCAGGATGTCTCTGTATTAGCCCTTAGGGGATTGGGCAATGGAAGAGGCTGGATTTCCCAGCTCGGTCATAGACTTAAACTTAGAAGAAGCTTAAAGAGCCCTCCCACCCACCGCGCTCCACCCCATTCACACCCCGTCCCCACCCCCTCCCATTCCCACCCCACACCTACCCACAAGTGGAATTCCAGCTGTGACTCCCATGACCCCAGGCTCTGGAGACACTGCTTGCTGGCAGTCCCAGCACCCCAGTCCCCAGGCAGTGTTCAAGAAAGATCCTGTTCCTACTAAGCCAAACCTCTGCCTTCCCCACAACACCCCAGACCTGGGGTCACAGACCCACAGTCCCCTTGCCCAAGACTGGCCTTGCAGGGCTTGGGTCAATGATGCATCCATCTATTTTTCTTTCTTTCCCCTTCCTTCCTTCCTTCCTTCCTCTCTCTTTCTTTCTCTCTTCTCTTTCTCTCTTTCTTCTGTTTCTCTCTCCTTTCTTTCCTTTTCTTTCTTCTTCTTTTTTGAGACAGGTGCAGTGGCACGATCTTGGCTCACTTGCAGTCTCAACTTCCCGGGCTCCAACTGTCCTCCCACCTCAGCCTCCCAAGTATCTGGGACTACAGGCATGCACCACCATGCCCAGTTAATTTTTTTTGGTAGAGACAGGGTTTCACCATGTTGGCTAGGCAGGTCTCGAACTCCTGAGCAATCCTGGGTGGGAGGTGATCCACCCACCTCAGCCTCTCAAAGGGCTATGATTATAGGCATGAGCCACTGCGCCGGGCCAGTGATGCGGATTTCAGATCCCTAGACATCTAAAGCTCTCAGGACTGTAACTAAGACACTCACAGCCTCTTCCCCATAAAAGGGGCATGAACACCCTTGGGCGGCTCCCAGGACTTTCAGCCACCCAGTCCCCATGCACAACATCATCAGGAAGTGACAGAGCAGGGCCCCCTGCTGCTCCATGGTGAGGGAAGACTACAAATTCAGAGGTCAGGAGAGCACCCTGCTACCTCTGCTTCCAGCACCTCCATTCGGTTGTGACCGGAGCCCTTCTGCCCCCGTGCCTTGGTGGTTTGGGGTCTATGCCAGGCCAAGTGCAAGACCCCATTCCATTCCAACAAGAACAAAGCAGGCTCTGGACTGAGGCTTGGGCTGGGCAGAGGAGCAGGGGCAGACTTAAGACTTAGACCCACCAGGCGGGGGCAGTGGTTCACGCCTGTAATCCCAGCACTTTGGGGGGCCAAGGCAGGCAAATCACCTAAGATCAGGAGTTCGAGACCAGCCTGGCCAACATGGTGAAATCCCTCCTCTACCAAAAACACACACACACACACACACAAAAACTAGCCAGGCATGGTGGTGCGCACCTGTAATCCCAGCTACTTGGGGGGCTGAGGTGGGAGGATCACTTGAACCCAGGAGGTGGAGGTTGCAGTGAGCCAAGATCGCGCCACCGCACTCCAGCCTGGGTAACAGAGTGAGACTCCATTTCAAAAAAAAAAAAAGACTTGGACACAGAGTGTGCCAGCCTTCAGGCCCTCCTGTCCTTTCCTCCTGATGTTGTCAGCCACAGCAGAGGCCACTCTCCATGCTGAATGCTCAAAACAGAATCAGCACAGAAGCAGGCAAAAGCACTGATGGCTGTCGCCTTTGCTCAATGGGGGGCTCATGCACATACGCACACGCGTAGAGTATAAGACTGTGGGAGAGGGTCTGTGCCCATCCTAAGGGGGCAGGTGCTGTTCCTGGGTTGTTCCCAGGCTAAAGTGAATTCGGGGGGACAACAGAAGTTGATACAGTGATCCCCCGGGCTCTCCCAAAGGATGCAGCAGGAAGGCCCAGGAGGTCAGTGAAAAGGGGGCTCTCTCTTCAGTATGGTCACCAGCGTGAGATCCTCAAGCCTGTCACTCAAGAGGGTGGTTCCAGACAGCCCAGACTCAGTGGGGGCTCTGGCGAAATCACAGCCGTTGCACAGATGGCAGCAACATTTTCAAGGGGTTTCATTTGTTCCTCAACAAGCATTTCAGATGCCTGCTCTGCGCCAGGCCAGGCCCATGGGGTAACTGAGCCAAGCTTTGGGACCACAAGTGCCCTGGCTGACTGTGACACTGGGTGTCGAGGACATGGGGGACTGCAGGTGCAGGAGCAGCAAGGTGGGATATGAGACCTGCAAGGTAGAGAGAGCCTTCAATGCCAGGCCAGGGAGTTTGGAAGGTGCTGAGAGCCAATGCCAATTAAAATGGTAGCTGAGATCACCCTGTGGCCAGAGGGTTGGGGCAAGGATGGATTGGAGGTGGCAAAATGAGGCGGGGGGCCAGGGAGGCTCTGGTGGGTCTAGGTGAGGGGCAAGGGGCCAGGGCAGGGCAGCAGAGAGGAGGACAGTGACGGAAGAAAGATCACAGCCGCGTGTGGTGGCTCACGCCTGTAATCCCAACACTTTGGGAGGCCAAGGCGGATGGATCACTTGAAGTCAGGAATTCAAGACCAGCCTGGCCAACATGGCGAAACCCCGTCTCTACTAAAAATACAAAAATTAGCCGAGCGTGGTGGCGCGTGCCTGTAATCCCAGTTACTCGGGAGGCTGAGGCAAGAGAATCGCTTGAACCCAGGAGGTGGAGGTTGCAGTGAGCCGAGATCATGCCACTGCACTGTAGCCTGGGAGACAAAGAGAGACTTGTCTCTAAATAAATACATAAATAAACAAATAGAACTGGCGTACAAAACAAAATAAAATACAATACAATAAAAATCAGTTCCTTCTGGTGGGCATTTCTGTTATATTTTTCTTCTTTTTTTTTTTAGGGGGGATGATGTGACCCTGCTTTCATGGTCTGTCTTCCTACTGAAAATCAACATCAATCGAGCTTCTGCCTTCCTGCTCCGGGGTAGGGCTTTTTGTCTTCCCTGAGATCACCTTAGCCCCTGTTGGGCACTTCTAACTTAGAAAAGTTCTAGCCCATTTGGGGTAGAAGAAATAAACTTCCTGCAATGTCGAGGAGCTCTTACATCCCTAGTATTAAGAGACAGCAAAGCAGCCAGGTGCAGTGACTCATGCCTGTAATCTCAACACTTTGGGAGGCCAAGGCAGGCAGATCACTTGAGGTCAGGAGTTCGAGACCAGCCTGTCCAATATGGTAAAACGCCATCTCTACTAAAAATACAAAAATTAGCCCAGCATGGTGGTGGCGCCTGTAATTCTAGCTACTCAGGAGGCTGAGGCAGGAGAATCACTTGAACTCGGGAGGTGGAGGTTGCAGTGAGCCAAGCTTGCGCCACTGTGCTCCAGCCTGGGCAACAGAGTGAGACTCTGTCTCAAAAAGAAAAAAAAAAAAGCAAAGCAATGCACTAATGTGAATGTTGAGTAATGAATCTCAATCATTGTCCCCACATCCTACATTTATTTCTTATTTATTTTGAAGAGTGTCTTGATCTGTCACCCAGGCTGGAGTGCAGTAGGGCAATCACAGCTCACTGCAGCCTCAATCCCCTGGGCTCAAATGATCCTCCCACCTCAGCCTCCCAAGTAGCTGGGACTACAGGTGGGTGTCACCACACTCTGCTAATTTTTAATTTTATTGTAGAGACGAGGAATCTCACTATGTTTCCCAGGCTGGCCTTGAACTTCTATCCTCAAGCGATCCTCCTGCCTCGGTCCAAAAGCCTTTTTTTTGTTTGTTTGAGACAGAGTCTTGCTCTGTCACTCAGGCTGGAGTGTAGTGGTGCAATCTTGGCTCACTGCAACCTCTGCCTCCCAGGTTCAAGCAATTCTCATTCCTCAGCCTCCCGAGTAGCTGGGACTACAGGTGCCCACTACAACGCCCAGCTAACTTTTGTATTTTTAGTAGAGTTTTAGTAGAGACTGGGTTTCGCCATGTTGGCCAGACTGGTCTTGAACTCCTGACCTCAGGTGATCCACCCGCCTCGGCCTCCCAAAGTGCTGGGGTTACAGGCATGAGCCACCGCACCCGGCCTCAAAATCCTTTAATAAGAAAAAAACATGTATTTGGCCAAAACATGCATTTGGCTAGGTAGAAAGTTTTCTGCAGTGCTCACCCTTCCCCTAAAAGGCCCTAAGCCAGGGATTTCTAATCTCTTTTGTGCCTCAGGCCCCTGACAGTCTGGGGAAGACTATTATGCCCTGCTTAGCATAATGTTTAAAGTGTACAGAATCAAATACACAGACTTGCAAGGAAAACCAATTACCCTGAAATTCAGTCAAAATATTAAATACAATTAAAAAGTAATCAAAATATTTTTTTTAACTGGTGATGTGGTAATATACATGCTTCTTTATTAACACTTTAAATAGCAAGCTTTCATAGCAGCCCTCATAACTACTGTAATTTCAGTCAATGATGAGCATGAATGATACTTTGGAGTTCTGTAACAAACTAGACGTGCTGTGAAAAGATCCCTTATTTGGATAAGCTCAGTGGCTCACATCTGTAATCCAGCACTTCGGAAGACTGAGGTAGGAAGATCGCTTGAGGCCAGGAGTTCAAGAACAGCCTGGGCAACAGAGTGAGACCCACCCCACTCTGCAAAAAAATACAGAAAACAGCTGGGCACGGTGGCTCACACCTATAATCCCAGCACTTTGGGAGGCAGAGGCAGGCAGATCACTTGAGGCCAGGAGTTCAAGACCAGCCTGGCCAACATAGTGAAACCCCGTCTCTACTAAAAATACAAAAAAATTAGCTGGGTGTGGTGGCACGCGCCTGTAATCCCAGCTACTCCGGAGGCTGGGGCAGGAGAATCGCTTGAACCTGGGAGACGGAGCTTGCAGTGAGCCAAGATCGTGCCACTGCACTCCAGCCTGTGCAACAGAGCAAGCGAGATCTGTCTCAAAAAATAAATAAATAAAATAAAATACAGAATTTTAGCCGGGTGTGGTGGAGTGTGCCTGTGGTCCCAACTACTCAGGAGGCTGAGACAGGAGGAACACTCAAGCCCAGGAGTTCCTGGGCAGGAACACTCAAGCCCAGGAGACAGGAGGAACACTCAAGCAGTGGGCTATGATCTGGCACCACTGCACTCCAGCCTGGGTGACACAGCGAGACACTGCGTAAACAAACAACAAAGAAAAGAAAAGATTCCTGATTTCCATTGGTGGCAAAGTAGCAGCTGCTGCTAATACTGTTGGTGGTTTCTCCTTAAATGAAAGAAATGTAATTTTTCAGTTAGAAGTTAACTAAAATAAGGATGTAATTTTTTACCCACTTAAGTTTACGAGCCTCCTGAATTTTTTTTTTTTTTTTCCGAGACAGGGTCTCACTATGTTGCCCAAGCTGGTCTCAAACTCCCGCTTCAGCCTCCCAGAGCGCTGGGATTATAGGTGTGAGTCACCATGTCCAGGCCAAACTTCCCGAATTGTATCTGTGAACCATTCAAGACCCTTAGATGAACAACCCTGTTCTAAAGAGTGGAGACACATTGCAAGAATTTGAAATAAAATGTTCAGGCCAGGCGTGGTGGCTCATGCCTGTAATCCCAGCACTTTGGGAGGTCAAGGCAGGGGGATCACTAGGTCAGGAGTTCAAGACCAGCCTGGCCAAGATGGTGAAACCCCGTCTCTACTAAAAATACACAAATTAGCTGGCTGTGGTGGCAGGTGCCTGTAATTTCAGCTACTTGGGAGGCTGAGTCAGAGAATTGCTTGAACCTGGGAGGTGGAGGATGCAGTGAGCCGAGATCACGCCACTGCACTCCAGCCTGGGCAACAGAGAGAGACTCCATCTCAAAAAAAGGAAAAAAAAATGTTCAGGCTCACACCTATAATCCCAGCATTTTGGAAAGCCGAGGCGGGTGGCTCACCTGTGGCCAGGAGTTCGAGACCAGCCTGGCCAACATGGCGAAACCCCGTCTCTATTAAAAACACAAAAATTAGCCGGGCTACTTGGAAAGCTGAGGCAGGAAAATCACTTGAAGGATTTTGGGAGATCAAGGTGGGCGGATCACCTGAGGTCAGGAGTTTGAGACAAGCTTGGCCAACGTGGTGAAACCCCATCTCTACTAAAAATATAAAAATTAGCCAGGCTTGGCGGCACGTTCCTGTGTCTACTGCTCCATCTCAAAAAAAAAAATTTATTTGAGACAGGGTCTCGCTCTGCCACCCAGATTGGAGTGTAGTAGTGCGAACATGGCTTACTGCAGCCTCAACCTCCTGAACTCAAGCGATCCTCCTGTTTCAGCCTCCCAAGTAGCTGGGACTACAGGTGTGCACCACCACACCCAGCTAATTTATTTTTTTTATTTTCTGTAGAGGTGGGGTCTCACTGTGTTACCTAGGCTGGCCTCGAACTCCTGGGCTCAAGTGATCCTCCCACCTCAGTTTCCCAAAGTGCTGGGATTGCAGGCATGAGCCACCGTGCCCAATGTTTAGTAAATATAATTTTCACTTCCTTTGTGTGGTGATGATGTAGTCACCACACATGCAACTTTGGGAGTACCAGCATCACATATTTAATGTGTGCAAAGAGAATGGGCGCCGTGGCTCTTGCCTGTAATCCCAGCACTTCGGGAAGTCGAGACAGGTGGATCACGAGATCAGGAGTTTGAGACCAGCCTGGTCAACATGGTAAAACCCGGTCTCTACTAAAAATACAGAAATTAGCTGGGCTTGGTGCACACCTGTAATCCTAGCTTCTTGAGAGGCTAAAGCAGGAGAATTGCTTGAACCTGGGAGGCGTAGGTTGCAGTGAGCCAAGATCACGCCACTGCACTCCAGCCTGGGCAACAGAGAGAAACTCCGTCTCGGAAAACAAAAAACAATTAAATTAATTTGTGCAAAGGTTCTGAAGTTTGCACCAAAGGTAAGAAAAGCTTACGGTGTCTTTTACAGTTAGTTACTATTGCTGCAAATTACTGCAAAACTTAGTGACTTACAGCCGCAACAATCATTTTGTTCTTTCTAATAATTGCTGTGGGTCAGAAATGCAGGAAGAGTTCTGCTGGGCAGTTCTGGCTTATTTTGTTTTTATTTTTTTATTTTATTTTATTTTTTAGATGGAGTCTTGCTCTGTCACCCAGGCTGGAGTGCAGTGGTGTGACCTCAGCTTACTGTGCACATGCAATTTTGGGAGTACTAGCATCACGTATTTGTGCAAAACTTCTGATGCGTGCACCAAAGTTAAGAATAGCTTACGGTGTCTGTCCTAGTTACTATTGCTGCATAAATCACCCCAAAATTTAGTAACTTACAGCCTCAACAATCATTTTATTCTCTCTTGTAGTTGCTGTGGGTCAGAAATTCAGGAAGGACTCTGCCATGCGGTTCTAGCTCAGGTTCTTTTTTTTTTTTTCATTCTTTTCAGATAGAGTCTCACTCTGTTGCCCAGGCTGGAATACAGTGACACGATCTTGGCTCACTGCAACCTCCGACTCCCTGGTTCAAGCAATTCTCCTGCCTCAGCCTTCCGAGTAGCTGGGATTACAGGTGTGTGCCACCATGCCTGGTTAATTTTTGTATGTTTAGTAGACACCGGGTTTCACCATTGGCCAGGCTGGTCTTGAACTCTGAACCTTAAGTGATCTGCCCACCTCAGCCTCCCAAAGTGCTGGGATTACAGGCGTAAGCCACCAAACCCGGCCTCAGATTCTTAGACAGTTGCAAACAGATGACAGCTGGAGCAGAGCAGCTGGGCCTGGCTGAACATCTCTCTCTCTCAAGTGGCCGCAGGGTCTCTCCATATGGGCTAGCTTGGGCTTCCTTACAACATGGTTGCCTCAGAGCTGAACTGTTTATCTGGTGGCAGAAGGCTTAAAGAACAAGTATTCCAGCAAGAAACCAAACTTAAAAACCATTCAATGTCACTTTGGCACAGTTGGTTACAGCCTACCCAGAATTCAGGGGGAAGAGAATCAGACTCCATCTCTCCATGGGAAAGTAGTAAGATTCTAAAGGAGCCTGTGAGATGGAAGACTTTTTTTTTTGAGATGGAGTCTTACTGTAGTGCAGTGGCATGATCTTGGCTCACTGCAACCTCTGTCTCCTAGATTCAAGCAATTCTCCTGCCTCAGCCTCTTGAGTGGCTGGGATTACAAGTGCCCACCACCGCGCCCCACTAATTTTTGTATTTTTAGTAGATAGGGTTTCACCATCTTGGTCAGGCTGGTCTCGAACTCCTGACCTTGTGATCCACCCGCCTCGGCCTCCCAAAGTGCTGGGATTACAGGGGTGAGCCACCATGCCTGGCCTGGAAGACGTTCTTGTAGCTATTCTTGCAGATATTGATGGAAGAATATCTTGTAGACATTCATCTTTAGAAGATAGAATCTGCCAGTGTCTGTGGCTGTACCTATCTCACTTTCTTCTGCTTTTAAAAATAAATAAACTGGCCGGGCACGGTGGCTCACACCTGTAATCCCACCACTTTGGGAGGCCGAGGCAGGCGGATCACGAGGTCAGGAAATAGAGACCATCCTGGCTAACATGGTGAAACCCCGTCTCTACTAAAAATACAAAAAATTAGCCAGGCGTGGTGGCAGGCGCCTGCAGTCCCAGCTACTCAGGAGGCTGCGGCAGGAGAATGGCGTGAACCTGGGAGGTGGAGCTTGCAGTGAGCCCAGATCATGCCACTGCACTCCAGCCTGGGCGACAGAGTGAGACTCCGTCTCAAAAAGAACACAAATAAATAAATAAATAAATAAATAAACAAACTCTAAAGTATGCCAACAACCAAGCTGATCTTAGGAACTATAGGAATAAATGCAAACCCAGTTTGGTAACTAAAATGTATTATAATCCAAGTATGCTGGTGGTATCTTTTTATAAATTGACTCTTGAGGAACTTACAGTAAAAATGATCAGGAGTTTGAGATCAGTCTGGGCAACATGGCAAGATCGCTTAAGCCAAGTGGGGACTGCAGAGATTGCAGTGAGCCAAGATCACACCATTGCACTCCAGCCTGGGTGACAGAGTGAGACACTGTCTCAAAAAAATTAAAAAAAAAAAAAAAATTCCAGGACCAGATGGTTTTACTGGTGAATTCCACCAAACATTTACTGACACTCACCAAAGAAGATACATGGATGAGCCTGGTACGGTGACTCACGTCTGTAATCCCAGCACTTTTGGGGGTTAAGGCAGGTGGATCGCCTGAGGTCAGGAGGATCGGACAGGTGTGCTACTCAGGAGACTGAGGCAGGAGAATCGCTTGAACCAGGGAGTAGGAGGTTGTAGCCTGGCCAACATGGAGAAACCCCGTCTCTACTAAAAATACAAAATTAGCTGGGTGTGGTGGCGCATACCCTGTAATCCCAGCTACTCGGGAGGCTGAAGCGGGAGAATCGCTTGAACCAGGTAGGTGGAGGTTGCAGTGAGCCGAGATTGCGCCATTGCACTCCAGCCTGGGCAACAAGAGCAAAACTCTGTCTCAAAAAAAAAAAAAAAAGGAATATTGACAGCAGTAAATTAAAACACATCGAATAGGCCAGGCGCAGTAGCTCATGCCTGTAATCCCAGCACTTTGGAAGGCTGAGGTGGGAGGATCACTTGAGACTAGGAATTCAATATCAGCCTGGGCAACATAGTGAGTCCTCATCTTTATAAAAAATAAAAATAATTTTTGTATCTTGGTTGGATGTGGTGGTTCATGCTGGTAATCTGGTAATCTCAACACGTTGGGAGGCCAAGGCGGGAGGGTGGCTTGTGCCTAGGAGTTCAAGACCAGCCTGGCAACAGAGTGAGACTCCGTGTCTATAAAAACAAAAACTGAAAAATCAATCTATATATTGGTATTTTTTTCCTCATCTTGGTTCCCCTTCTCTACAAAAAAAAAAATGAAAAAATTTGCCAGGAGTGGTAGGGCACATCTGTAGTCCCAGCTTCTTGGGAGGCTAAGGTGGGAGGATCACTGGAGTTCAGGAATTGGAGGCTGCAGTGAGATGTGATTGCACCACTGAGATCCAGCCTGGGCAACAGAGCAAGACCATGTCTCTAAAAACAACAACAAACCACACACACACACACACACACACACACACACATCAAATATAATCTCAGTCTAATCAAGAGAAAAATATCAGACAAGCTGGGCACGGTGGCTCACGCCTGTAATCCCAGCGTTGTAGGAGACCCAGGAGGGTGGATCATCTAAGGTCAGGAGTTCGAGACCACCCTGACCAATATGATGAAACCTCGTCTCTACTAAAAATACAAAAATTAGCCGGACATGGTGGCGGGCTCCTGTAATCCCAGCTACTCGGGAGGCAGACACAGGAGAATTGCTTGAACCTGGGAGGCAGAGTTGCAGTGAGCCAAGTTCGCACCACTGTACTCCAGCCTGGGCAACAGGCCAAGACTCCGGCTCCAAAAAAAAAAAAAAATCAGACAAATTCCAATAGAGGGACATTCTACAAAATAGCCGACCAGTACTTCTCAAAACTGTCAAAGTCATCAAAAGCAAGGAACATCTGAGAAACTGTCACAGCTAAGAGGTGCATGAGGAGACATGACAATGAAGGTAATACGGTGTCCTGGATGTTCACATTAGAAGAGAATGTGCCCATCAGAATGCATCGCTTACAGAAAGAGCACCAGACAACGGGATAATAGGATGACTTACACATTGCGGTCAGAAAATATACTCAGTATGATTTCAGTCTTTTGAAAAGTATTGAGATTTGTTTTACAGCCCAAGCATGTGGTCTATCTTGGTGACTATTCCAGTGCATTTGAAGAAAATGTGTATTCTGCTATTGTAGTGTGAAATGTTCTATAAATGTTAATTATGGGTCGGGCGCAGTGGCTCACCCCTGTAATCCCAGCACTTTGGGAGGCTGAGGCAGGAGGATCACCTGAGGTCAAGAATCCTAGACCAGCCTGGCCAACATGGTGAAACCCATCTCTACTAAAAATACAAAATTATCCGGGCGTGGTGGCAGGATCCTATAGTCCCAGCTATTCGGGAGGCTGAGGCAGGAGAATCACTTGAACCCAGGAGGCAGAGGCTGCAGTGGGCTGAGATGGTGTCACTGTATTCCAGCCTGGGCGACCGAGCAAGACTGTCTCAAAAAAAAAAAAAAAAAAAAACAACTCAATTAGGTCAAGCTGGGAAAGTACTGTTCAGATCTTCTATATTCTTATTGTTTTTGTCTTCTTTTTAAAAAATCAATTGCTGAGGACTGGATGCGATGGATCATGCCTGTAATCCCCAAGCTTTGGGAGGCAAAGGCAGAGGATTGATTGAGGCTAGGCGTTCAAGACCACCCTGAACAGTATAGCGAGACCCCATCCCTAATAAAAATAAAAAAAGTAACCAGGCATGGTGGTGCATGCCTGTAGTCCCAAGCTACTCAGGATGCTGAGGCGGGAGAATCGCTTGGGCCCAGGAATTCGAAGCTGCAGTGAGCCATGATAGCACCACTACAGCACTTTGAGAGCCTGAGTAACAGAAAAATACCCTGTCTCTAAATTTTAAAAGTTAACTAAGTCTGGGCACAGTGGCTCACGCCTGTAATCCTAGCACTTTGGGAGGCCGAGGCAGGTGGATCACCTGAGGTCAGGAGTTTGAGACCAGCCTGGCTAACACGGCAAAACCCCGTCTCTATTAAAAATACAAAAAAAAATAGCCAGCATGGTGGCTCATGCCTGTAATCCCAGCTACTCAGGAGGCTGAATCAGGAGAATCGCTTGAACCCAGGAGGCGGAGGTTACAGTGAGCCGAGATCGCGCCATTGCACTCCAGCCTGGGCGACAGAGCAAGACTCCATCTCAAAAAAAATAAATAAATAATAAAAAAATAAAAATTAACTAATTAAAAACAGATAACATCAATTGCTGAGGGAACAGTGTTAAAGTGTCCAAATGTGATTGTGGGTTTGCCTATTTCTCCTTTTAGTTCTGCCAGGTTTTCCTCCTTATATGTTGAATGCTGTTATTGGACCATGCACATTTAGAGCTGTTGCATCTTTCTGTTGAATTGACTCTTTTATCATGAAAAACGCATCTGTCTTTTTCTCTGGTAGTACTTTTGGCCTTATAAACCACTTTGTTAATAATTTAGCCACACCACCTTTCTCATGGTTGGTGTTTGTAGTCCATAACTTTTTTCATCCTGTTATTTAAATATGTCTGTGTTCTTATATTTATTTATTGTATTTATTATTATATTTTTGAGACAGAGTCTTGCTCTGTCACCCAGGCTGGAGTGCAGTGGTATGATCTCAGCTGCAACCTCTGCCTCCCAGGTTCAAGCGACTCTCCTGCATCAGCCTCCCGAGTAGCTGGGACTACAAGCATGCACCACCACACCCAGCTAATGTTTGTATTTTTAGTAAAGACAAGATTTCACCATGTTGGCCAGGCTGGTCTCAAACTCTTGACCTTAAAAGATCCACCTGTCTTGGCCTCCCAAAGTGCTGGGATTACAGGCGTGAGCCACCAAGCCCAGCCTATTTCATTTATTATTATTTTTTAAGACAGGCTCTTGCTCTGTTGCCAAAGCTGGAGTGCAGTGGTGCAATAATAACCCATTGTAGCCTCAACTTCCTGGGCTCGAGTGGTCCTCCCATCTCAGCCTCCCAAGTAGCTGGGATCACAAGTTCACTCACTGCAACCTCTGCCTCCTAGGTTCAAGTGATTTTCCTGCCTCAGCCTCCCAGGTAGCTGGGATTACAGGCGCGCACCGCCACACCCAGCTAATTTTTGTTTTTGTTTTTGAGATGGAGTCTTGCTCTGTAGCCCAGGCTGGAGTGCAGTGGCGCAATCTCGGCTCACTGCAACCTCTGCCTCCAGGTCCCGGTTCAAGCAATTCTACCTCAGCCTCCCAAGTAGCTAGGATTATAGGTGCATGCCACCATGCCCAGCTAATTTTTGTATTTTTTTTAAATTTCATTTTATTATTATTATACTTTAAGTTTTAGGGTACAGGGGCACAATGTGCAGGTTAGTTACATATGTATACATGTTAATTTTTGTATTTTTTAGTAGAGATGGGGTTTCACAATATTGGCCAGGCTGGTCTTGAACTCCTGAACTTGTGATCTGCCTGCCTCAGCCTCCCAATAATTTTTGTATTTTTTAGTAGAGATGGGGTTTCACCATGTTGGCCAGGCTGGCTGGAACTCCTGGCCTCAAGTGATCCACCTGCCTTGGCCTCCAAAAGTTCTGATATTACAGGTGTGAGCCACTGCGTCTGACCTGGGTAACTTATTTTTAAAAAGAAGTTTATTTACCTCACAATTCTGCAAGTTGCACAAGAAGCATGGCGCCAGCATCTGCCTCTGGGGAGGGCCTCAGGCTGCTTCCATTCATGGGGAAAGGTGAAGGGGAGCCCGGGGTGTGCAGAGGTCACGTGGTGAAAGAGGAAGCAAGAGAGAGGAGGAGGTCCCAGGCCCTTTTTAAACAACCAGCTCTAGTGGAGACTCAGAGTGAGAACTTGCTCACCCCCGAGGGATTCACCTATTCACAAGAGATTCACCCCCATGACCTAAACACCTCCTGTTACGCCCCACCTCCAACCTTGGGGATTATATTTCAACATGAGATTTGGAGAGTCAAAAATCCATACCATAAGCTGGGCACCGTAGCTCACCCCTGTCATCCCAGCACTTTGGGAAGCTGAGGCAGGCGGATCACCTAAGGTCAGGGATTCCAGACCAGCCTGGCCAACATGGCGAAAGCCCGCCTCTACTAAAAATACAAAAACTGAGCCCGGAGTGGTGGCGGGCGCCTGTAATCCCAGCTACTCAGGAGGCTGAGGCATGAGAATCGCCTGAACCCGGGAGGCAGAGGTTGCAGTGATCCGAGATCATGATACTGCACTCCAGCCTGGGTGACAGAGGGAGACTCCATCTCAAAAAAAAAGAAAGAAAGAAAAAGAAACTGGGCTCAGACAGGTTAAATAATCTGCCCAGGGTCACATAGCAGTAAATGATGGGACTGTGATTCTAACATAGTGTCTGACTCCAAAGCCTATATCCTCTCTTATTTTTGACTTTTATTTTAGAATTGGGGGTACACGTGCAGGTTTGTTGCAAAGGTATACTGCATGATGCTGAGGTTTGGAGTACGAATGAATCTGTTACTCAGGTAGAGAGCATTTTTTAGCTCTTCCCCCTCTCTCCTCCTCCAGAAGTCCTCGGTGTCTATTGTTCCCACCTTTATGCCCATCTGTACCCAATGTTGAGCTCCCACTTATAAGTGAGAACATTCAGTATTTGGTATTCTGTTCCTGTGTTAATTTACTTAGGATAATGGCTTCCAGCTGCAACCATGTTGCTGCAAAGGATATGATTTCATTCTTTTTTATGGCTGCATACTATTCCATGTTGTCCAGGCTGGTCTTGAACCTTTATGACTGATCTTCTCTTTTCCCAGTGAAGTTGGGAGGCTCCTAAGGACAAGGATGCAGGCCTGGCTCTGGGGTGGCTCATGCTTGTAATCCCAGCACTTTGGGAGGCCAAGGCGGGCAGATCACCTGAGGTCAGGAGTTCGAGACCAGCCTGGCCAACATAGTGAAACCCCATCTCTACTAACAATACAAAAATTAGCCAGGCGTGGTGGCGGGCGCCTGTAATCCCAGCTACTCGGGAGACTGAGGCAGGAGAATCACTTGAGCCCAGGACACGGAGGTTGCAGTGAGCCGAGATTGCACCACTGCACTCCAACCTCGGCAACAGAATGAGACTCTGTCTCTAAAAAAAAAAAAAAAAAAAAAGACAAGAATGTAGGCCCTGCTAGTCACACTAAGACTTCTAGGGAGCTGAGAAGGATCCAGTCACATTCTCGGTTCAAGACTATCTGGGCCAGCCAGCCAGGGAGACAGAGGTGTGTTCCTATAGAAGGAAATTCTGTAAGGAGAACTGTGGTGTCTCTTATGTGGCCCCCGCCCATTCTGCAGCAGCTTCAGGAGGGAAAGGTGCAATTCCAGAGAGTGTGAGTTGCTCAAGCTGCAAATGAGTCAGGAACGGGTAGAGCGTTTTCAAATAAAAAGCGTGCAAACTCAGCTGCTACCCAGAGCCCCAGGAAAGGGAAGCAGTGTCCAACCCGCTCCCATCTCACTGGGCCGTGATCGCACTTCAACTTCTGTTTTCCGTACAGTTCTGCTTTGTCCTTGGGAAGAGCCCTGCATGAAGTTGAATGGGGCCAAAGGAAAGAACAAGGAGGCATAAATGAGCTCTGAAGGGTCCCTGAGCAACAGAGAAGGGAGAGGTGAGAGCAACTGCTGGGAGGAGGCAGGGCCCAAGGCATAAAGGACTTTAGGCCAAGGAGCTGGATTACCTGATGGCATCATAGCATGCTAATTAAGAACACAGGGCCAGGAGTGGTGGCTCACGCCTGTAATCCCAACATTTTGGGAGGCCCAGGCGGGCAGATCACCTGAGGTCAGGAGTTCGAGACCAGCCTGACCAACACGGAGAAAACCCATCTCTACTAAAAATACAAAATTAGCCGGGCTTGGTGGCGCATGCCTGTAATCCCAGCTACTCGGGAGGCTGAGGCAGGAGAATCACTTGAACCGGGGAGGTGGAGGTTGCAGTGAGCAGAGATCACGCCATTGTACACCAGCCTGGGCAACAAGAGTGAAACTCCATTTCAAAAAAAAAATAGTATCAGCCGGGCATGGTGGCTCTTGCCTGTAATCCCAGCACTTTGGGAGGCCACGGTGGGCAGATCGCTTGAGCCCAGGAGGTTGAGGCTGCAGTGAGCTATAATCGTACCATTGCACTCCAGCCTGGGTGACAGAGTGAGACTCTGTCTCAAAAAAGAAAAAAAAAATGTCTACTAAGACCTCCACTCCCTGTAATGGCACATTAAGTATCTCCAACCAACCCACTCAGTGAGTAAGATAGGAAAGCTGGTCAAATGTAGTTTTTAAAATCTTAAGCCATTGTAATGTTGACGAGGTAGTGAAGAATGATGAGGCTACAGCCTGGGAGAAGAACAAAAAATCTAGAGAGGTGAGCCCAGCATGGCAAACTACTTTTTCCTGGAGTTGTCTGCCAATTTGGAAGAGGTGGATGAACGTCTAAAAGGCTGAGAAGCCTTTCAACAGCCTTGTTGGGCTAGGGGACAATTATTTGAATACAGGACCTGCCAAGGCAAGGGGCCCTATTAAAGCCTCTGCGCTTTGGAGTGAAACCAAAAAAAAAGGCTGCATCCTAGGAATCAGAAATAGACCAGAAAGCCAGGCACAGTGGCTCACACCCATAATCCCAGCACTTTGGGAGGCCAAGGCGGGCAGATCACTTGAGGTCAGGAGTTCTAGACCAGCCTGGCCAGCATGGTGAAACCCTGTCTCTACTAAAAATACAAAAATTAGCCGGGCATGGTGGTGCATGCCTGTTGTCCCAGCTACTTGGGAGGCTGAGGTGTCACAAGAATTCCTTGAACCCAGGAGGTGGAGGTTGCAGTGAGCCGAGATCACACCACTGCACTCCACCCTAGGTGACAGAACGACACTCTGTCTCAAGAAAAAAAAAATAGAAAAGAAAGAAATAGACCAGCCCTTCTGTGAACTAAAGTCCAGCTTCAAATCATCTCAGTTCCTAAAATTGAATAAAAGTAATCATAGATTCATAGACTGTTAGCACTCTCAAGCGCTAGCAATGTATATCCTGGCGGAAGCCAAGGTAAATTCTCTCCAGAGGTAGTTAATATAATGCTAAATTAAAAATAAATATCAAGGTTTAAAGGTTAAAAAAATTATTCCTCAAGATAAAGAGTAACTCTTCACTGTAATAAAAAGTTACATTCACCAGGAAGCTATAAGAATTCTAAATTTGCATGTACCTAATAATATTGTCTCAAAATACATAAAGCAAAAATCAACAACTCTATAAGACTAAATAGCTAAACCAAAAATAGTGGGAAATTTTAACATACTTTTCAACAGAAACTGATAAAATAGTTAGACAAATAATTAGTAAGGATATAGAAGATTTGAACAACTTAATCTATGGACATATATGGTCAGAGTGACATGATGAAGCTGGCTTGTATCCTCTCATGAGAACCAATTTTTAAAATTTCAAGACTTTTGTGAACCAGCTGATATCACCCTAGTAGCTTGACATTGACCACTACGGGAATATTTATATAATAGTATGATAGACAAATGCTACCAATCACAGTTTTATCCCCTTCCCCTCTGAAGCCAGTTAGTTTTTTTACTTTTTCTTTTTTTTTAATAGAGATGGAAGTCTTGCTGTATTGCTCAGGCTGATCTTGAACCCCTGGACTCAAGCCATCCTCCTGCCTCAGTCTCTAGTAGCTGGGATACCATGTCCAGCCAGTTGTTAAGTTTTGTTTGTTTGTTTGTATTTGAGACTGAGTCTCACTCTATCGCCCAAGCTGGAGTGCAGTGGTGCGATCTCAACTCACTACAACCTCCGCCTCCTGGGTTCAAGAGATTCTCCTGCCTCAGCTTCCTGAGTAGCTGAGAGCACAGGCGTGTGCCACCACACCCGGCTAATTTTTTTTTTTTGTATGTTTAGTAGAGACGGGATTTCGCCATGTTGGCCAGGCTGGTCTTGAACTCCTGACCTCAGGTGATGCACCTGCCTCGGCCTCCCAAAGTGTTGGGATTACAGGCGTGAGCCACTGCACCTGACCATGCTGCATCTTCTTTGCCCTAAAATGACCCCTTGGTCTGAAGAGATGACATAGGAGATCCCTTGCCCACAAGTCAGATGCATTTTGCAAGCCCTTGAACGATGGTGCTGGCAGAGGTACTGCAGATAGAAAAGGCAAGTCCATTTCTGGTGTAGTACCAATTAGAGTAAGACAAATCAATGCCCCCCTCTAGGATGAAAGGCGGCCAGTGTAATCAACTTACCCCCAAGAGACTGACTGGGCTCCTCAAAGGATCATGCTGTATCATGGGTCATTCAGTTCAGGCATTCAGTGGCAGCAGTAAATATATCAGCCTTGCTGAGAGGGAGCCCATGCCATCATGCCCATGTGTAGCCTTCAGTCCTGCGCGTGGCCATTCTGCTCATGGACCAATTGTACAATCACTGGAGTGGCTTAGGACAGACACTGCATGACCTCTATAGACAAGCTATCTTTTTTTTTTTTTTTTTTTTGAGACAAGGGCTCACTCTGTCACCCAACCTGGAGGGCAGTGGTGTGATAATCACTTTTGGAGGCTGAGGCAGGAGGATCACACGAGCTTGGGAGGTCGAGACCAGCCTGGACAACAGACCAAGACACCATCTCTACAGAAAATTTAAAAATTAGCCAGGCGTGGGCCGGGCGCGGTGGCTCATGCCTGTAATCCCAGCACTTTGAGAGGCCGAGGCGGGCGGATCACGAGGTCAGGAGATCGAGACCATCCTGGCTAACACGGTGAAACCCCATCTCTACTAAAAATACAAAAACTTAGCCGGGCGTGGTGGTGGGTGCCTGTAGTCCCAGCTACTCGGGAGGTTGAGGCAGGAGAATGGCTTGAACCCAGGAGGTGGAGCTTGCAGTGAGCTGAGATTGCGCCACTGTACTCCAGCCTGGGCGACAGCGAGACTCCATCTCAAAACAATAAATAAAATATAAAATAAAATAAAATAAAAATTAGCCAGGCGTGGTGATGTGCTTCTGTAGTCCCAGCTACTCAGGAGGCTGAGGTGGGAGGTTCACTTGAGCCCAGGAGGTTGAGGCTGCAGTGAGTTATGATTGCACCACTGCCCTCCAGCCTGGATGACAGAGTGAGACTCTGTCTCAAAAATAATAATAATAAGTAAACCAATAAATAAAAAGAAGTGTAGGGGCTTCAACCACATTGGCCTCTGGGTTTTCAAAAACCTGTCACTCCAAGCCTTGGCCTCATGGTGGGCAGGCCCGAGCTGCCTCAGAGGGTACAAGGAGCTTAAGGCTGAACTCCTCCCCAAAGCAACTCAGACAATGGAGGGTTAGCTCCCCTGCAACCTGGAAAATCCACATTGTTAATTAGGTCAAGTTTGTTGAGGATCAATGTTCATACGATTAAGTCCACCCTTTTAAAGTATATGGTTCAAGTCCAGGCATGGTGGCTCACACCTGTAATCCCAGGACTCTGGTTTGAGACCAGCTTGGGCAACATAGTGAGACCCCATCTCTACAAAAAAAAAAAAAAAAAAAATTAGCCATGCATGGTAGTGTGCGCCTGTAGTCCCAGCTACTCGGGAAGCTGAGATAGGAGGATTGCTTGAGGCTGAGAGGCAGAGGTTACAGCGAGCAGAGATCGGGACACTGCACTCCAGCCTGGGCAACAGAGTGAAACCCTGTCTCTAAATAAATAAATAAATAAATAAATAAATAAATAAATAGAAGTATATGGTTCAACAAGTTTGATAAATGTGGATGGTTGTGTAGCTGCCACCACAATTCAGATATAGAACATTTTCGTCATCCAAATATTATGCAGAGAGGCCAGGTGCAGTGGATCACGCCTATAATCCCAGTGCTTTGGGAGGCTGGGGATGGAAGGATCGCTGGAAGCCAGGAGTTTGAGACCAGCCTGGTCAATATAGCAAGACATCGTCTCTACAAAAATAATAATAATAATAATAATAAAGTAAAAAAAATAGCCAGGTGTGGTGGTGTGCACTGATAGTCCCAGCTATTCAGGAGGCTGAGGCAGGAGGATCACTGGAGCCCAGGAGTTTGAGGCTGCAGTGGGCTATGGTCACACCGCTGTGCTCCAGTCTAGGCAACAGAGTGAGACGCCATATCAAAAGAAGGAAAGAAGGGAAGAAGGGAGGAAGGGAGGGAAAGAGGGAGGGGGAAAGATATCCATTACCCTGAGGCCCTTTCAAGTCAGTCCTGTTCTCCTACTTGGCCCGTGGCAACTGCTGATCTGTTTTCCGTCCCTATCATTTTGGCTTTTCCAGAACATCAAGTAAATGGAACCATTCAGGTTGTGGCCTTCTATTAATAGGTCTGACTTCACTCACTAAGCATAATGCATCTGAGATCCATCCACGTTGTTGCAAGCCTCAAGAGGTCCTTCCTTCCTTTTTCTTTTTTTCCTTTTTTTTGAGACAGAGTCTCACTCTGTCGCCTAGGCTGGAGCAGAGTGGTGGGATCTTGGCTCACTGCAAGCTCCACCTGGGTTCACGCCATTCTCCTGACTCAGCCTCCTGAGTAGCTGGGACCACAGGCACCCACCACCATGCCCAGCTAATTTTTTTGTATTTTTAGCAGAGACAGGGTTTCACCCTGTTAGCCAGGATGGTCTCGATCTCCTGACCTCATGATCCGCCTGCCTCGGCCTCCAAAAGTGCTGGGATTACAGGCCTGAGCCACCTCACCTGGCCTCCCCCTTTTTTTTTCTTTTGTGATGGAGTCTCACTCTGTCGCCCAGGCTGAGTGCAGTGCTATGATCTCTTAATCCACCTTCTTAATCCGACTCACTGCAACCTCTGCCTCCCAGGTTCAAGCGATCCTCCTGCCTCAGCCTCCCAAGTAGCTGGGATTACAGGTGTACACCACCACGTCCGGCTAATTTTTGTATTTTTAGTAGAGATGGGCTTTCATCATATTGGCCAGGCTGGTCTTGAACTCCTGGCCTCAAGTGATCCTCCCTCCTCGGCCTCCCAAAGTGCTGGGATTACAGTCATGAGCCACCACGCTCAGCAAAAGCTCCTTCCTTTTATTGCTAAATAGTATTTCCCTGTAGGTCTGGATCACAATTTGACGGACATATGGGTTGTTTCCAGTTTTTGGAAATTATGAATCAAGCTACTGTCTGTATTCACACAAAGGTCAGTCAGTGGACATATATTTTCATTTCTCCAGTTCGAGACCAGCCTCGGTAACAAGAGTGAAACTCCATCTCAAAAAAAAAGAAAAGAAAAAGAAAAAGAAAGAAGAAAAAAAAACTTTGCTGTTTTAGTACTTTAAATATCAACCTCCTTTGAGGAGTACTCCTTTGAGTACTCCTACTCAAAGAATTGAGGTAGGAGTACCCACTCCTCTAGGGTAATCAACCATCCTGACTTGCCAAAGATTCTCTTGGTTTTAGCACTGAAGGTCCCACTTCCTGGGAAACCCTTCAGTCCTAGGATCAAACTAGGACAGGTGTGGTCACCTATTTTTTTTTTTTTTTTTTTTTTTTTAGACAGTCTCTCTCTGTCTCCCAGGCTGGAGTTCAGTGGTGCGATCTTGGCTCACTGCAGCCTCCGCCTCCTGGGCTCAAGCGATTCTCCTGCCTCAGACTCCCCAGTAGCTGGGATTACAGGCGGCCCCCCAACCCCCCACGCCCAGCTAATTTTTGTTGTATTTTTAGTAGAGACGGAGTTTCACCATGTTGGCCAGGCTGGTCTTGAAATCCTGACCTCGGATCATCCACCCACCTCGGCCTCCCAAAGTGCTGGGATTACAGGCGTGAGCCATGTTATTGAGTGTCAGGCACTGTTCTGGGCACTGCACGTCCAAACATCATTTTACCCATGCGCCAGCATCAAGGTAGTTTCGCTTGTACCAATCTTGCACATAAGGAAACAGCCTTAGAGAGATTAGGTTGCTTGTGCAAGCCCAGGGTAAGTGGCACCCAGTCTGCCATCTGCAAAGCACTGGTATCTTCCAGCCAGTAGACCTTGCTCCCTGGGTGCCCAGTTCTGGGTCTCAGGAAAGGTGGATTAAGGCTCCTAGTGGCGGGACCTGGGTGGGGATTTGCTGCCCTCTGGTGGCAGAAGGGACATCACCCTGGGTGTGAGACTTGTGGGCATCTGTGAGGCGGCCTTTCATCCCAGGGAGCCGGACCTCAAATCTGACCTCAGTTAGCTGAGTGCGGTGGCACCAGCCTGTGGTCTTAGCTACTCAGGGGTCCAAGGCTGAAGAATTGCTTGAGGTCAGCCTGGGAAACATATCAATACCCCATGTCTACAAAAAATGTGAAAAATTAGCTGGGCATAGTGGTACATGCCTGTAGCCCTAGCTTTTCTGGACACTGAGGCAGGAGGATCCGTTGAGCCCAGGAATTTGAGGCTGCAGTGAGCTATATTGGCACCACTGCACTCCAGCCTGGTGACAGAGTGAGACCCTGTCTATTGAAAAACATATATCTGCTGATAAATATGTCCACAATTTAGACCAGACTTAGACACTGAAGTTATTACCAGCTCCTTCACGCCCACATGCCTTAACTCTCTCTTGCCTTCGTGCATTCCTTCACTCCATTCATTCGCTTAACTTCCATCCAGCAGCTCTGTGCCAGACACTGAGGCTGGGGGTGCCAGGGAGACCTTTATCAACCGGACAGACACTGCCCTGCACTCCTGGCTCTGTAGCTTTCCGATAGTCCATTGCCTCACATGTTCATTTATTAAGTGTCCATTTATTGATTGAGCCTTCATCCATTCTTTCTCCTAATGTCCTTATTCATTCATTCATCTGTCACTTGCTCACCTCACTGACATATCTATTCAGTCTTCATATATCTTTTCATTCCTTTATTCTCTGAGCATCCCGGAAGTACCCACTCTACACCACACCAGGGTTAGATGCTGGGATTCTAACCCAGCCCACTACCCTGCCAAGACCATGGGGACGCAGATAGTGAGGACATAGTGGTAACTACTTCACCAATTATTGGGATTCAGAGCTGGGGGAGCACCAAGAAGCGAGCAATTCACTTCCTGGAGGTGAGGGGTGGGAGAGGCAATCTGAGAAGTCTTCTTGGAGGAGGTAGCATTTTGACCAAGTTGAGAAGCCTGTATGGGAGTTCTCCGAGGAAGAAAAGATGCTTTGTTTTGTAGACAAAAGTCTTTGTTCTGTGGAGTGTTTGGAGAAAAGTGAGGTACTGGTTGCTAACGTATGTGATGCTGGGTGAGTTTGTGTGCATGGCCCCAGCCAGGCCAAGCCCTCCCCAGGTTCCAGTGACACACCTGGGCCACTAAGGACCCTTAATTCCACCCTGAGCTCCTAGAAAACCACCCACTATTGGGCAGCCAGGAACGACCTTTGGAGAACAAACACTTCACCCTCCAGGTATCATCCACTTGTCCACCTGTTCATCCCTCTGGGGACTCAGTAGGAGGGCGACCCTGTCCCTAGGAGCCCGTGTCCCTCCAGCAAATGTTTCTTTCATTTTTATTTTTATTTATTTATTTATTTTGAGACAGAGTCTTGCTCTGTCGCCCAGGCTGGAGTGCAAAGGCATAATCTTAGCTCACTGCAGCCTCTGCCTCCCAGGTTCAAGCAATTCTCCAGCCTCAGCCTCCTGAGTAGCTGGGATTACAGGTGTGCACCACCACACCTCGCTAATTTTTGTATTTCTAGTAGAGACGGGGTTTCACCATGTTGGCCAGGCTGGTCTCAAACTCCTGACCTCAGGTGATCCACCCACCTCGGCCTCCCAAAGTGCTGGGGTTACAGGCATGAGCCACCGCACCAGGCTTTTGTGGTCATGGAATGGTCTTGTGTGATGTTGGTGTCCTGGAAATTACTTTTGTTTGACAAGAGAACACCAAGACCCAGCTGTGAATGTCTGGCCAGCTCCCAGGGAAACAGAACAGGAACTGGACAGAGCTTCTCCTTCACATTCTTTCCCTTTTTCCTTCTCTTGTCCCACTGATCACAAAACCCACACCATTACCTCGCTGACAATATACCTGCTAACCCCGAGGCTTTAGTCATACAAAGAAAATAGCCATTCTTCTGTGCTCTCGTAACATTTAATCATGCCTCTTACTTAAAGAATTCCAGCCGGGCATGGTGGCTCACGCCTATAATCCCAGCACTTTGGGAGGCCGAGGTGGGTGGATCACCTGAGGTCGGGAGTTCAAGACCAGCCTGATCAACATGGAGAATCCTTGTCTCTACTAAAAATACAAAATTAGCTGGGGTGGTGGTGCATGCCTGTAATCCCAGCTACTCGGGAGGCTGAGGCAGGAGAATCGCTTGAACCTGGGAGCCGGAGGTTGCGGTGAGCCAAGATCGTGCCATTGTACTCCAGCCTGAGCAAAAACAAAAAGAGCGAAACTCTGTCTCAAAAAAAAAAAAAAAAAAAAAAAAAGAATTCCAGAGACTGGCCTTAGGAGATCCAAATATCAAATGAAGCTTGCGGAGTGTCCCACCTCAGGAAGGAATGCTGAACAATTGATTGACACGCTTGTTGCCACCAGCCAGACTACCAGGTGACTCATTACTTAAGATAACCATCGCAACCAGATATGTGACCTGCATACCCTCACAACCAGATATGCGACCTGCATACCCTCACGTGCTTTGCCCGGCCCAGCCTGCATACCCTACCCCTGATGTCAATTCTCATGCTTTGCCTAATAAAAATTTCCCAGCCAGGCGCAGTGGCTCATGCCTGTAATTCCAGCACTTTGGGAGGCCGAGGCGGGCGACCATGAAGTCAGGAGATTGAGACCATCCTGGCCAACATGGTGAAACCCTGTCTCTACTAAAAGACAAAAAATTAGCCAGGCATGGTGGCGTGCACCTGTAGTCCCAGCTACTTGGGAGGCTGAGGCAGGAGAATTGCTTGAACCTGGGAAGCGGAGGTGTAGTGAGCCGAGTTTGCACCACTGCACTCCAGCCTGGCGACAGAGCAAAACTCTGTCTCACACACACACAAAAATTCCCCACTGGCTTTTCCACAAGTCAGCTGGAGGATCCCTTCACTTCTGCTTCCATTGTCTCCCCTGCACTCAAGCAAAAGCTCTGAAATAAACGCCTTGTCTGAGAAATCTGCTTGGATCCCTGTTAAGTCTCATTACAAGGGGAGCCAAACAGCCTATGGTCTGTAACACCAAATGTATGTGAGCAACAGTTTTTCTCTTTCTCTTTCTCTCTCTAATTTTTTTTTCTTTTTCTTTTTCTTTTTTTTTTTTAGACACAGAGTCTTGCTCTGTCACCCAGGCTGGAGTGCAGTGGCACGATCTTGGCTCACAGCAACCTCCATCTCCCAGTTTCAAGCTATTCTCCTGTCTCAGCCTCCCGAATAGCTGGGATTACAGGCACACACCACCACACCTGGCTAATTTTTGTATTTTTAATAGAGATGGGGTTTCACCATGTTGGCCATGCTGGTCTCGAATTCCTGACTTCAAGTGATCTGCCCATCTTGGCCTCCCAAAACGTTGGGATTACACGTGTGAGCCACCATGCCGAGTCTTTTTTCTTTCTCAATGTCAACTAAACAAAAAATCAGGCTTTTAAAAAATTAAGGTTAGTTTTTTGCGATCTTACTGAGGACTGTAACCAGGGAAAGTCTTTCACAGAGTTTGTTAAACTGCTCCAAAACAGAGTTTCAGCACACATTTATATATTTATATGCAGTTTATATAAAAACATTTATATACAGTTGGTGGTACCCTGCATGTGCTCAGAAGTTATATCAAGCTGGGCGTGGTGGCTCATGCCTGTAATCCCAGCACTTTGGGAGGCCGAGGCGGGCGGATCACCTGATGTCAGGAGTTCGAGACCAGCCTGGCCAACATGGTGAAACTTCATCTCTACTAAAAATACAATAATTAGCCAGGCGTGGTGGCGTGCACCTGTATTCCCAGCTACTCAGGAGACTGAAGCAGGAGGATCGCTTGAACCTGGGAGGCAGAGGCTGCAGTGAGCCGAGATTGCACCACTGTGCTCTAGCCTGGGGGACAGAGTGAGACTCTGTCTCAAAAAAAAAAAAAAAAAAAAAAAAAAAGTTATATCTAATGTGCTCAGAAGTTACAATAGAGCAAAATTTCATCAAGGCTGTGTGTGAGGGTATATCTAGTTACAGATTACAGAGGCTTGGCTGGGCATGGTGACTCATGCCTATAATTTCAGCACTTTGGGAGGCCCAGGCGGGAGGATCGCTTGAGCCCAGGAGTTCAAGACCAGCCTGGGCACCACAGCAACACCTTGTCTCTGAAAAAATAAAAATAAAAAAATTAACTGGGCGTGGTTGCATGCGCCTGTAGTCTCAGCTACTCAGGAGGCTGAGGTGGGAGGAGTGCCTGAACCCGGGAGTTCAAGGCCGCAGTGACCTATGATCGAGCCCCTGCACTCCAGCCTGGGCAACCAAGCGAGACACTGTCTCTAAAAAAAAAAAAAAAAAAAGTTACAGAAGCATAATCATTAATCCCATCAGGAAGAGGCAGGGGCTAGGATCATTGAACTTGTCTTTTCTAAAAATGCAGTGATTCAGGCAAAAGAGGTGGAAACCTGTGTTCTCTCTCTCTTTCTCTCCCCAGCTTATTGTTCAGGGCGTTATTGGAGAGGGCTGAGCTCAGTCACCGAGTCACGGCCTTTGTGAAATCCTGCTCGCAAGCAGAATGAGCAGACATGGTTCCTTAGGTTTACTACTTTGTCTCACACTACGAGAGGGTCATTCATTGGCAGAGGTGTATTTGCGGCGGGCCAGGTATAGAGTAATTCGAGGCGGACAAAGGAGGCAGGTCCCAGTCTTCAGGGAGCTCAGTGACATGTTTGCGCTGTCTTATGTAAACAGGAGATTGTCAGAAATGGAGGAGGGGGCACTAGACCCAAGGAAGTGCCCGGACAAAGCCGGGAGGAGAGGAGAGCCGACGGGGAGGAGGTGCCGAGAGCATCAGCAGGGCTGCTTGGTGGCACGAAGACGCCCGCGGGGACTGGAGAGGTCTGCTAGGGCCAGGCTACTCAGCTACGGAGGGCCACCTCCTCTCCAGGGACGTGAGCATCTAGCTGCACTGATTTGTTGTTCAGGAACAGGAAATGAAACCCCGCAGCTTTGAACACAATAACCCACGCCAGCCTCAGGCTCATGAATATTCAGCAGGCTGCTAGCGTCTTGCAACCCCGCCTCCGTCCCCCTCTGCGGAGACTGCGTATGCGTCGCCGGCGCGCGGCTGTGTCGTCATAGTTGCGCGCCGCCGCCGCCGCCGCTCGCTGGGGAAACTGGAAGGCTGCCATGGCTAGCCCAGCCGCCTCCTCGGTGCGACCGCCGAGACCCAAAAAAGAGCCGCAGACGCTCGTCATTCCCAAGAATGCGGCGGAGGAGCAGAAGCTCAAGCTGGAGCGGCTCATGAAGAACCCGGTGAGACGAGGCCCGGGCTCCACGGCCCGTCCGAGGCCCACCCCCTTCCTCTGCAGCGCCTCTGGGTTCTCGCAGGTCCACCTTCCGCGCCTCCAAACTCAGAAACTCAGTATCCGACCCTCCAAGAGCAGTCTTTGGGGAGGAGGAGGAGGAGGAGGCTGTCCCGGAGATAGTGAACTTCCCGTCTCTCCTTGTGTGAGAGCCCAGCTTGAATCAAAGCACGGTGGAGCGGCTTCCCGTGCTCCAAGACCCCTTCTGGTTTAACTTTCTGTGAACAAAAAGCGTTAGACTGAAAAGGTAGAATTTGTGGGTTAGCAAAAGGGTATACTCTAAACAACACTAATCGTTAGAAAGACAGTGGCCGAGACGTTTGGAGCGGGTCACTCCTCTCCCGCCCACACCCCCTCTGGGCCTCGGTCCCCTCAATCATAAAAACAATTGAACGGGAACGGGAACGTCCTTTATACCTTTAACTAGAAAAGCTTGACTCTTCTTATCTAGTAGTGTTAAAGTTGGCGGTTTCTAGCTGGAAACTATGGCTCAGGTTTCTCAGTTCTGCTCCGGAAAGCGTAGCCCTGGGAAGGTGTGGACTGTGTTATACCCAAGAGTACATAGAATGAAAAAAACCACGACAGAGGGAAGAACACAAAATCAGCTCTGTGTCCAAGCAGCAAAGCAGTCGTGCTTCGTTAGTCAATTAAAGTTGTTTGGTCATAAGAGATGTAACTTGGGCTGGGTGCTGTGGCCCCTGCCTGTAATCTCAGCGCTTTGGGAGGCCAGGCGGGAGGATGATCTGAGGCCAGGAAGGAGTTCAAGACCAGCCTGGGCAACATAGTGGGTCCCTGTCTCTACAAAAATAAAAAAATTGCCTGGTGTGGTGGTGCACGCCTGTGAGTCCTAACTACTCTGGAGACTGAAGCGGGAGGATCACTTGAGCCCAGGAGTTCAAGGCTGCAGTGAGCTCTGATGGCACCGCTTCACTCCAGCCTGAGGAACACAGCAAGAACCTGTCTCTAAAAAAAAGAGAGGGAGATATATAATTTTGTCAACAGGTTTATACTTAGAAATGCTTTCATGTTTAAATGTTGCAGGACAAAGCAGTTCCAATTCCAGAGAAAATGAGTGAATGGGCACCTCGACCTCCCCCAGAATTTGTCCGAGATGTCATGGGTAATGTCTCTGTGTGTGTGTGTGTGTGTGTGTGTGTGTGTGTGTGTAAATATAATTTTTTAAGGTAACTATAGGCTGGGCGTGGTGGCTCATGCCTGTAATCCCAGCACTTTGGGAGGCCGAGGCGGGTGGATCATGAGGTCAGGAGATCGAGGCCATCCTGGCTAACACCGTGAAACCCTGTCTCTACTAAAAATACACAGAAAAAATTAGCCGGCATGGTGGCAGGCATCTGTAGTCCCAGCTACTTGGGAGGCTGAGGCAGGAGAATGGCGTGAACCCGGGAGGCGGAGCTTGCAGTGAGCCGAGATGGCGCCGCTGCACTCCAGCCTGGGCAACAGAGCAAGACTCCGTCTCAAAAAAAAAAAAAAAAAGGTAGCTATAAAAACCCTGTAGTTAGTATTTGTTAAATCCCTGATGAGGGGAAATATGTGTTCACATGTTCGTGTTTTGCTTTTACAATGATGGGGATATAGTTGCTTTTACTTGTTTTTCATTTGACGTCGGTAAATTTAGCTTAAGGGCTGTAGTTGCTTATGGTTTGGCACTATAGAATTTTCTCCTGCAGTATTGCGGTTTTTTTTGTTTTTGTTTTTATTTTTCTTTTGGAGACAGAGTCTCACTCTGTCACCCAGGCTGGAGTGCAGTGACACAATCTCGGCTCACTGCAACCTCCGCCTCCCGGGTTCAAGCAATTCTCCTGCCTTAGCCTCCTGAGTAGCTGGGACTACAGGCCCGTGCCACCATGCCTGGCTGATTGTTTTATTTTTAGTAGAGACTGGGTTTCACTATGTTGGCCAGGCTGGTCTTGAACTCCTGACCTCAGGTGATCTGCCCGCCTCAGCCTCCCAAAGTGCTAGGATTACAGCTGTGAGCCACAGTGCCTGGCCATCTCCAGCATTATTCTTAATAATGCATTGTGGGGTTTTTTGTAAATAAAAATAGTGTTATTATTTTGTTGGATCATAAATTAACATATCTACAGGCTTACCATGGAGATAGTGTGGGTTTAGTTCCAGGCAACCTAGTTAAAGTGAATGTCGCAATAAAGGGAATCATATAAATTCTTTAGTTTCCCACTGTACATACAAGTTTTCTTTATAATGTACTATAGTTTAATGTGCAGTAGCATTATGTCTTTAAAAAGCAACGTAGGCCAGGCACGGTGGCTCATGCCTGTAATCCCAGCACTTTGGGAGGCTCGAGTTCAAGACCAGCCTGGGCAACATAAGAAGACCTCATCTCTACTAAAAATGTAAAAATTAGCCAGGCATAGTGGTGCACACCTGTGGTCCCAGCTACTTGGGAGGCTGAGGCAGGAGGATCGCTTGAGCCCAGGAGGTTGAGGCTCCAATGAGCTGTGATTGTGCCACTGCACTCCATCTTGGGTGACAGAGCAAGATCCTGTCTCAAAAAAAAAAAAAAAAAAAAGCTGAAGAAAAAACACTTTTACAAAAATATGATTTTTCTACATATACTACTTTGTAAGCACCTTTATTTCATTTAATGTATCATGGATGTCTTTTCAACTCACTAGAAATCTAGCATGTCAAATGTGAAATCATGGAGGAGGTGAGAAAGTCACTTAACCACAGTTTGCCCCTCCTGATACTGCATTTGAGTGGGATTTTTAGTGACTTCACATTCAACATTCATAGAACAAATAATTCACGACATCTACAATATGCCAGGTACTGGGCCAGTTCTGGATACAGTGGGGAGAAAGGAAGGCATGGTCGCTTCCACAACTTCCACTTTTTGTTTCTTTAGTCCCCTTCGATTAAGGGTCACCTGTGTTGGTAACTGAATTTCGTCTAGAACTGTGGACTGTTCTGGCTACAGGTTCAAGTGCTGGGGCCGGCAGTGGAGAGTTCCACGTGTACAGACATCTGCGCCGGAGAGAATACCAGCGACAGGACTACATGGATGCCATGGCTGAGAAGGTCAGTGAGCCAGAAGGCTGGCTGAGGCCCCATGTTTGGGCAGTGTGCATGGACTCTCTTTAGAAAAAAGCATTTGAGGAGGCTGGGCATGGTGGCTCACGCCTGTAATCCCAGCACTTTGGAAGGCCGAGGCAGGGGATCACCTGAGGTCGGGAGTTTGAGACCAGCCTGACCAACATGGAGAAACTCTGTCTCTACTAAAAATACAAAATTAGCCAGGTGCATACTTGTAATCCCAGCTACTCGGGAGGCTGAGGCAGGAGAATCTCTTGAACCCAAGAGACGGAGGTTGCAGTGAGCCAAGATCGTGCCATTGCACTCCAGCCTGGGCACCAAGAGCGAAACTCCATCTCAAAAAAAAAAAAAAGAGAAAAGAAAAGAAAAAAGCGTTTGAGGAAGAATAGATACTGCTGGTTGTGGCTGGTGTGAGGTCTGCCTTCTATGGACAGCACGAAATGCAGAGTCTCAAAAATACAAAACCCCATCTCTACTAAAAATACAAAAATTAGCTGGGCATGGTGGTGGGCAACTGTAGTCCCAGCTACTTGGGAGGCTGAGCCTGGAGAATCGCTGGAACCTGGGAGGCGGAGGTTGCAGTGAGCCTAGATTGCACCATTGCATTCCAGCCTGGGCGACAGAGTGAGACTCCGTCTCAAAAAAAGGAAAAAAAAAAAGACACCAAGCAATAATCATAAAATATTGTAATATTTAGCCATAAAAAGGAACAAACTACTGCTCTGTACAACAACTGGGATGATTCTTTAAACATGCTGAGTGAAAGAAGCCTTGCACAAAAGAGACCATATTGTGTAATTCCATTTATATGACGTTTTAGAGCAGGTACAATTAGTATGTGTGAGGAAAAAAACTGGTTGTCTGGTTGGGGTCACGGTTGACTGGGAAAGATGTATGAGGGGACTTTCTGGGGTGATCAAACTGTACACTCGAGATCTGGACATTTGGTTCTGTGTAGATATTAACTTTATTTATTATTTTGAGATGGAGTTTTGCTCTTGTTGCCCAGGCTGAGTGCAGTGGCGTGATCTTGGCTCACTGCAACCTCTACCTCCCGGGTTCAAGTGGTTCTCCTGCCTCAGCTTCCTGAGTAGCTGGGACTATAGGCACGACCCACCAGTCCTGGCTAATTTTTTGTATTTTTAGTAGAGATGGGGTTTCAGTATGTTGGCCAGGCTGGTCTTGAACTCCTGACCTCAAGTGATCCACCTGCCTCGGCCTCCCAAAGTGCTGGGATTACAGGCGTGAGCCACCGTGCCCGGCCAGCTATTACTTTAAAAGGAAAAAGAAAAGCATACACAAATATGAAACCCTGTTTAATAATGTGCGTGCTCGAATGTTCAAGAATGGAACGTCCTGATGTCTGCAGCTTACTTTGAAATGCACCAAAACAAACAAACAAAAAAATGATGAATTGATGGAGGAATAGAGGTATGAGTAGAGCTCTGGAAGGGAGGAATTATAATTTTCCCCATTTTATAGATGAGGAAAATGAGGCTTGGAAACAGGACTGCTGGGAAGACATAATACAATGCATACCAGTAGAGGTATGGATAGATCGATAGGTATGTGATAAAGAAAATCCAGCACAACAGGAATTGTTGAGTGAAAGGGGAGTGGATATATCGGCTGTATAATTCTTTTAACTTTTCTGTTGGAAATTTTCAAAATAAAACATTAGGGAAAATTTAAACCTAAGAGACAGCCAGGATACAGAAGAAAATATGTAAGAATTTATTGGAATGGCCAAAATTGAGTTAGAAAAAATTCTGCTTTTGGGGGCCAGCCGTGGTGGCTCATGCCTGTAATCGCAGCACTTTGGGAGGCCAAGGTGGGTGGATCACTTGAGGTCAGGATTTTGAGACCAGCCTGGCCAACATGGTGAGACCCCATCTCTACTAAAAATACAAAATTAGCCAGGCGTGGTGGCACACGCCTGTAATCACAGCTACTCGGGAGGCTGAGGCAGGAGAATCACTTGAACCCAGGAGTTGGAGGTTGTGGTGAGCTGAGATCACGCCATTACACTCCAGCCTGAGCAACAAGAGCAAAACTCTGTCTCAAAAAAAAACAAAAACAAAAATTAACCAGGCGCAGTGGTGCACACCTGTAATCCCAGCTACTCGGGAGGCTGAGGCAGGAGAATTACTTGAACCTGGGAGACGGAAGTTGCAGTGAGCTGAGATTGTGCCACTGCACTCCAGCCTGGGCGACAGAATGAGACTCCTTGTGAAAAAGAAGAAGAAAAAAATCCTGCTCTGGGCGCAGGATGGGGTCATTGTTGTGCTGGCTGTCAACTGATACTTGCTTGTCCTGTAGTTTTTCCTGGCCCCTGGGTGTTGGTGGTTCTTCTTGTTCCTGCCGTCTTCTGTTGGTAACAGTCTCAATCCTAGTGAGAAGTATTAGACAGTTTTTGTCACAAAACTCTACCAGGTCACTGCAGTGGGTTTGCCTGTCAAAAATAGTGCTCTGTGTATAGAAACCATCAAGCTGGGTGTGGTGGCTCACGCCTGTAATCCCAGCACTTTGGGATGCCAAGGTGGGAGGATCACTTGAGCCCAGGAGTTTGAACCCAGGCAACGTGGCAAGACCCCATCTCTACAAAGAATGCAAAGACTAGCCAGATATGGTGGCAGCCGCCTGTAGTCCCAGCTGCTTGGGAGGCTGAGGCAGGAGGATCGCTTGAGCCTGGACTGTCAAGGCTGCAGTGAGCTGTGATCACGCCACTGTACTCTAGCCTGAGTTAGTGAGCAAGACCCTGTCTCAAAAAGAAAGAAAGAGGGTGGGGGGTGGAGGGAGGGAGGGAGAGAAAGGAAAAGAAACTACTACCAGAAACACTTTATAAACTATTTTAGAGGGGAGGACATAGAGCAGGTTGCTGTCTCAAACACTGTAAATTCATCTGAAGTTTTTACATATTTATTCAAGACTCAGAGAAAATACAGAAAAATGTTTCACAAACCTTGGCCTCTATGCAAATGCAAAGATTCTTATTTTGGATGGCAAAAGACAGTCTCTGAGATTTAAAAAAAAAGGAAAGAGCATCCTCGTTTTTTAGTGACAGATCACCTCCATCAGAGCCCAGTCCCACTCACCCCTGCTTGAGACATTGCCTCTGCCAGGTACGGCAGCCAGCTGGGGCTCTGTTTAGTTCACTTGCTGGTAAATTCGGCTTCTTCAGCAGCACAGAGTAAGACATTCACAGCTCAGCTTTTTTTTTTTTTTTTTCCCTGAGACAGAGTCGCGCTCTGTCACCCAGGCTGGAGTGTGATCTTGGCTTGCTGTAGCCTCTGCCTCCTGGGTTCAAGCAATGCTAGTGTCTCAGCCTCCCGAGTACCTGGGATTACAGGTGCCTGCCACCAGGCCTGGCTAATTTTTGTATTTTTGGTAGAGACAGGGTTTCACCATGTTGCCCACACTGGTCTCGAACTCTGGACCTCAGGTGATCTGCCCACCTCAGCTTCCAGTGTGCTGGGATTACAGGCGTGAGCCACCGCACCTGGCCTTCACAGCTCAGCTTCTAAGCAAATCAAATCTTTTAGATTTAAGTCATTTGCTTTTTGGTTGTCCAGAAAGTTGATTAATTAAAGTTGATTTCCTTCCTGAAGGAATATTTTCTGCCCTCAGAGAGAGGGCTTGTTTGGTTTGGTTTCTGTGCCACTGTAAGCAGATGCGTACAGCCCTGGCAGTGCAGACCAGCAGAGGTGTTGAAGGCACCTCTTCCTCCTTTGCCGGCTCCTTATTTTTTGCTCCATTGACCTTTATGGCTGTGACTGGAAGAAACAAGAGATGACACTTTGAATCAGTAGATGTCTTTGTAGTTTACAGGTGGTTTTCTATTTTTTTTTTGAGACAGTCTCCCTCTGCCGCCTAGACTGGTATGCAGTGGCGCGATTTCCGGTCACTGCAACCTCTGCCTCCTGGGTTCAAGTGATTCTCCTGCCTCAGCCTCCCGAGTATCAGCCTCCCAAAGTACTGGGATTACAGGCATGAGCCATTGTGCCCAAACCCTTATTTCATTATTGTTCCTAACAGCTCTGGGAGAGAGGAATTACAATTTTCCCCATTTTATAGATGAGTAGACTGAGGCTTGGAGACAGAACTGCTGAGAAGAAGTAATGCAGTACTTACAAATATCTGTGTGGGTGTGGGTGTGTGCTTAGTAGCAGGTCATGGCAGCAGATGGCATGCGTTACGCTGCGTTAGAATCAGTCATTTGGTGGCTGGGCACAGTGGCCTGTAATCTCAGCACTTTGGGAGGCTGAGGTGGGAGGATCCTTTGAGGCCAGGAGTTTAAAACCAGCCTGGACAACATAGCCAGAGCTGTCTCTACAAAATAAACATAAGAATTAGCCAGATGTAATGGCATGCACCCATAGTGCCAAGTACTCAGGAGACTGAGACAGGACGATCTATCAAGCCCAGGAGTTCAAGATTGTAGTGAGCTGTTGTGCCACTGCACTCCAGCCTAGGCAACAGAGTAAGACCTTGTCTCAAAACAAAAACAAAAAAACTCAGCCATTTGGTAACTATGGTTGGGCTTAGGGCTTGAAAATGCCATGGTTCTGACCCTCCAGCCATTCCTTCTAATGAGCTGTGGGCAGTGTCGGAGGCCCCAGCTGAGCAGACGGTGAGCGCTGCCCTCAGAGTGTCCTCTGCACTCCCTCCTGTATTGTCTCCTATATCGTGCTGTGCATGAGTGGTGCCTCCATCAACTGAAAGAGTTACTTCGCCATCGGAGACCTATGTATTGATTACCTGCCCTGCCTCTGGGACAGCCTTTTAAAGTTAAAATGGCCCTGGGGACCCAGGTAGTGCCTCTAGCACCCCCAGTGGTGTGACTTCTAGAACTCTCCTACTTTGCCTGAGCAAAACCTCCCACAGTCTGCCCAGACCAGAGCGTGTCTAAATGATGTGGGTTTTGTTGCAGCAAAAATTGGATGCAGAGTTTCAGAAAAGACTGGAAAAGAATAAAATTGCTGCAGAGGAGCAGACCGCAAAGCGCCGGAAGAAGCGGTAAGCGGCATGGCCTAACTGTGATGACACTTAAGGGCCAGGGGTGGTGGCTGGGTGAGCTGAGTCCTTGCAGTCAGTAGTAGTTCCTCTGCGTGACCTGTAGGGGTCATGAGTGTAAAGCAATGACTTCAACTACCTAAGCAGAGAGCAAGTTCCTTATGACCCTCCAGCTGGTTACAGATTGTCCAGAGCTTGCAAGTCAGGACTTCAGTGATCACATTGATTTCTGTGTCTCCTTCAACTCTGTATTTTTTTTTTTTTTTTTTGAGACAAAGTCTCACTGTGTCCCCCAGGCTGCAGTGCAGTGGCACAATCTTGGCTCACTGCAACCTCCGCCTCTTGGGTTCAAGCAATTCTCCTGCCTCAACCTCCCGAGTAGCTGGGATTACAGGTGCCCGCCACCATACCCAGCTAATTTTTGTATTTTTAGTAGAGACGAGGTTTCACCATGTTGGCCGGGCTGGTCTTGAACTCCTCACCTCAGGTGATCTGCCTGCTTTGGCCTCCCAAAGTGCTGGGATTACAGGCATGAGCCACCACACGCGGCCGCATCTGTATTTTAACAAGGTGCTGCAATCAAACTTCCCATTTAGCATGTTTCTTAAATTACGGTTTATGACTCCCTCAAGTGACTACATGGTATATAGGCTGTGTGTTTATATGTATATCTGTGTGTTTACATAAGTGGTCCCTCAACTTTTGCAGTTAGAGCTGAGCAGGATTCTAACAACAGCCCCTAAATATCTTGAAATGAAAAAGCATCTTTAGGGACCAGGCATGGTGGCTCACAGTTGTAATCTCAGCACTTCAGGAGGATCACTTGAGCCCGGGGGCTGAGGCTGCAGTGAGTTACGATCGCACCACTGCACTCCAGCCTGGGTGACAAAGTGCAACCCTGTCTCTACAATAATACAAAAAATTTTTTTTAAAAAAAAAACATCCCCATTATTTCTGAGGTTGCTTTGCCTCAGGGTGCCCCGGGATTTGCTCTTGAATCCTAATGAAAGCAGCTGATAAGGATGGACTGGCAGAGTCATGCAAAAGTTTTGGTTGGTGCAAAAATAACTGCAGTTTTGGACCGTGAATTTTAGATCATTATAACTAGGCTGAAACCATGTTTATTGATCAACATTACAATCAACACATTTTCACCAGTGAGAAATAAGTTTATTTCTATAACGTAAAAATCCATGCTCCGGGATTTGAAGAACTCTTGGAAAGCATTTTCTGCATCCTGCCGGTTGTGGAAGTGCTTTCCCTGCAAAAAGTTGTCAAAGTGCTTGAAGAAGTGGTAGTCGGTTGGCAAGAAGTCAGGTGAATATGGTGGATGAGGCAACACATTGCAGCCCAATTTGTTCAGCCTTTGAAGCATTGGTTGTGTGACGTGTGGTCGGGCGTTGTCCTGGGGAAGAATTGGGCCCCTTCTGTTGATCAGTGCTGGCTGCAGGCGTTGGAGTTTTCAGTGTATCTCATCGATTTGCTGCACGTACTTCTCCAGTGTACTGGTTTCACCGGGATTCAGAAAGCTGTAGTGGATCAGACCAGCAGCTGACCAGCAAACAGTGGCCATGACCTGTTTTGGTGCGAGTTTGGCTTTGGGAAGTGCTTTGGAGCAGCTTCTTGGTCCAGCCACTGAGCTGGTTGTTGCAGGTGTCATGTAAAATCCACTTTTCATCACATGTCACAGTCTGATCAAGAAATGGTTCATTTTTGTTGTGTAGAGAAAGAGAAGACGACACTTCAAAATAATGATTTTTTTGATTTTCGCTCAGCTCATGAGGCACCCACTTACCGAGCTTTCTCACCTTTCCAGTTTGCTTCAAATGCTGAATGACTGTAGAATGGTCGATTCTGAGTTCCTCGGCCCCTTCTCATGTAGTTGTAAGAGGATCAGCTTCCATGATTGCTCTCAATTGGTCATTGTCCAATGACTGATGGCTGGCCACGATGCTCATCTTCAAGGCTCTCATCTCCTTTGCAAAACTTCTTGCCCCACCACTGCACTATACATTCGTTGCCAGTTCCTGGGCCAAATGCGTTGTTGATGTTGTGAGTTGTCTCCACTGCTTTACGACCCATTTTGAATTTGAATAAGAAAATCACTTGAATTTGCTTTTTGCCTAGCATCGTTTTCATAGTCTAAACATAAAATAAACAAGTAATAAGTTATTAGCAAAAAAAAAAAAAAAAAAAGCCGATTAAAATGATGTATAACATAATCACATCTATTTAAGAATATATTGGCTGGGCGTGGTGGCTCACACCTGTAATCCCAGCACTTTGGGAGGCCAAGGTGGGCGGATCACAAGGTCAGGAGATCGAGACCATCCTGGCTAACACAGAGAAACCCCGTCTCTATTGAAAATACAAAAAATTAGCTGGGCGTGGTGGTGGGTGCCTGTAGTCCCAGCTACTCGGGAGGCCGAGGCAGGAGAATGGTGTGAACCCAGGAGACAGAGCTTGCAGTGAGCCGAGATCGCGCCACTGCACTCCAGCCTGGGTGACAGAGCGAGACTCCATCTCAAAAAAAAAAAGAATATGTTCCAATATCAAACAGCAAATTCCAGCAATGCAAAAACGGCAATTACTTTTGCACTCACCTAATATTTTTCTTATTTTGTTATCGTAATGTTTGTGTTATTCCTCAGGTTTTAAAGATACCATAAGGAGGTGTTTATTTTCTAAAATATACCATAAGGTAGTTAAGGAATCAGTGTATATGGTTTTACATTTTTAGCCAGAAGTTAAAAGAGAAGAAATTACTGGCAAAGAAGATGAAACTTGAACAGAAGAAACAAGAAGGTGAGTGGTGCCCACTTTTCTTGGCTGTAGCCTCTTTCTTGCTGTTGGTCACAGTGGCTGAACTGTCAGGAAACACAGGGACGGAGAGTTTGGGCTGGATGGCTGGCCACTGAAGAAATAACAGCTTATTCATATTAGCTAGGACCCATTGAATTGCAAGTATCAGAAAACCAAACTGGCTTAAGCAAAAAGATACTGGCTCAAGTTAGGTCAAGGACAGACCTCCCTTCTGGCATGGCTGGTCAGGGAGATCAGTGACATTATTGGTTATTGACATCTCCTCCTCTGGCCTGGTGTCCTGTCCTCAGGCAGCTCACACTCCTTGTGGTTTTGAGGTGCCTGCAGCATCTCTCGGGGCTACATCCCTCCTCGATCTTGTCCAGGAGGGAAAATTGAGAGGATGTCTCAGCTTTCCTAGCAGAAGTCTTTTTGTGTCTCTCTGGCTCTGATTGAGTCACTTGCCAGGTCAGGTAAGAATGCTTTTGGCTACAAGCAACAAAAAAGTGCCTAAATCACGAGGAGTTGGTTTTTTTTTTACAAGATGAGAAATCTGGTAGTAGGTGGCAGCGTGATGTGGCTCAGCAGTTGTGGGCTGGCTCCCCCGCACGTTCCTTGGCCTTTACCCTGAGAGTGTGAGGTGGCTCCCATGGCTTCTGGCACCATACCTGTGTTCAAAGCAAGAAGAAGGGGAGTGAGGTGGTACTTATGTGGTCTGCCTTTTTTAAATTGGAGAGCAAAAGTTTCTCCAGAAGTGCCCAGAAGACATCACGTTAAATACTAGGTCTCTTTGCCATCCCTAGCTGCCGTCAGGCTAGAGGAATAGAAAACAGAACTGTTGTAACCAACTCAAACCTATCGTGATCCAGCACTGCGAGCTGCGTACATTGCCACCCTAGCCAGATTCCAGGTCCCATTAATAAGGAAGAGTGGGGGTCAGGGTTGGCTGTTAGGTCAGCATCCCACCGTGCTGCCAATCCTGCCACCTCTGAACTCATCACAATGCTAGTGGTGCTATCCCCCATCCCTGGGAACTCATGGGCTGTGAATAAGGGAGGGGGGCCCCAGCTGGAAAGGACCAAGGTTGCTAAGAGACCAAAAAATGACACTGTCCCCCACGTGACTGAATCTATGGCTATTCCATGCTTGACTGGATCTGCTTCCTGAGTGCATGATTGTGGTTTTTGGTTTTAGGGTGAAGTCAGACTTTCATTGACATATTAAAATAGAATTGGGCTGGGCATGGTGGCCCATGCCTATAATCCCAGCTACTTGGGAGGCTGAGGCAGGAGAATCACTTGAACCCAGGAGGCTGAGGTTGCAGTGAGCCGAGATCACGCCATTGCACTCCAGCCTGGGCAACAAAAGCAAAACTCCATCTCAAAAAAATAAAACAGGCCAGGCATGGTGGCTCGTGCTTGTAATCCCAGCACTTTGAGAGGCCAAGGTGAGTGGATCACCTGAGGTCAAGAGTTCGAGACCAGCCTGGCCAACATGGTGAAACCCCATCTCTACTAAAAATACAAAAATTAGCTAGGCGTGATGGCAGGCACCTGTAATCCCAGCTATTCAGGAGGCTGAGGCAGGAGAATTGCTTGAACCTGGGAGGCAGAGGTTGCAGTGAGCCGAGATTGTGCCATTGCACTCCAGCCTGGGTGACAGGAGCGAAACTCTGTCTCAAAAATAAATAAAATAAAATATGATTGGCCACTTCTAGGAACCACTTCCTTATGAGTTGTAAATGTACTGTGTGACACATCGGATATAGTTGTAGGTTGTTCCTTACCCTTTCCTAGAAGAAATTATTTTAAACTGCTGAAATGTGACTGATAGGACCTCATCTCTCAAACCACCTCATCCCTTCCCCTCCACCGCAACAGCAGATTGTGGAAGTACTTGGCCCAAGTAGGAGGATTGGGCATAAAAGCTATTCTCGCAATCTGTTAAGGGGTTATTGTAGCTTGGACCGATTATATTTGGAAATTTGAGACCAGCCTGGGCAGCATAGTAAGACCCCATCTCTACAAACAGTAAAAAATCAGCCAGGCATGGTGGTGCACACCTGTAGTCCCAGCTTTTTGGGAGGCTGGGGCAGGAGGATTGCTTGAACCCAGGAGTTCAAGACTAGTCTGGGCAACATAGTGAGACCCCATCTCTACAAAAAGTTTTAAAAATTAGTCAGGTGTGGTGGTGCACGCCTGTCGTCCTAGCTAGTCTGGAGGCTGAGGCGGGAGACTCGCCTGAGCCCAGGAGGTCAAGGCTGCAGTGAGCCATGATTGTGCCACTGCACTGCAGCCTGGGTGACAGAGCAAGATTCTGTCTAAAAATAATAATAATAATAATAATAGATCTCCTTTGCTGAGTAATTTGACCCTACCTCCTCAGGGTTTGTTGGTTTTGCTGCTTATCATTGTCATTGTTGCTATTTGTGTGTTTAGTGACTTTCCTAACAAATTCTGTAAAACCTGTATTCTTTGTTGTGTTTGGACTCTGAAGTCTCTGCTCGGTCAGCTTAGTTGGTCAGTGGAAGATGAGAGATTTCCTTGAATGTCTTGAACCACCGCATCTCCCAGTCTTTGCCAAGGAGCTCTGTGTGTGTGTTGGAATGTGCCTCCAACCCCCTGGCAGGCAGTCTGCAATTTGCTGTAGCTTTTACTTCCTGCTTGCACAGAGCCTCCAGGGCAGCAGAGGTGAGCGGTCGGGGCCTTGGCTGTCTTTCTTGGGCATGTGCACTGCTCTGGTGGCCCTCTAGAGTCCCAGCTTTTCCTTTTCAGCTTTTTGGTCAGTTTCTTGTTTGTGTCCATCGTTACTGCTGTCTTGGTTGGTGGGATGTTAAACAGTTGTCACTGATGGTTTTTGACAAACGCCCAGAGGAAAAAGCTGTTCATGTTGAGTGAGCTCACCTCAATACTGAGTCAGATCAACTAAAGACAGGCCTTGCAGGTAGACGTTTCCAGGGAACTGCCAGACAGGTCAACTAGGGCCAGTACCCTGGGAATGGAACTTCCAACAGCTCCCAACCCAGTCAGCCTCCTCCCATTTTTACAGCTACTGTGGCAGGGGGGCTCTTGGTTTTCAAGACTCCCTCAGATCTGGGGAGAGGGAGATGGGAAATTAAAACCCACAGAGCTCATGCTCTTAGTGAGGTTCAGGCATTTGAACAGCTTGAGGAGCATTTCCAGAGTTCTGAAAAAATTGATTTTTAGGATTTTTGCCAGTGTTCTGTTACCTTTATGGAGGAGCAGATTTTTGGAGACCCTTACTCTGCCATTCATCCCTTTAGATTTTAACTTTCAAACAGCACTGCATTTGAAGTATGTTTCCTGTACGTCAAATGTTTGGGTCATGTTTTTTAATTCCTTCTGACAGTCTGTCTCTTTTGTGATATGTTTGGATTCAAGGGTACCATTTAATTTGTTTTTTGTTTTCATTTTTGTGTTTTTGAAGCAAGGTCTCCCCTTGTCACCCAGGCTGGAGTGCAGCAGTGCAATCACGGCTCACGGCAGCCTCGAACTCCTGGTGGGTTCAAGCAATCCTGCTAGCTCAGCCTCTTGAGTAGCTGGGACTACAGGTGTGTACCACCATGCCTGGCTAATGTGTTATTTTTTTATAGAGATGGGGTCTCACTATGTTGTCCAGGCTTGTCTTGAACTCCTGGGGTCAAGTGATCCTCCCACTTCAGCCTCCCGGGTAGCTGAGACCACAGACCTGTGCCACCACACTCAGGTAATTTTTGTGTTTTTATAGAAACTAGGTTTCACTATGTTTTGAACTCTTAAGCTCAAGTGGCCCTCCTGCCTTGGCCTCCCATAGTACTGAGATTTCAGGCATGGGCCACCATGTGAAGCTGTCGTGGTTTTTCTCTGGCTGCTTGGTGTTTTTTTTGGTTTTTTTTTTTTGTTTTTTTAAGATGGAGTCTTGCTCTATCACCTAGGCTGGAGTGCGGTGTGCAGTCTTGGCTCACTGCAACCTCCGCCTCCTGGGTTCAAGCAATTCTCCTGCCTCAGCCTCCCTAATAACTGAGATTACAGGCACGCACCACCATGCCCAGCTAATTTTTGTGTTTTTAGTAGGGATGGGGTTTCACCATATTGGCCAGGTTGATCTCGAACTCCTCACCTCAGGTGATCCGCCCACCTCAGCCTCCCAAAGTTCTGGGATAACAGGTGTGAACCACCACACCTGACCTTAGTTCTATTTTTAATTTCTGTGTAATCACCATACTTTTCCATAGTAACTGAACCATTTTATACTCCCACCAGTGCAAAAGGGCTATAATTTCTCCACATCCTCACAACACTTATTTTCTGTTTTTGAGGGTTTTTTGTTTTGTTTTTAGGTAACTATCTTAATGGGTGTGAAGTGGTATCTCACTATAGTATTGATTTTTGTTTCCCTAATGATTTGTGATGTTGGGCATCTTTGTTGTTGTTTTGTTTGTTTGTTTGTTTTTGAGACAGTCTCGCTCTGTCGCCCAGGCTGGAGTGCAGTGGTGTGATCTCGGCTCACTGTAACCCCTGCCTCCACCATGCCCGGCTAATTTTTGTATTTTTAGTAGAGATGGTGTTTCACCATGTTGGCCAGACTAGTCTCAAACTCCACCCACCTCGGCCTCCCAAAGTGCTGGGATTACAGACATGAGCCACCACGCCCAGCCAGCACCTGAACATATTAAAAAATGGTTAATACCCCATGACTGTACATGCTTTGTACCAAATGGGAAGAATAGAGTGTTCTAAGGATAACCGTCATGAAAGTGGTTTGGGCTTGGACTCATTGGCTCACATCTGTAATCCTAACATTTTGGTAGGCCGAGGTGGGAGGATCACTTGAGCCCAGGAGTTTGAGACCAGCCTGGTCAACAAAATGAGACCCCATCCCTACAAAATATTTAAAAATAAGCAAGGTGTGGTGGTGCACACCTGTAGTCCTGGCTTCTTGGAAAGCTGAGGTGGGAGGATGGCTTGAGCCCAGGTGGCTGAGGCGGCAGTGAGCTGTGATTGCACCACTGCACTCCAGCCTGGGTGGCAGAGCAAGAGCCTGTCTCAAAAAAGAAGTGGTTCGTATGCCATTTATCTCGCCTTCTCAGTTTCCTTCTTTATTTTTCATTTTGTGAGAGTAAGCAAGCTTTTCCAGTTATCCGGTGGAAAGAAATGGGAGTAATGTGGTAATACCGAGTTGCGCCCCAAGGTGGCTTTGGTGCTTCATGGGTCCTGGATGGACTCAGAGGCACAGATCACTCAAGCTACTTTGGCTCTTCTCCTAAAAAGCAGGAGGGGCAGCTGGCTGGGTGTTCTGTTGTTGGAGAGGACATCTCACCGCTTGTTTTCTGTGCTGATCCAGTAGCTCGGGGAAGACTCCCAGCAGTGTGGGACTTGTGTCTGAATGACAGCATAGGATGACATTAAGCCAATGTGGATTATTCTGAAGCCTTGAACTCCCCAGATGATGTATTCCCACACCACTGTTACTTATCCTAACATAGGCCTGCCCGTCAAAGAAATCCAGGGCGCCCTTAGGGGATTTGTTACTAGGCACATCTAGAGCAGAGCTTCTCCATAGTTGCACTACTGATGCTTCAGGCTGGAAAATGCTGTGTCATGAGGGGCTGTGTCTTGGTCACTGCAGGGTGTCTCACGGCGTCCTAGTGTCTACCCCTGCTGAGGCCAGGAGCACCCACCTTCCCCCAGTCATCAGCAATTGGAAGTCTTCAGACACTGCCAGATGCACCCTAGTGGAGGAGGACGGAATTGTTCCTGCCTGAGAGCTCCTGATCTAGGGGCAGGTATCCGGTGTCCAGAAGGCACTCAACATGTGTTTGGATCAAACTGTTTCTTTCAGAGCCAAAATCCTTCAACATAATATGCTGGAAAACTACCCACATCCTTTGTGTCTTTGGAGAAAAGAGATACTCTATGATCATTTTAGAAATTTTTAAAATATGCAGAAAAGAACATCATCAAAAATAAAAGTTGGCTGGGCACAGTGGCTCATGCCTGTAATCCCAGCACTTTGGGAAGCTGAGGCTGGAGGATCATTTGAGGCCAGGAATTTGAGACCAGTGTGGGCAACATAGCAAGACCTTGTCTGTATTTTGTAAATAAATATAAGTTATCTGTAACCTGTACTAAAAATGACTTTAACACTTTAATATAATTTCTTTGATTTCAGTTTTTTCATATATAAGCCTTATTTCTATAAATGCCATATTTATAGATGTCCTGATTTTATCACGTAACATTGTATCACAAGTGTTTTCCCAAGTCTGTACTTACAAGGATTTTTTTCTAATCCATCTGTTAAAAACAAAGTGTGTGCTTCAGTTGCAGTCAGTGGCATTTTACCCAGTATGCCTGTAGCCTGTGAATAAAATTTCAGATTCCTGGATCTTAAAATATTACATAAACAGTAGTAGAAGAGTACTGGAAGGAGGGCCGGGCGCGGTGGCTCACACCTGTAGTCATAGCCCTTTGGGAGGGCGAGGTGGACAGATCACCTGAGGTCAGGAGTTCAAGACCAGCCCAGCCAACATGGTGAAACCCTGTCTCTACTAAAATACAAAAATTAGCCGGGCATGATGGCGCGTACCTGTAATCCCAGCTACTCGGGAGGCTGAGACGGGAGAATCACTTGAACCTAGGAGACGGTGATTGCGGTGAGCTGAGATTGCGCCACTGCACTCCAGCCTGGGCGGCCAAGTGAGATTCTGTCTCAAAAAAAGAAAGAAAAAAAAAGAGTAGGGGAAGGAAATTATGGAGAAAGCTCAAATATCATCACCCAAATTGATCACCTTTTTCTCTATTCATTTTCTGTGAGTCTCCATGTGCACATCATTTGTGTGTAGCTAGAATTATAGGAAGTTTTCCATTTTGCTTATTTTATTTAACATTATACACATATTGCTTAATGAAGCAATTCCTTCATAATTTTTTCAGTGACTGGTAATATCCAGCAGTTGACATGCCATAATACACCTAATCTTTCTCCTTTTATGAAACAGTAGATTGATTCCAGTACTTGTCTTCTGTGAATATCCTGTGTCTTTCTCCCTTCCCCCTTTCTGGGGTGATAGATTAAGATAAATTTCTAACCCAGGCATGGTGGCTTACACCTGTAATCTCAGCACTTTGGGAGGCCAAGGCAGGCGAATTACTTGAGCCCAGGAGTTGGGAAACCAGCCTGAGCAACATGGTAAAACCCTATCTCTACACAAAGTAAAAAAATTAGCCATGTGTGGTGGCACATGCCTGTATTCCCAGCTACAAGGGAGGCTGAGGCAGGAGGATCACCTGACCTTGGGGAAGTTGAGGCTGCAGTGAGCTGTGATCATGCCACTGCACTCTAGCCTGGGTGACAGAGAGAGACCCTGTCTCAAAAAGGAAAAAAATAATAAAGATAAATTTCTAACCATGGGAATTACTATATCACACAGTATAAAAAGAACTCCTGGCTCTGGAAGTACATTGCAGGTTACTTTCCAAAGGGATAGCCCCAGTTTTTGCCGTTGACGGTGTGTGTAACAGGGTACACTCTCACCATATCCTTAACATTTTACTCTTCCTCCACATGGGTAAGAATGGGGCACATGAAAGCCACTCAAGGTCTTACTGGGGATTGAGTAAAAAGCCTTACAGAAATACAGTGCAGACCTGCAAGACCGTGGAGGCAGTCCCACTCTCTTGCCATTCCACCCACCACACACCCACCTGTGTACAGCCTCCAAAGCTCTTTTTTTTTTTTTTTGAGACAGTCTTGCTCCATCACTCAAGTTGGAGTGCAGTGGCGCCAGCTCAGCTCACTGCAACCTCTGCCTCCCAGGTTCAAGAGATTCTCCCACTTCAGCCTCCCAAGTAGCTGGGATTACAGGCACCTGCCACCACACCAGCTAATTTTTGTATTTTTAGTAGAGATGGGGTTTCGCCATGTTGGCCAGGCTGGTCTCGAACTCCTGATCTCAGGTGATTCACCCGCGTTGGCCTCCCAAAGCGCCGGGATTACAGGCGTGAGCCACCACGCCCAGCCCCAAAGCTATTTTATAAAATGTACATTGGATTGTCAATCATTCTTCTGTCTTTATAACAATACCCAAGATCATGGAATGCTTGTTACGTACCCCTAGTTCTAAATGCTTTGCTTGTATTAACTAACAGTCCTCACAGCAGCCCTGTGAGGTAGTCAGTGGTGCTGTTATCCCCATTTTACAAATGACAGACCTTAGGCACCGTGCGGTGATGGTGCCCGCAAAGCTGCAGAGGATGTGGGCAGCAGGCCAGGATGTGATCCCAGGCACCCACACCCGCCCATGAGGCAATGCTGCGTGAAACCCTGTCAGCAGCCCCAGTGTTCCTGGCCCTCACGGTCTGGCCCCTTCTGGTCTCCACCATGCTGGTCTGTCCACTCCCTTCCACATGCCCCCAGCTCTCTGTCCTCCAGCCTCACTGCATGTGCTTAGGCTGCCTGTACTCTCTTCACGCCGCCTGACTTCTCATCTGACTGGAGAAGCTCTCTTCACCTTCAGCTTCCTCTTACAATGCTTTCTGTTTCTGTGTAAAGCCTCTCCTCACCTTCCTCCGGCGCCCGGCCCTAGAAGTCGCCTTTCCTGCCAGCCTGCCCCATGGGGTTGTGTGGGGTTGTGTGTGCCCTTGGCTGCAGGCCCTGCCAGATCAGATAAGGTGCTTGTCCATTCAGCTATAATGTCAGTTCCATCTTTTTCAAAATAAGCCTCATTTTAAAATGACTTTAGATTTATAGAAAGATTGCAAAGATAGTACAGAGCGTTCTCATATATCCAGTCTCCCCATTGTTTAACTTCCTAAATTAACCTGGTACATTGGTGACAATGTGTGAACCCACATCGATACACTTGTTAGCTAAAGTCCATACCTTATTCCAGCTGCCTTAGTTTTTACCTGCTGCCCTTTTCTTGCTCCAGAATCCAATCCAGGGCACCGCATCACATTGTGTTATCACCCATTCTTCGGCTCCTGTTGGCTGTGACAGTTTCTCAGACTTTCTGTGGGTCCAGTGCTCTATAAAATGGCCCTCAGTTGGGATTGGTCAGATTTTCTCATGATTTGACTGGGGTAGTTTGTTTTGGGGATGAGGACTACAGAGGGAAAGCACCCTTCTCACCACACATCAGGGCGGTGTACTGCCAATGTGGCCATCAGGTTTTGTGGCGTGTTTTTTTTTTTTGGTTTTTGGTTTTTGTTTTTTTTTTTTGGAGACAGGGTCTCTCTCTGTTGGCCAGGCTGGAGTACAGTGGGACCATCTTGCCTCACTGTAGCCTTGAACTTCTGGGCTCAAGTGATCCTCCTTCCTCAGTCTCCTGAGTAGCTGCAACTACAGATGCGCACCTCCACACCCTGCTAATTTTGGTGTTTTGTTTATTTGTTGAGATGGAGTCTCGCTCTGTTGCCCAGGCTGGAGTGCAGTGGCGCGATCTCGGCTCACTGCAACCTCCGCCTCTTGGGTTCACGCCATTCTCCTGCCTCAGCCTCCTGAGTAGCTGGGACTACAGGTGCCCACCACCACGCCCAGCTAATTTTTTGTATTTTTAGTAGAGACGGGGTTTCACCACGTTAGCCAGGATGGTCTCGATCTCCTGACCTCGTGATCCACCCACCTCAGCCTCCCGAAGTCCTAGGATTACGTGTGTGAGCCACCACACCCAGCTAATTTTGGTATTTTTTCTGGAGACGGGGTCTCACTGTGTTGCCCAGGCTGGTGCCATCACTGTTGATGTTTACCTTGATCACATGGCTGAGGTAGTGTGGTCAGGTTTCTCCCCCATACGTTTACTCTCTTTTCCCCTTCCTGTACGTTACTCTGTAGAAGAAAGTCATTGTGTGTAGCCCACACGTAGGGAGTGTGGGGCTGTGTTCCTCCTCCCTGACAGTGGAGAATCTACATGTGTCATTGAAGTCATTCTGCACGCTAGGGTTATTTCTTCTTTCCATGTATTTATCATTATTTAATCATTTCCATCTATCAGGATGAGCTTATGGATATTTATTTTGTACTTGATAGTCCATTATTACTGTATTTGTTTTACTACTCATAGTATTCCCAGCTTTGGCCATTGGGAGCTCTTTCAGTTGGCTCCTGTGTTCCATTGACAAAGTCCCATAATTGTGGGTACTTTTTTTTTTTTTTTTTTTTGAGACAAGGTCTCTGTTACCTAGGCTGGAGTGCAGTGGCACCATCATAGCTCACTGCAGCCTCAAACTCTGGGCTCATACAATCCTCTCGCCTCAGCTTCCTGAGTAGCTGGGCCCACGGGCGTGCACCACCATGCCCGGCTAAGTTTTAAAATTTTTTTGTAGAGACAAGGGTCTTGCTATATGGCCCAGGCTGGTCTCAAACTCCTGGGCTCAAGCAGTCCTCCTGCCTCAGCCTCCCAAAGTACTGGAATTATAGGCATGAACCGCCACACTTGGCTTCCTTACTTCCTGGTACTATAGGATATTCCAGACTCGTGTCTTGTGTTTCCTGCCCTGGACCTGGGATCAGCCATTTGTCCAAGAAGTCCTGGCTGCTGCTTTCTTCTTCTTCTTTTTTTTTTTTTTTTTAAGACAGAGTTTCACTCTTTGTTGCCCAGGCTGGAGTGCAATGGAGCGATCTCAGCTCACTGCAACCTCCGCCTCCTGGGTTCAAGCAGTTCTCCTGCCTCAGCCTCCTGAGTAGCTGGGATTATAGGCACGTGCCACCACACTCAGCTAATTTTTATATTTTTAGTAGAGACAGGGTTTCACCATGTTGGCCAGGCTGGTCTCAAACTCCTAGCCTCAAACAGTCCACCTGCCTCGGCCTCCCAAAGTGCTGGGATTATAGGCGTGAGCCACCATGCCTGGCCCCTGGCTGCTTTTACTAGAGAAATGGTATTAAAACCCAAGGTCTGCGGACTAGGCATGTTCTGTGCTACAGGATAGTTGCTTTTAGGCTCTCTCAGCTGACAGAGCCAGGAAATTTACCTGTGTACTCCACCAGTATATATGTACATATCTGTCAATACTAATACCCATAACTATCCTCATCCATATTACACTAACCTGAGTTCATACTGATGTCTCCAAGTCCAGCCCAGTATGACATGGCTCATTCTAGCCTTCTCTCCTTGTTTCTCTGTCACCTCTCACTCCAATAGTGAGTATCTTTGCTACCACCATCCACTAGCCATTTGCTTAATTGCTCAATTCCAGCATACATGGATAATGGTTTCAGAATTGTTTACCGTTACCCTGGGGGAAGCATCATTATCAACTAGAGGACATTGCTATGTGCAGTCCCTTCAGCCTTACAGCTTACAGAGGCCACTCGTTTCAAGAATTATTTAGATCAGCACTTTCTTTGTTTATAATGTTTAAAAAAAATTTGAGACGATGTTACATTTTATCACCCAGGCTGGTCTTGAACTCCTGGGCTTAAGCGATCCTCCGGCCTCAACCTCCCAAAGTCTGGGATTACAGGCGTGAGCCACCACACCTGGCTGATCAGCACTTTTCTCCACACTCCCTTCACAGAGGTCATTTGGTACATTTATGATACGTTTGGATTCATGTGTCACCTTCTACGTTCCATCCTGGGACCCCAACTTCCTAAATGACTTTTAAAATTAGCATAATTCAGCCAGGCACAGTGGCTCATGCCTGTAATCCCAGCACTTTGGGAGGCTGAGGTGGGCGGATCACTTGCGGTCAGGAGTTTAAGACCAGCCTGGCCAACATGGTGAAACCCCATCTCTACTAAAAACACAGAAATTAGCCAGGTGCTGTGGCGGGCACCTGTAATCCCAGCTACTCAGTAGGCTGAGGCAGGAAAATCACTTGAACCCTGGAGGTGGAGGTTGCCGTGAGCCAAGATCACACCACTGCAGTCCAGCCTGGGTGACAGAATGAGACTCCGTCTAAAAAAAAAAAAATAATAATAATTAAGTTTTAATTACTTGTGCTGTAAGGTTCTGTGGATTTTGTCAAATGCATAGTACCATGTATCCACCACTGCCATATCATACAGAAGAATTCCACTGCCCTAAAATAATTCCGTGTTTCCCCTGTTCAGCCTCCTTCCCACCCCCAGCCCCTGGCAGCCCCTGACCTGTTTACTGGCTCTGTGGTGCTGCCTTCTCCACACTGTCAGAGTCGGAATTAAAGCGTATACAGCCTTTCCAGATCGGCTTCTTTTCCTTACCAGAACGTGGCTTAATGCCCCATTCCTTTGGCCAAATAGTTTTCCACCGTCAAGATAGACCACGGTTCACCCACTGAAGGACAGCATGGTTGCATCCAAGTTTTGGTGATTATGGATAAAGCTGCAACAAACATTTGTGTGCTACTGTTTTTTTTTTGTTTTTTTTGTTTTTTTTTGTGTGTGTGTGTGTGTGTGTGTGTGTGTTTGAGATGGAGTCTCTCTGTCGCCCAGGCTGGAGTGCATTGGCGCAATCTCAGGTCACTGCAACCTCTGCCCTCTGGGTTCACGGGTTCAAGCAATTCTCTTGCCTCAGCCTTCAGAGAAGCTGAGCCAGGCATCTGCCACCGCGCCTGGCTAATTTTTGTATTTTTAGTGGAGACGGGTTTTCGCCATGTTGGCCAGGCTGGTCTCGAACTCCTGACCTCAAGTGATCTGCCCGCCTCGGCCTCCCAAAGTGCTGGGATTACAGGCATGAGCCACCGTGCCCGGCCTTGTGTGCTAGTTTTTGTGTGCACATAAGTTTCATATCAACTGAGTAGTACATCTGCAGGAACATGATTGCTGGGTTGTATGATAGGATTAATCTTGTTAACTTTGTAAGAAACTGCCAAACTGTCTTGCAAAGTGGCTATTCCGTGCTGTGCTCCCACCAGCAATGATAGTTTCTCTTACCTCACATCCTTCTCAGCACTTGGTATTGTCCGTTTTTGAATTTGAGCCATCCTAATATATGTGTTGTGCTTTTTGTTTTGATTTGTGACAGTATCTTTTTAATTCTTATATCACCAACATGAAGCATAGTAACTAACAGGAAATAGCCACTTGATGATTTCTTACTGTTATATATTTGTTATGTTGAAGGAATGAACTGGGGTAATTTTGTCAAATTGCCAAATGACTTGACTGTGCTCCCGGTTTCTGAGTTTCTCCTCCCTGAGAGTGATACTCTTAGACCCTGACAGTGGGTCTTCCACACACACAAAATCCCTTGTGTTGACCATTAGTGAGATACAGGTTGAGCATCCCAAACCCAAAAATCCAAACTCGAAAATGCTGCCAAATTCAGAGCTTTTGAACACTGACATGACGCTCCAAGTAGGAATTCCACCCCTAACCTCATGCAAGAGGGCACAGTCGAAACGCAGATACACAACACAGATTATTCAGTGTCTCCCAGGGACAGAAGACCCTCCCAGCCTCCTTTAGCTGCAATACAACCTTTCCACATACACCCAGATTTTTCCCCCACACAGGCACACCTACACAGGGTAAGAAAATGGCGCCTCTCCAGACCACACACACACCAGCGGCAGGTTCCCCACAATGCCCCACACGGCGCCCAGACCTCCATGCTTACTCAACAGTTTCTTTGCTTGTTCTCTGCTTTGTTATGTAAAGATACTGTTGAAAACGTGAAAAAGGCCTGCAGATCCCCTGTGGGTAACAGTGATAAGAAAAGGAGGAAGCATTTGTGTTTTTCTGTAGCCCAGAAAGCCAAGAATGACTGCCACGCATGACCTGAAGAAGCAGAAAGATAAAAGGTTGAAACACCAAAAGCCATGAACAGAAGTTGGTGAAAAATTGAAAAATGAGGCCGGGCACAGTGGCTCATGTCTGTAATCCCAGCACTTTGGGAGGCCAATGAGGGAGGATCACTTGAGCCTAGGAGTTCAAGACCAGCCTGGGCAACATGGTTGAGACCTCGTCTCTACAAAAAAATACAAAAATTAGCCAGGTGTGGTGGCACACACCCATAGTCTCAGCTACTCAGGAGGCTACAGTGAACCGTGATCACACCACTGCACTCCAGCCCAGGTGACAGAGTGGAAACCCTGTCTCAAAAAAAAAGGCCGCGTGTGGTGGCTCATGCCTGTAATCCCAGCACTTTGGGAGGCCAAGGTGGGCAGATCACAAGGTCAGGAGATCAAGACCATCCTAGCTAACATGGTGAAACCCCGTCTCTACTAAAATACAAAAAATTAGCCGGGTGTAATGTCACACACCTGTAGTCCCAGCTACTTGGGAGGCTGAGGCAGGAGAATTGCTTGAACCCAGGAGGCAGAGGTTGCAGTGAGCCAAGATCGCGCCACTGCCCTCTAGCCTGGTGACAGTGTGAGACCCGTCTCCAAAAAAAAAAAAAGTGTCCAGTAACCCTTTAATCCAAACACAGCATAGTAGGTGGGGATTGAAAGCCTGTTGTTACCATTTAGCAGCCGATCCAGGTGTTCCCGTGACACAGCTGTGCTGCTTAATTACTCTGAACATACTATTTTCCACTGTATGAATGGCCCATCGTATTTATTACTGTTAAGCACTTACGTGTGAATAAGTGTAGGAAAAGGATTGCTTATCAGTAGCAAATAAATTCAGAGTAAGAAATGATGGTGATGCCTAGCCACAGATCAGCCACATGGGTGAGAGACAGACGCCTTTGCTTTCTGATGGTTCATTGTACACAATGAACCATACACAAAATTATTATTATTATTATTTCATACACAAAATTATTATTATTATTATTATTATTATTATTAGAGATGGATTCTAGCTCTGTTGCCCAGGCTGGAGTACAGTGCTATGATCTTGGCTCACTGCAACCCCTCCCTCCTGGGTTCAAGCGATTCTCCTGCTTCAGCCTCCCAGTTAGCTGGATGACAGGCATGTGCCACCACGCCTGGCTAGTTTTTTTTTTTTTTTTCTGAGTGTTTCACTTTTGTCCAGGCTAGAGTGAAGTGGCATGATCTCGGCTTGCTGCAACCTCCACCCACCCCCCACCCCCTGTTCAAGCAATTCTTCTGCCTCAGCCTCCCAAGTAGCTAGGATTACAGGTGCACCACCACGCCCAGCTAATTTTTGTATTTTTAGTAGAGACGGGGTTTCGCCAGGTTGGCCAGGCTGGTTTCAAACTCCTGACCTCAGGTGATTCACCCGCCTCGGCCGTTGAAAGTGCTAGGATTACAGGCGTGAGCCACCACACCCGGCCTAATTTTTGTATTTTTATAGAGATGAGGTTTCACCATGTTGGCCAGGCTGGTCTCACACTCCTGACCTCGAGTGATCCACCTGCCGCGGTCTCCCAAAGTGCTGGGATTACAGGTGTGAGCCACCATACTCAGCCACAAAAATTATTTTTAAATGTTATATTTACCTTCAGGCTATGTGTATGGGGTGTATATGAAACATAAGTGAATTTCATGTTCAGACTTGGGTCCCATCCCCAAGATATCTCATTGTGTAGATGCAGATATTCCAAAGTCTGAAAACATCCAAAATCTGAAACACCTCTGGTCCCGAGCATTTTGGATAAGGGATCTGCAGCCCATACTGCATTTTCAAAGGCTTTTCAGCCATGGGGAACGCTTCCAGTCCTCCTCTGTTGCTCCCTTCCACAAACATCCAGCTCAACCAGTATTCTACGATTCATCAGAAGCAGAATTAAAGATCAGACCCTATGCTCTTTTTTTGTTTGTTTGTTTTTGTTTTTTGAGACAGAGTCTGCCTCTGTCACCCAGGCTGGAGTGCAGTGGTGCTATCTTGGCTTACTGCAACCTCTGCCTCCTGGGTTCAAGCGATTCTCCTGCCTCAGCCTCCCAAGTGGCTGGGATTATAGGCACCCGCCACCACGCCCGGCTAATTTTTGTATTTCTAGTAGAGATGAGGTTTCCCCCATGTTGGTCAGGCTGGTCTCAAACTCCTGACCTCATGATCCATCCACCTCCGCCTCCCAGAGTGTTGGGATTACAGACGTGAGCCACCGTACCTGGCCCCTTATACAATTTCTGCAGACAACATAGGCAGAGGCTGAGAGAGTCAGAGAACGTGTTTGAGCCTGGGTCCCTGTCTTAGCGAATAGGAGATCTCGAGCAGCAAGTTCCTCCACCTCTCTGGTCTTTTATCTCCTTCATCTGTAAAATGGATATATAAGAGTGGTACTTACCTCATAGACTATTGTAGGAATTAAACAGGGTACTCTATGTACAGACTTAGCACAGTGCTTCCATGTAATAGTGTTGGACAAATATTAGCTATTAAAATATCCTCACCATTTAAACTTTAAAAAAAAAAAATCTGTTCCCAGGCTGCGGTGCAGTGGCATGGCTCACTGCAGCCTTGAACTCCTGGGCCCAGAAGGTCCTCCTGCCTCAGCCTCATGGGTAGCAAGGACTATAGGCATGTGTCACCAGGCCATTTTTTGTAGAAATGGGACTTGCAGTGTTGCCCAGGCTTGTCTTGAACTCCTGGACTCAAGTGATCTATCCTCCTCAGCCTCCCAAAGTGCTGGGATTACAGGTGTGCACCATTGCACCCGGCTTCCCCGTTTGAACTTTCAAAGCTAATCATGCTGTGTGGTATGAGGTTGAGGGGAAAAAGGGATGCCCCAAATTAATGAAACTAAATCTTCCAGATGCTTTCGCCAGAGCCGTGCATGTTCTTTCTGGGGTCCCATCCTGGGTATGACGGTGAATTTTAGGCTGGGCTGTGCCTTCGGCTGTGCAAGGCCCCCTGCTTAGAGGCCCTTTGCCTGACCTTTGGTGACACAGCAGTAGCAGCGCTCAGGGTGTGTAGTGGGCGTGTGGGTGGCCAGGGCAAGCCCTGCCCATGTGCGGCGAGGAGCATTGGCTGGCCCGGGTGAGCCCACGCATTTGTGAGTTGCTGAGGCCACTGTGCCTGTGGCCGGCGTCCTGGCATGGCTGAGCCGGGCCATCTGCTGCTGCCTTGTGGTCTCTGCCTCTGCCTTTCCAACTCTCACTTGTCCTCCTGCTCCCCCATGAAGAGGGGGAGGGGAGGAGTTGGAAACACGTTGTCCTCGTGCTCCGCTTCTGGTTGGCAGTCATGATGGGGGACAGGGAACCTGTGCTGCTCACAGGTGTCAGGAGGGGCTTCCTGGGCCATGCTTGGGAGGAGTTGGGAAGCTGGCATATGTGTTGAGGGCAGAGCCCTCTGCCACACAGGTTTCGGAAATCCTTTTGCGGACAGCAGTGAGAACTTGAGACTTCAGCGAGAGTGTTGTCAGCCTGGCATTAGGTGTTGAAGAGCTGGGTCGGGAAGTTGCCCACCCAAGAGGCAACTTGAACCATGTAAAAGTAGTAGGGCCTGGTTTATGAGGTGTCGGGTCTTGCGTGTGCCTCTGGGCCTTTGGGTAAAGATGGGGTGCACCCGTGAGAACAGTGGTAGATCAGGTCTGTGACCCACCCTTACTCCTGGGGAATGGCTCAGAGGACTGGCGGGCGTGAGGCATGACCCTGGTTTCTTGCTGTACAGTCCAGGAACGGGGACTTCTGTCTTCCCATCAGCTCTCCTCTTTGAAAGCACCCTTGACCCTGAACGATTTTGCATGTCTGTAATTTGAATGTTATGTGGTTACAGGACCCGGTCAGCCCAAGGAGCAGGGGTCCAGCAGCTCTGCGGAGGCATCTGGAACAGAAGAGGAGGAGGAAGTGCCCAGTTTCACCATGGGGCGATGACAATGTTTGCCACAGCCTCTGCCTGGAACCTGGCTCGTGCTATGACCAGAAGGGAAAGGCAGCTGTTTGGCTCTTTCTCCCCCGCAAGGACCCGCTGACCCGCTGGATGGAGAGCCAAGGAGACCCCTCCCAAGCCGCTCGCAGTCCTGCATTTGGCAGGGTTGGGAGCCTGAGGGGCCATCTCCCTGACACTCAGAGGCACTGCCTTGCAGACGCCATCAGTGTTCCTGGTAAAAGGGGACAGAGAGCCTCACCTTGCCACATATTTGAACAGTGATGAGTTTGGGGCTGGTTTCTGGGAAGGGAACGTTTATTTAGTAAAGAGCAGAACACCCTTGCGTTTTGTTGGGACATGTGGACCGTGAGTCACAAACACTCTGGAGAAGGCTGAGATGCCACCATTCCCACGGGGACTGAAGACACATTACGTGGACCTGGTCCCAGGCTCAGTGAGGAGATGGCCTCGGCTGTGGGGCTGGTCCATGTTGCCCACTCACTCCAGTGGGAAGTGGGGACCACGCCACAGAGGGTCTGCTCCCACTGCAGCTCCCGGTGCTCTGGTGTTCTGGGAAGCCCTGGGTGTGTGCACAAGGAGGCCCGGGCCAGGGGCTTCACCAGGGGCTGGGTCACAATGGCACAGGGTGTGTGGGAAGTGCTGTGGGGGAAGAGCTGGTCACCGGAGAGTGAGCAGGCGGAGACTCCAAGCTGAGCTGAGCCAGAGCAGAAGGCGAGGGATTCCCAGCCGGACCAGGGTTCTCACCGACAGCTGCATTTTCATCCCAAAGCGGAAGGGGGTCTAAACAGAACGGGCTGAGAGAGGCGGGACTGGGTCAAGTGGGTGGAGCTCCTCCTTGCATGACTGCAACCGTCAGGGCTTTCAGCTGGCTCACAGCAGTTGGGGCCAGTGGAGAGAAGAGAGGCAGAACTGCTGTGTCCTCAGGTGGCGCAGCCCCAGACTGGCATCGAGGCACTAGGCCCGTGCAGAGAAGGCACCTGCAGAGAGCAGGGCAGCCTGGCACAGGGGCGTGCGCCTGGAATCCCAGCTACTCGGAAGGCCAAGGCAGGAGGACCGCTTGAGTCCAGGGATTCAAGGCCAACCTGGGCAATAGAGCGAGACGCTGTCTCTTAAAAAACGACGATGATGATGAACACAGAGGATGGGGCACTGTGCTGGGAGCCAGGGGACCTGGGAGGAGCTGAGACCAGCCTTTTACCTCGGGGTTTTGAGGCAAACAGGGACGACAGAGACGGTTTCTAGTTAGAGCCTTGGCTCCATTTTTGGATGATTTAGCCCCGAGTTCCTGTGTCTATTTTATGCCCCTTACATACTTTGATAGAACTGAGGAAATAGTGGTTTTGAGTGAAGGGAAAGGAAACCCAGAAACATTTTACGTTGCTTTTACTTCTGTAGTGTAGATTTCCCCGGCCCCTCTCTGAGCCCTGTAGCATCTGTGATAGCTTCTGTCCCTTCATCGGTTCGTGTCACAGGGATTTTCTTTCCCAGGAAGCGGACACGGAGAGTTATCCCTAATAAATGAGCACATGCCCTGGCTGTACATTTTGAAACCTGTTTTTCTCTGTCTGGGACTGGCTGGTTTGCGTTTCGGTTTTAGTTCTATCTTTGGACTGTTGGTTTCCATCCCTCTCCCCACCCCTACATGTGTCACAGCCCCTGCCCTGAGTCTGCAACCTGGAGCTTGTGGGCCGCCTCAGTGCTGCGGAGGGTGCTGGGGCTTGGAGCCTGATGACCTGGCTTTGAATCCTGCCCCTGCCTCCGGTAAGCCAGGGGACTGTGAGCGAGTCCCTTCCTGCCTCTGCCAGCTCACTGGGCCAAGAGAGACAGTCGCCACAGGCGTGCGTTGGGTGGATGGGCACATGGCGACACAGCAGGATGCCAGGTTGCGGTGGGCTTCACCCCCATGGGGTGCGGGAGATGATATTTAGGCAGGACATGTCCTGTAGCCCTTTCTGGCCATTAGTACTAGGTTATCAGCCTTAAGTTGAGAGATTCTTTCTTCAGGGCATCACTTATTTAGGAAAAGAGGAATAAACAGATGTCATCATTGAGAAAGGAGTGGGTGATACTGAGCCCCTGCCCTCCCCCACCAAAAAAAAACCACGATTAGGGGAGAATCATGAAGTAATGTCCCTCATTGCTCGTGGGTGGGAAGGAGTCTGGAACTGAACACAGAGGTGTAGTTAACAGAATCGTCTCAAAAAAACTCACACACAAGAATTCTTATGGCCAGGCGTGATGAGCTCACACCTGTAATCCCAGCACTTTGGAAGGCCGAGGCGGGAGGATCGCTTGAGCCCAGGAGTTTGAGACTAGCCTTGGCAACACAGTGAGACCCCATCTCTACAAAAAATTTTAAAATTAGCTGGGCGTGACGGTGCGCACCTATAGTCCCAGCTACTTGGGAAGCTGAGGTAGGAGGATCCGTTGAGCCGAGGAGTTCAAGGCTGCAGTGAGCCGTGATCACTCCACTGCACTCCAGCTTGGGTAACACAGTGAGACCCTGTCTCAAAAACAAATATATCTAGGTTCCCTGGTGATGCCCCTGTAATTCTGCATCATTTATGATTCATGCCCAAATACACATTTTAACAGGTATTTTACTGTTTAAACAGGAGATTCTACTACAGAACCCACCCCTTTAATTAGTTAACTTTGAGACAAGGTCTTGCTATGTCGCCCCGGCTGCAGTGCAGTGGCGCCATCATTGCTCACTGCAGCCTCCAACTCCTGGGCTCAAGCATTCCTCCCACCTCAGCCTCCCAAGTAGCTAGGACTACAGGCATGCACCACATGCCAGCCTAATTTTTGTTTGTTTTTGAAACAAGGTCTGGCCTTTTTGCCCAGGCTGGGATGCAGTGGCATGATCTCAGCTCACTGCAACCTCCACCTCTCGGGCTCAAGCCATTCTTCCACCTCATCCTCCCAAGTAGCTGGGACTACAGGCGTTCACCACCATACCTGGCTAATTTTTGTATTTTTTGTAGAGACGGGGTTTTGCCATCTTGCACAGGCTGGTCTCCACCTCCTGAGCTCAAACGACCCTCCCACCTCAGCCTCCCAAAGTGCTGGGATTATAAGTGTACACTACCGAGCCCTGCCCTGTTACTATTTTAAATTTATTTCCCTGTTTCCAACATTTATATTTTGGTAAAAAACAAAAACGACATTAAAATTGAGTTAGAGGAGTGTTCTACTAACTCTTGGAAATAGAACTCAGGCCAATTCTTTTTCATTCATGGTGGAGACACGTGTTTTCTCCTTCTCCCTCTTGGAAGTTAATTTCTGTTTACTATTTGGTGTACTTGACTAAAGTGAGCTACGATTACCATATATTAACATATATTTCAGTAGAGAGAACACTCTTGGAAATTAACCTGGAGCGAGTTCCAGGAGGCCGTTTCCTGTTTCCTTCACAGAACGTCGCAAATCCACTGGGTGTGGTGGCTCTTCCCTGTAACCCCAGCACTTTGGGAGGCCTAGGCGGGAGGATCACTTAAGGCCAGGAGTTCAAGACCAGCCTGAGCAACATAGTGAGACCCCACATCTCTACAAAATAAAAATTGAAAAGTGCACCTGGCCTAGTGGCATAGTCCTAGCTACTTCCAAGGCTGAAGTGGGAGAATCACTTGAGCCTGGGAGATCGAGGCTGCAGTGAGCCATGACTGTGCTGCCGCACTCCAGCGTGGGTAACAGCAAGACCTCGTCTCAGAAGTAAAAGGCTGGATGCAGTGGCTCACACCTGTAATCCCAGCACTTTGAGAGGCCAAGGCGGGTGGATCACCTGAGGTCAGGAGTTCGAGACCAGCCTGGCCAACATGGTGAAACCCCATCTCTACTAAAAATGCAAAAATTAGCCAGGCATGGTGGCAAAAGCCTGTAATCCCAGCTACTGGGGAGGCTGAGGCAGGAGAGTTGCTTGAACCCGGGAGGCAGAGGTTGCAGTGAGCCAAAATGACACCACTGCACTCCAGCCTGGGCAACAAGAGTGAAACTTCGTCTCAAAAAATATAATAATAAATGAAAAAAGATAGCAAATGTTTATTGAGCACCAACTAAGTGCAAAATCCAAGGGATTCCAAGGCCCATTGCTAGGCACTGGGGATGGTGGTGGACAAGACACAGTCCTTGCCTTCAGGGGGCTCCAGGTCTGAGCAGGAACAGGACTGGGGAGAGCAGCACAGCCTGCTGTGTGGGCACCTGACCCAGGCCTCTGTGAAGGCGAGCACCGAGCTGAACTCAGGTGGCTCAGGAGAACAAGAGTCCCCAGAAAGCGAGCTGGGGAGGGAGGAGGCACCCTGCCATGGCCTCAGACCCTGTTAATCAGGGGACTGGAGTCTCAAAGGCCACAGGGTAGGGGCTGGAATGGAGAGACATGGGGGACCTTTGAGTTTGTGGAAGGGGACAAGGCTCCTGCCTTGCCATGCAGACCAGAGGTGATGGTGGCCTGAGTTAGTGCAGACGCAAGTGGGGACAGGGAGAAGTAGGGGAGAGGCCAGCAACGTGGAGGTGGGGAAATTCTCACGACCCGATGGGGAGGGGACTCATGGGTGCCAGCAGCTGAGTGGGTGAGGGAATCCTTCTGAGACGGCTGACCCAGGCGGTGGAGCAGGAATGTGAGGGAAGATGACAGATTCGGCTGTGGGCCTGCTAAAGTGGAAGGCCCTAGGCATATTTGCTGGGAAGAGAAATCAAGGCTGAAGGTGATGATGGGGTCGTGAGGCTGCCCTGGTCCTTGGAACTATGGGAGTAGATGAAACCAGTCAGGAGCATAGAGAGGAGAGAGACCCAGACAGAACCCTGAGAATCGTGTATCGAGGGGACAGAAAATGGGGGGACAAGCAGGCAGACTCACTGGAGCCAAGGAACAGGGTTTCCTGGTGGAAGGAGGGGTCCCTGATGACAGGGCTGACGGCTGAAACATCCTCTGGGTTTAGGAGCTGGGTTTAGGCGGGCAGATCAACTGAGGTCAGGAGTAGGAGACCAGCCTGGCCGACATGGCAACACCCCATCTCTCCTAAAAAATATATACAAAAATTTGGTGGGCGCCTGTAATCCCAGCTACTTGGGAGGCTGAGGCAGAAGAATTGCTTGAACTCGGGAGGTGGAGGTTGCAGTGAGCCAAGATCATGCCATTGCACTCCAGCCTGGATGACGAGCGAAACTCCATCTCAAAAAGAAGCTATTATAGGCCAGGCGCGGTGGCTAACCCCAGTAATCTCAACATTTTGGGAGGCTGAGGCCGGCAGATCACTTGAGGCCGGGAGTTCGAGACTGGTCTGACCAACATGGTGAAACCCTGTCTCTACTAAAAATACAAAAATTAGCCAGGCATAGTGGCCCGTGCCTGTAATCCCAGTTACTTGGGAGGCTGAGGCATGAGAATCGCTTGAACTCAGGAGGTGGAGGTTACAGTGAGCCAAGATGGCACCACTGCACTCCAGCCTGGGCAACAGAGCGAGACTCTGTCTCATAAATATGAGAGAGAGAGAGAAGAAAGAGAAAGAAAGGAAAGAAAAAGGGAGGAAGGAAGGGAAGGAAGGAACGAAGGAAGGAAAGGAAGGGAGGGAAGGGAGGGAAGGGAGGAAGGGAGGGGAAAGAAAAATGAAGGGAGGGGAAAGAAAAATGAAGGGAGGGAGGGAAGGAAGGGAGGGAGGAAGGGAGAGAAAGAAAAGAAGAGGGAGGGAGGGAAAGAAAAGCAAGCAAGCAAGCTATTCTGTGTTTGGTTAGGAAACCAACTCTGCAAAGCACTGGCAATTATGACTTGCATTTTGCTTCTGTCTGGGCATGCTGGATAAATATGCCTGGGGGGTGGCGGCATCAGTAACAGGCACAGGAAGCTTTCTCAAGGATGAGTGAAGTCGCTGCAAGAGTGAGAATTCAACAAGCAAAGGACTCCTTTGCTGAAAGCATGTTCATCTATGATGCAAACTACTGTCGTTTACAAAGTGTTTTCTTCCTGGTTTTTTTTTTCTTTTTTGAGACAGAGTGTTGCTCTCTGGCCCAGGCTGGAGTGCAATGGCGTGTGATCTTGGCTCACTGCAACCTCCGCCTCCCAGGTTCAAGGGATTCTTCTGCCTCAGCCTCCCCAGTAGCTGGGACTACAGGCGTGCGCTACCATGGCTGGCTAATTTTTGTATTTTTAGTAGATACGGGGTTTTACCAGTTGACCTGGCTGGTCTTGAACTCCGGGCCTCAGGTGATCGGCCTCCCAAAGTGCTGGGGTTACAGGCATGAGCCACCGAGATTCATTTTACCAAGAACTCCACGTTGGAAAGCCATAACATGATTGCTTTTTGAGGACTTCACCCCTGAAATTCAAATGATCCCTTACCCATAGCCATTGATTGGGGTGGCGGGAGGAGGGCCAGTAAGGAACCCTGGGATTTGCTTATGCCCATGTTAGAGCCTAACCTGCCTTTTAGGTCAGTAACCCAGAGGGGAAAACCTGGTTTATTAGACTAAGTGTCCTCCTGGTTTCATTCTGGCTCTCAGCAGTAGCCTGTAAAATACAACTCGAAGTGTAGATGGATTTAACCTGGCGTCCGTAACATCTACTCTTCCAATTGTCATAAGATGTGGGCTGGCTGACATGAGTGGAATTTTTCCTTCGTTTGGATAAATGTGTCACGGTCCAATGCTGTTGTGACAGATGGAAAAATCCTATGTAGGGCACGCAGCAGCCTACCCGGCACGGAGGAAGGACTCCAAGGGACCGTCTGGCACCGCTGGGCTGATAGGAACCCATCTTGTCTGTCTGTGAATTATTCATGTGCTGCACTTCCTGAAAAGAACACTCCTGTTTGACTACCTCGCTCGTAAAACCGCAGAGAATTCACCGTTAAGGGTGAGAGGCTCCTTGCAGTAGGGAGTGGAGAGGCCGGGGCACAGCAGAAACTCTTTGCTGCTGTCTGCGAACAGCATGAGAAGGACAGCGCGCTGCACTGGAGTTGGGACCCCAGGGGTCTCGCTGGGCCTGTGAGTGGCAGTGCGCTCTGGGTGGCAACCCCCAATTAGCTCAGTGCAAGCTCTTCATGGTGCCATCCAACACCCTGGGCAGGGGCCAGGCAAGGTCGCTAATGCCTGTATGCCCAGCACTTTGGGAGGCTGAGGTAGGAGGATCACTTGAGCCCAGGAGTTCGAGACCAGCAGAGGCAACATAGCGAGACCCATCTCAATTTTTTTTTTAATTTAAAAATTAGCTGGACATTGTGGCACATGCCTGTAATCCCAGTGCTTTGAGAGGCTGAGAGAGGATTGCTTGAGGCCAGGAGTTTAAGACCAGTCTGGGCAATACAGGAAGACTCTATCTCTAAAAAAGAATTTTTTCTTTTTTTGGCCGGGCATCGTGGCTCACGGATATCATCCCAGCACTTTGGGAGGCCGAAGCGGGTGGATCACCTGAGGTCAGGAGTTCAAGAGCAGTCTGGCCAACATGGTGAAACCCTGTCTCTACTAAACATACAAAAAAGTAGCCAGGCTAGTGGCGTGCACCTGTAGCTCAGGAAGCTGAGACAGGAGAATCGTTTCAACCCCGGGGCGGGGGTTGCAGTGAGCTGAGATGGCACCACTGCACTCCAGCCTGGGTGGCAGGGCAAAACTCCCTCTCAAAAAACAAACAAAAGCAAAATTTTTAAAATTACCACGGTGTGGTGGCTCCTGCCTGTAGCCTCAGCACTTTGGGTGACTGAGGGCAGAGGATCACTCGAGCTCAGGAATTCTAGGCTGCATTGAACCATGATCGCACCACTGCAGTCCAGCCTGGGCGACAGAGCCAGACCCTGTCTCAAAAACAAAAATTTAAAAAAAATCCTGTGAAAACTCGGGCGTGGCCAGACGGATTCTCCCCTCCCCACCTTCCTTTCCCCTCCACTGCCCACCTGGCACCCGCCCGCCCTGTCCCCACTCCCCACCCCTCCACGCAGCCAGCGTCCAATGCTGGGCACCCCCCGAGGCTCACCCTGCCAAGGCTGGGGCTCCCCTTTTTCGCCCGAACCCAGGGGCAGGGAAAGACCAGCTCGTGGTCTGTGGGTAGCCGGACCCCCAGTGGGGCTGGGGGGGCCTCGCCTTGACTCCCAGAGCTGGGGCCGGGGACAGGAGCTTGGACAGGAGGGATGCGCGCGGGTCAGGGTCTTCCCACCTCCCCTGCTCCTCTCCCTCGCGCGATCCCGGGGTGGTTCCAGGTGAGGCGGGGACCCCCACCCCCCCACTCTCCGAGGAGGCGCCGCCAGCCCCGCCCCTCCCGGCCCGGCGGGTGACGTGGCCGCGGCTCCCCCGCGGGCGGGTCACGTGTTGGCGGCGCCTCGTTGCCTTGGCAGCGGCTGCGGCGGCCGCGGGGGCGGGGTGGAGGCGGGGCCGGGGGACCCCGCGCGACAGGCGGAAGGAGGGAGGGGGCCGCGCTCGGCGCCCCGGCCCGGCCACTGGGCCACAGGCCACGCGGCCACGCAGTCCGAACGGGAGCCGAGGCGGGCGGGGCGAGGGCAGCTCCGGTGAGTGTGGTGGCGCGGGGGCCTGGTGCGGGGAGCGGGGTCCCTGCGGCTGGGGGGGGCCGGAATTGGACCGGGGACGCTCGGCGGGGAAGGGGACGACTGTAGGCTGCCGGGGCGCGGTCACTACCCATCCGGGGTTGGTGACCTCCACCCCGCGGGATCCCTGGCGGGGTGCGGCGCCCAGAGGATCAGGGTCGGGGGCGCAGCCGGGTCCGGACACCGGGGCGTCCCTGGGGGAGGGACAGGGATGCTGGCTGGCGCCCCTGGGAGGCCCCCTCCCAGTGCGCCTGCTGGAGAGAGACACTCGCCATTGCCGGTGCCCCAGATGCTTAGAGGAAGTCAAACTCCAAGATCGCCCTCTGGAAATGTGTCCAATAGGCCAGCCAGGAAGAAAAGCTCATCTCTAGAGAGGGGATCGCGTTATTCTACAAGACCTGTTTTCTCTGACTGCTCATTAAAGCAAAAAAAAAAAAAAAAAAAGCAACCCCACAAGGTTCAGTCCCGGAGCATCCTCTAGGGTCTGTGCCACCTAACAGAAGTACAGGGCTCCATCCTGCCCCACCCCACCCCCTGCCTGGGATCCAGTGTGAGGCCCAGACTCTGTCCCTCCCCCTGGGCCACCGGGCCTGGCACACACAGTTGGCATTGGGAACATAAAGGATGAATTGGAACCCCCTCCTGGGCTACTTCGAGACCTGCAGACCTGTCTCAAGACCTAGCTCCAGGCAGACAGACATCGTTTCCTCCACAACCCCACCTACTCTGGGGACATCTGCAGGGCCTCACCGATGGGGCATGGGAGGCCTGGCGGCTCCCAGGAAGCCACCCTCAGCCCTCACTGCCCTGAGCTCTTCACCTCCACTCTCAGACCTGAGCCCAGCCCACCCTTACTGATGGGGCGTCCCTCTTGTTCACCCTTCCTTCCTTTGGAGGCCACCAGGCTCTCCCTTGCATCCCACTCCTGCCAGTTGGCCGGCCATTTCCCTGGGTTGAACTGTGGTCCCAAACCACAATGATCTAGCAGTGCCCAGACCGTTCCACTCACCAATTTCTTCCGTTCTCCTGTGGCTGGATGCCCAGTTATGCTGCCCAGACCCTCCGGCTCTTTCCACAGCCCCAGGCTCCAAGTGTCTTCCACCCACATCTCCCTGCCCCCTCCACCCCCCAGGTGGCAGCCAGCCTTCCCTCCATACCTCCTGGACAAGGAGAGCCACCCCACACGTACACCTGGAGTGGCCTTCCCATCTCTCGGAATCCTTCCGTGCAGGCAGCATCTTGTCTTTGAGGAAAGGTCCCTCTTTTTTGAAATTCTTTTTAGAGGCTGGGTGCAGTGGTTCACGCCTGTAATCTCAGCACTTTAGGAGGCCAAGGTGGGCAGATCACTTGAGCTCAGGAGTTCTAGACCAGCCTGGCCAACATAGCAAAACCCTGTCTCTATCGAAAATACCAAAAATTAGCCAGGTATGGTGGCACACACCTGTAGTCCCAGCTACTCGGGAGGTTGAGGCGGGAGGATCGCTTGAGCATGGGATGTAGAGTTTGCAGGGAGCTGAGATTGTGCCACTGCACTCCAGCCTTGGTAACACAGCAGGAACCCCATCTCAAAAAAAATTATTTTTAGAGACAGCATCTTACTCTGTTGCCTAGGCTGGTCTCCAGCTCCTGGCTGCAGGTGATCCTCCGACCTTGGCCTCACAAAACACTGGGATTACAGGCATGAGGCACTTTGGCCTGCAAAGGGCCGCTCTGTCTCCTCCCCGGTGTTACCCGCAAGCACCTTTTCCTGGCCTCAGTGTGAGGCAGCCAGTCCTCTGCTCCCTGCCCTCCAATGAAGCCTTTAGCTCAGTGGATGAGGAGTGCCCCTAACTCTTTTTTTTTTTTTTTTTTTTTTGAGATGGAGTCTCGCTCTGTTGCCCAGGCTGGAGTGCAGTGGTGTGCTCTCGGCTCACTGCAACCTCTGCCACCACACCCGCCTATTTTTTTTTTTTTTGAGACAGAGTCTCACTCTGTCACCCAGGCTGGAGTGCCGTGGTACGATCTCGGCTCACTGCAACCTCCGCCTCCTGGGCTCAGGCGATTCTCCTGCCTCAGCCTCCTGAGTAGCTGGGATTACAGGCGCCCACCACCATGCCCAGTTACTTTTTGTATTTTTAGTAGAGACAGGTTTCCACCATATTGTCCAGGCTAGTCTCGAACTCCTGACCTCTAGTGATCCGCCCGCCTCAGCCTCCCAAAGTGCTGGGATGACAGGTGTGAGCTACTGCTCCTGACCCACATCCCCTTATCTTGCTGCCCTACTGGGAGGCCATGAATTCTGGCCTCTTTCATCTTGGATCTTTAAGTGCCAAGTGCGCTAAGCACCTGTGTGATGGAGGAGGGAGGACGGAGGGAGCAAAGGTTAGCGTCTCACCCCTCCAGTCTCTGTATACTGCGGTCATCAGACCTGCATGCTCAATTCTGTTAACTATGGGGGTGGGGGGAGAGGAAAAATGCAGTTTCCAAATTACAACATTTTCCATTATGTGGAGCTAATCTATGGATTGCAGCGTTTCTCTGAATTCTCCCCAAGGGAAGGAACGTCCCAGGGATGGAAGTGCTTGGACGCGGTGCTGCTCGCTGTGGATGTGCGCAAGGAGATGGGACGGAGAGCCTGAGCTGGCATTCGTATAAATGACCTGGTAATTGGCATCCCCTGGCAGAAATAGCACAGAACTGTTCCCAGAGGTCCTGTTGGCCAGGGAAGGCTGTGGCTTTGTAGCCTTGTTGAGAACAAAGGGAAAGGCAACACTGTTTTCCACCTCCAGCACCTTCCTGTGTAATTTCCAAATTAGGGCATTTTTAATTATGGGGGGCTCGACTCTGGCATGGATGGACTAAGTTTGGGGCATTTCCTCAGCTGCTGACCCTGTTAAGCACCCCCCACTCCACTCATCCACCCCAGCCACACTCCCTGGGACCTAGAAACACGGATCTGTGTGTAACAGCCTGACATAGACTTTCCATGGGGCCTATGTGGGCCTGGACATAGAAGGTTCTTCTCTTTTCTTCTCTTCTCTTTTTCTTTTTCTTTTTCTTTTCTTTTCTTTTTTTGAGACGGAGTCCTGCTCTGTCACCCAGGCTGGAGTGCAGTGGCGCAATCTTGGCTTGCTGCAACCTCTGCCTCCTGGGTTCAAGCGATTCTCCTGCCTCAGCCTCCCGAGTAGCCAGGATTACAGGCGCCTGCCACCACGCCTGGCTAATTTTTGTGTTTTTAGTGGAGACGGGGTTTCACCATGTTGGCCAAGCTGGAAAAGTCACTCTTTTTGATGCCAAGTAAACCACAAGGTGCCTGTGCCCTTGAAGCACGCCCTGCAGATTAATTAGAACTGGATCCTGGCATGTGGCCGAGCAGCCCAGCTCCTTGGGACACACGCGACCGCCAATCCCCTACTTAGTGGAGATTTAGGTTTAAATTCACAAATCTTGACAGATCCGTCCTTCTGATGTTTAATCCATGTTAGTCAAACCAGATGTTTACCAGGTGTGAGTCCAGGCATCTCCGCCGTCTGTTTCTCCTTAAAATGTGGTCATGTGAGTTGGTGGATTTCATTTTTCATCTTGCTAAAAGTTTGCCTTGTAGCTTAGATGTGGCTTTAGTTATGTAAGTCCAGTGTTTTTCTTAGGGTGAACTGTACTGATCAAAATTTAAGTTGAAGGCCAGGCGCGGTGGCTCACACCTGTAATCCCACCACTTTGGGAGGCTGAGGCGGGCGGATCACCTGAGGTCCAGAGTTCAAGACCAGCCTGGCCAACATGGTGAAACCCTGTCTCTACTAAAAATATAAAAATTAGCCAGGCATGGTGGCGCATGCCTGTAATCCCAGCTACTCGGGAGGCTGAGGCAGGAGAACAGCTTCAACCCAGGAGGCGGAGGTTGCAGTGAGCCAAAATTGCGCCACTTCACTCCAGCCTGGGCGACAGAACGAGACTCTGTCTCAAAAAATAAATAAATTTTAAAAAAATAATAAAATGTAAGTTGGATCTGTGAAACTAGCAGCTACTTGGAAATGTTTATTCCATGGCTGGCACCTGGATGTTGGAAGAAGTCTTTCGTCTTCAGATGCATTATCTTATTCAAAAGCCCTAGAGGTGAGGCCGGGTGCAGTGGCCCACACCTGTAATCCCAGCACTTTGGGAGGTGTAAGAGGGAGGATCACTTGAGGCTAGGAGTTCAAGACCAGCCTGGGCAATATAGTGAGATTCCTGTCTCTAGGAAAAATTAAAAAATTAGCAGGCATGGTCCTGTGCTTGTGGTCCTAGCTCCTCAGGAGGCTGAGGCAGAAGGATCCCTTGAACCTAAGAGTTCGAGGCTGCAGTGAGCTATGATCGTACCACTGCACTCCAGCCTGGGCAACAGAATGAGACTCTGTCTCTATTTTTTAAAAAAGTAGGCTGGACGCGGTGGCTCACACCTGTAATCCCAGCACTTTGGGAGGCCGAGGCAGGTGGATCACCTGAGGTCAGGAGTTCGAGACCAGCCTGGCCAACATGGTGAAACTCCATCTCTACTAGGAATACAAAAATTAGCCAGGTGTGGTGGCGGGCGCCTGTAGTCCTAGGTACTTGGGAGGCTGAGGCAGGAGAATTGCTTGAAGCCGGGAGTCAGAGATTGCACCACTGCACTCCAGCCTGGGCAACTCGGTGAGACTGTCTCAAAAAAATATATAAAATAAAATAAAATAAAAATAAATAAAAAGTCCTATAGGTGGAAATATCCCCATTCTCAAGATGAAAGATCCAGGTCAGAAAGGTCAGCTGTCATGCTCAGAATCACAGAGTAGAGTCAAATCCAGGTTTCATAACTTTAGGTCCTGGAAGACTGGGCGCGGTGGCACATACCTGTAATCCCAGCACTTTGGGAGGCGAGGCAGGCGGATCACTTGAGGTCAGGAGTTCGAGACCAGCCTGGCCAACATGATGAAACCCTGTCTCTACTAAAAATACAAAAATTAGCCAGGCGTGGTGGCGGACACCTATAATCCCAGCTACTCAGGAGACTGAGGCAGGAAAACTGCTTGAACCTAGGAGCCGGAGTTTCCAATGAGGTGAGATTGCCCCACTGCACTCCAGCCTGGGCGACAGAGCGAGACACTGTCTCAAAAACAAACGAACAAAGAAACATAACTTTAGGTCCTGGGCACTTTCTAAACCCCTGGGCTCTGGCGTGGGCTGTATATGGCAGCCTCTGTAGGTTGAATGGGCTTGGAGTCTAGCTCTTCCAGGCTGCAGTAACCTAGGATGTCTGAGCATGTCTCTCTCTCACCCTCAGCCTGGCTCCCACCATGAGCGCTGAGCTCAACGTGCCTATCGACCCCTCTGCTCCTGCCTGCCCTGAGCCCGGCCACAAGGGCATGGATTACCGGGACTGGGTCCGCCGCAGCTACCTGGAACTGGTCACCTCTAACCACCACTCGGTACAGGCCCTGTCGTGGCGGAAGCTCTACCTGAGCAGGGCCAAGCTGAAGGCCTCCAGCAGGACCTCCGCCCTCCTCTCCGGCTTCGCCATGGTGAGTGTGGGTGCCAGGTGAGGAGCACACTGGTCAGATGGGCTTTGCTAACTGAGGTCCTGGGATGCCTCGGGGACCAAAGCCTTCCCTCCAGTCTCTGGCAGCCAGGATGGACCAGTGGGAAGCATCTGCCCAAGTCCCAGCTCCTCTAAGAGGACGACTCTATCAGTGCGAGTGGGGGTGCTGGGAGTTGCCAGGGGCTCCCAGCTCTAGAATCTTCAGAAAGCCCACTCTGTCCTGTTCACATCAAGTATTTGCTTAGCAAGGAGGGAGGTTGGTGCGGGGTAATTATAGTAGCTCAGGTTCTGTGACTCACACCTGTAATCCCAGCACTTTGGGAGGCCAAGGCAGGAGGATAGCTTGAAGCCAGGAGTTTGAGACCAGCCTGGGCAACACAGCGAGACCCCTGTCTTTACAAAAATAAAATAAATAATTAGCCGGATGTGGTGGCGCGCACCTATAGCCCCAGCTGCTTGGGAGGCTGAGGCGGGAGGATCACTTGAGCCCAGGAGGTGGAGGACTCGAGTTATGACCACACGACTGCACTCCAGCCTGGACGTCAGAGTGAGACCCCATCTCTAAAAAGAAAAAATAAAATTTATTTATTTATTTATTTTGGCCAGGCGTGTTGGCTCACACCTGTAATCCCAACACTTTGGGAGGCCGAGGTGGGTGGATCACTTGAGATCAGGAGTTCGAGACCAGCCTGGCCAACATGGTGAAACACCGTCTCTACTAAAAGTACAAAAAAATTAGCTGGGTGTGGTGGCAGGCGCCTGTAATCCCAGCTACTCGGGAGGCTGAGACACAAGAATTGCTTGAACCTGGGAGGCTGGAGGTTGCAGTGAGCCAAGGTCACGCCGCCATACTCCAGCTGATCAAGAGTGAGACTTCGTCTCGAAATAAATAGATTAATTAATTAAAAAGATAAAATCAAATCAAATCGCTGCATGGTACAGGGTTTCCTGGAGAAAGGTGCCCATGTCTGCCCCGTCTCGGGCACCACCCAAAAGTTTGGAACTCTCAGGGATCTCTGAGCAGGGCCTCAGGGATTGATTGGGGTTGGATCAGTTTAGCCCAGTTAGCGATGCAGACGTTCCTGGAATCTGGCCTCCAGGGTGACAAAGGAGAGCTTTTGGCCTGGCTCCCAGCGGCCACCTTCCCTCTGAGTCATCCCCTAGGACAAGAGTCAGTTTCCGACAAAGCTGCGGCTCTGACAAGGGGCCCATCTCCTGTTGACTCCAAAGCCGCTGACCCACACCCCTGGAGGGAATTGTCCCAGAGGTTAAGGACTCACAGTGAGGACACAACAGTGTGCTCACAGGTCCTATTGGGTGGAAGTGATTTATTTGTTTTTTGTTTTGTTTTTAGAGACAGGGTCCCGCTCTGTTGCCCAGGCTGGAGAGGGCGGTGGTGTGATCATGGCTCACTGCAGCCTCTACCTCCTGAGCTCAAGCCATCCTCCTGCCTCAGCCTCCTGAGTAGCTGGAATTATAGGCACGTGCCACCATGCCTGGCTAATTTTTTTTTTTTTTTCAGAGACAAGTTCTCTGCTCTGTTGCCTAGGCTGGAGTGCAGGAGTCCAGTCATGGCTCACTGCAGTCTTGAACTCTCAAGTGATTTTCCCACCTCGGCCTCCCAAAGTGCTAGCATTGCACCTTGTCCAGCCTGTTTCCTTATGTGAAAACAATTATTGTTTTTCTTTTTGTTTGTTTTTGTTTTTTGTTTTGAGATGGAGTCTTGCTCTGTCACCCAGGCTGGAGTGCAGTGGTGTGATTTCAGCTCACTGCAACCTCCGCCTCCTGGATTCAAGCGATTCTCCTGCCTCAGCCTCCCAAGTAGCTGGGACTACAGGCACACGTCACCACGCCCGGCTAATTTTTGTATTCTTAGTAGAGATGGGGTTTCACCATGTTGGCCAGGCTGGGCTCAAACTCCTGACCTCAGGTGATCCGCCACCTTCGGCCTCCCAAAGTGCTGGGATTACAGGCAGGAGCCGCCATGCCTGGCCTCAATTGTTTTTCTTAGGCCAGAGCCTCAATTGTTAGATTGATGGTGCAATTTAAAAGAAAAAGCTGGCTGGGCATGGTGGCTCACTCCTATAATCCCAGCACTTTGGGAGGCTGAGGTAGGCAGATCACCTGGTCAGGAGTTCGAGACCAGCCTGGCCAACATGGTGAAACCCTGTCTCTACTAAAAATACAAAAATTAGCTGGACCTGGTGGCAGGTGCCTGTAATCCCAGCTACTCCGGAGACTGAGACGGAGAATTGCTTGAACCCGGGAGGCGGAGGTTGCACTGAGCTGAGATTGCGCCACTGCACTCCAGCCTGGGCCACAGAGCGAAACTGCATCTCAAAAAAAAAAAAAAAAAAAAAAAAAAAGAGGTGGCTCTTGCTATGTTGCCCAGGCTGTTTTTTTTTTTCTTTAATTATTGTTATTTTTTTCTTCATCTTGTACCAAGGGAGAAATATTGTTGTTTCATTTTGTATTTTTCCCCCAAGTATTTTTGACCTGCGGTTGGTTGAATCTGCAGATGTGGAACTCACAGATACAGAGCGCCAGCTGCAGTGGGAAGCAAGTGAACCGTCTGGCGTGGAGCTGAGCCTCCGGGGAGCTGCAGTGCACCTGCTTGATTAGATTAGCATAGCACCATCAGGTCAGATCGTTCTTCACACTGCAGGGCAGCCTGGGAAAAATAAGTGACAAATACAAATCATCAGAAACTGTAGCTGAGTCGGGGCAGTGCCCTGGGAAGAGGCAAAGGTACAGATTGCTAGGTAGGGTTCGCCCTTTATAGTGTGTCTTCCCTCATTAGAATTGCAAAGCTGTTCCTTTGTCTAGCAACACGTGCTTATGCCTAACGTGAAGCTTAGTTCTTGATGCGTATTCTTCCCCCAACACAGAGAACCAGTGATCCGAGGCTCCACCTCATAAAACCTCTGCATAGGCCAGGCGGGGTGGCTCACGCCTGTAATCCCAGCACTTTGGGAGGCCGAGGTGAGCAGATCACTTGAAGTCAGGAGTTGGAGACCAGCCTGGCCGATCTGGTGAAACGCTGTCTCTACTAAAAATACAAGAATTAGGTCGGGCGCAGTGGCTCACACCTGTAATCTGAGCACTTTGGAAGGCCGAGGTGGGCGGATCACGAGGTCAGGAGATGGAGACCATCCTGGCTAACACGGTGAAACCCCGTCTCTACTAAAAATACAAAAATTAGCCATGCATGGTGGCACACGCCTGTAGGCCCAGCTACTCGGGAGGCTGAGGCACGAGAATCACTTGAACCCGGGAGGCAAAGGTTGCAGTGAGCCGAGATCTCTCTACTGTACTCCAGCCTCGGCAGCAGAGCGGGACTCCGTCTCAAAAAACAAAAAAATTAGCCAGACGTGGTTGCTGGCACCTGTAACCCCAGCTTCTTGGGAGGCTGAAGCAGGAGGATCACTTGAACCTGGGAAGGGGAAGTTGGAGTGAGCTGAGATCATGCCACTGCACTCCACCCTGGGCAACAGAGCAAGACTCCGTCTCAAAAAGAAAAATATATTAGTCAGCTGTGGTGGCGCATGCCTGTAGTCCCAGCTATTGGGGAGACTGAGGAAGGAGAATCGCTTGAACCCGGGAAGCAGAGGTTGCAGTGAGCCAAGACAGCGCCACTGCACTCCAGCCTGGGCAACAGAGCGAGACTCTGTCTCAATTAAAAAAAAAAAAAAATTATTTAAATAAAAAAAATTCTGCATAAACACAGTGAAAAATTGCCTTCTTTTTTCTTCTTCTTTTTTTTTTTTTTTAAAATAGAGATGGGGTCTCGCTTTGTTGTCCGGGCTGGTCTTGAACTCCTGGGCTTAAGTGATCTCCCGCCTCAGCTTCCCAAAGTGCTGAGATCACAGGTGTGAGCCACCTCACTCAGCCCCTTTTCTCTTTTTTTTTTTTTTTTTTTTGAGACGGGGTCTTGCACTGTCACCCAGGCTGGAGTGCAGTGGCGCGATCTTGGCTCACTGCAAGCTCCGCCTCCCAGGTTCACGCCATTCTCCTGCCTCAGCCTCCTGAGTAGCTGGGACTGCAGGCGCCCACTTTTCTCCTTTTAAGGTGGAACAAAACCACTTTTTGCAAGCCCTGCCCCTTATCTCGTAATCATCTTTATTTCCTGTCTTGGAGGCCTCTGTGGTTTGTAATATTTGTCACTTGGGCCATATCTTTTGAGGTGACCATAGCCAACCCAGGGCCACACTGAGAAAAACCACCCCTCAGCCCATGTTCTGTGGCTACTGGTTTTTGGATACGTTTCACAAGGGCCCCAGCCGTATTACTGCTGAGTTGCTTTCCGGCTCTGGTCCACTAGGACTGCCGTGTCTTTTTTTTTTGAGATGTAGTCTCGCACCGTCGCCCAGGCTGGAGCACAATGGCGCTATCTTCGCTCACTGCAACCTTTGCGTCCCAGGTTCAAGAGATTCTCCTGCCTCAGCCTCCCAAGTAGTCGGGATTACAGGCGCCCGCCACCACGCCCGGCTAATTTTTGTATTTTTAGTAGAGATGGAGTTTTGCCATGTTGGTCAGGCTGGTCTCGAACTCATGACCTCAGGTGATCCGCCCACCTCAGCTTCCCAAAGGGCTGGGATTATAGGTGCCCGGCCATATTTTCTTTTATCTAGGAAGCGTTCCCTCACCACTGAAAGCGAGGTGAAGAAATGAGCTGCTAAGAGGTGGCAGTTGCTGAAGGACATTATGAAATCTTCATATATATTATTTTATTTTTTACTTTATTTTTTCCCCAGACAGGATATCGCTCCATTGCCCAGGCTGGGGTGCAGTGGTACATTCATAGCTCACTGCAGCCTCCAACTCCAGGGCCCAGCCTCTTGAGTTATTTTTTTATTTTATTTTATTTATTTTTTTGTGGCAGGGTCTCACTCTGTCTCCCAGGCTGGAATGCAGTGGCATGATCTCAGCTCACTGAAACCTCTGCCCCCCGGATTCAAGCGATTCTCCTGCCTCAGCCTCCCGAGTAGCTGGGATTACAGGCACGAGCCACCATGCCTGGTTCATTTTTGTATTTTTCATAGAGAAAGAGTTTTGCCATATTGGCCAGGCTGGTCTCGAACTCCTGACCTCAAGTGATCCGCCCCGCCCCCCTTGGCCTCCTAAAGGGCTGGGATTACAGGCATGAGCCACCGCACCTGGCCTGAGTTTTGTTGTTGTTGTTGTTGTTTTTGTTTAAACAGGGATGGCTTAGGTCTAGGAGGGAAACACAGTGGATAGAACCTTCCCCAGGCTTCTTTTTTTTTTTTTGAGACAGTCCTGCTGTGTCGCCTAGGCTGGAGTGCAGTGGCATGATCTCCACTCACTGCAACCTCTGCTTCCTGGGTTCAAGTGATTTTCCTGCCTCAGCTTCCCGAGTAGCTGGGATTACAGATGCCCGCCACCACGTCCAGCTAACTTTTTGTTTTTTTAGTAAAGACGGGGTTTCACCATGTGGGCCAGGCTGGTCTTGAACTCCTGACCTCAAGTGATCCACCCACCTCGGCCTCCCAAAGTGCTGGGATTACAGGCGTGAGCCACCGCGCCTGGCTGACCTCACATTTCAAGACACCAAGCAGAGCCTGCCGTTCCTTGGTTTGTTCGTTTTAGACCATACCTGCTGTAACCTCTGACTGTGGTTGATGATTTTGCTTCCTTAGGAGACCCAGCCATGCCTCCTTTCCACAGCTTCCCTCCTCACCCTCGGCCTCACTTCCATCACCTTTCCTGGGCTTTAGAGATGCCGGCTCTCACTGGGCTTTTGGCCTCTGCTGAGGAGGCACCATGTGGTCTGTCTGAGGCCGTCCAGGTGTGCAGCTCTGAGTCTGGGGACTCTCCACAGTTTCAGTTGTTCTGTTTTAAAAGGTCCGTTTCCCTTTTTTTTTTTTTTTGTCAAGATGGGCTCTCACTATGTTGCCCAGGCTGGTCTCAAACTCCTGCACTCAAGCGATCCTCCTCTGCCTCCCAAAGTGCTGGGATTACAGGCATGAATCATCATGCCTGGTCAGTTTTTACCTTTTGAAAGGTCAGTTTCCTTTTTTTGTAGAGACGAGGTCTCACTCTGTCACCCGGGCTGAAGTGTAGTGGTGTGATCATAGCTCACTGCAGCCTGTTATCTCCCGGGTTCAAGCAATCCTCCCACCTCAGTCTCCTCAGTAGGTGGGACTACAGGCGTGTGCCACCATGCCCGGCTAATTTTGTATTTTTTGTAGAGACAGGGTCTCCCTCTGTCCCCCAGGCTGGAGTGCAGTGGTGTGATCGGGGCTCACAGCAGCCTGGAATTCCTGGCCTCAAGTGATCCTCCTGCCTCAACCTCCCAAACCACTGGGATTACAGGCATGAACCATTATACCCAGCCAGTTTTTCACTTGTTTCTTTTGTTTCCTTCCTTCCTCCCTCCCTCCCTTTTCTTTTTCTTTTCTTTTTCTTTCTTTCTTTCTTTTTCTTTCTCTTTCTTTTCTGTCTTTCTTTCTCTTTCTTTCCTTTCTTTTCTTTCTTTTTTTTAACTTTTGTGGCTTGTTTTGTTTTGTTTTGAGACAGAGTCTCACTGTGTCACCCAGGCTGGAGTGCAGTGGTGAGATCTTGGCTCACTGCAGCCTCCGCCTCCCAGGTTCAAGTGATTCTCCTGCCTCAGCCTCCCAAGTAGCTGGGATTATAGGCACCTGCCACCATGCCCGGCTGCTTTTTGTATTTTTAGTAGAGACGGGGTTTCACCATGTTGGCCAGGCTGGTTTCCAGCTCCTGGCCTCAAGTGATCCACCAGCCTCGGCCTCTCAAAGTGCTGGGATTATAGGCGTGAGCCACCACGCTGGCCTCTTCTGTACTGTTGAGATGTTTTTCTCAGTGCAGTCTTCTTTAGATAATTAGAACAAAGGAAAATGTGAAACATTTGATCAGTGAGGAGGTTGTCCTCTGGTCTTCAGGGCCCAGAACATGGGTGAGTCCTGCCAGCAGGTGAGCCCATGGCTACCCTGTCCCCCGAACCTGGCCCAGCCCCTGCTCTGCCTGGTAGGTGGCCCTGGTGGGGCCATGCCTTGCCCTCCCCACACCCAGCAGCACCTGTCTGCTGTCCCCGCAGGTGGCCATGGTGGAGGTGCAGCTGGAGACGCAGTACCAGTACCCGCGGCCGCTGCTGATTGCCTTCAGCGCCTGCACCACGGTGCTGGTGGCTGTGCACCTGTTCGCCCTCCTCATCAGCACCTGCATCCTGCCCAACGTGGAGGCCGTGAGCAACATCCACAACCTGAACTCCATCAGCGAGTCCCCGCACGAGCGCATGCACCCCTACATCGAGCTGGCCTGGGGCTTCTCCACCGTGCTTGGCATCCTACTCTTCCTGGCCGAGGTGGTGCTGCTCTGCTGGATCAAGTTCCTCCCCGTGGATGCCCGGCGCCAGCCTGGCCCCCCGCCCGGCCCCGGGAGCCACACGGGCTGGCAGGCCGCCCTGGTGTCCACCATCATCATGGTGCCCGTGGGCCTCATCTTCGTGGTCTTCACCATCCACTTCTACCGCTCCCTGGTGCGCCACAAAACGGAGCGCCACAACCGCGAGATCGAGGAGCTCCATAAGCTCAAGGTCCAGCTGGACGGGCATGAGCGCAGCCTGCAGGTCGTGTGAGGGGCTGAGGGCCGGGGCTGGGGGCGGCCCTGTGCCCGGGAGTCGGCAGAGGCGGGGATTTGTCAGATGCAGACATTTTGCAAGGCTGCCGGGTAGTTCAAGACCAAAGTTTTCCTCTTGTCTTAATACCATAAGGACTGGATGACTTCTCCTGAGATAGAACCGTTTGGTTCAATGACGGACCGTGTTGCTAAGAGCGTTGCGGGCAAAGCCAGGCTGGTTCCTTGGCCTCGGGGTTTCCTGGGTCGGGGACACAGTGAAGAGGCTCCAGCGGGATCTGCCCATCAGTCCTGGGCCAGGAGGGGCTCCAAGCAGCACCCAGTGGTCCGGGGGAGTCTCAGACCCATCATGCGTGGCTGGCAGACCTGGGAGAGCCAGGGCAGGGTTTTGCTTTCAGAGAAGGATTGCCCCAGATACCCGTGGTGGACGTCATGGGTGCTGAGTGGCCTGTGTGGCAGTGATGACACGAGGGCTTCAGCGTTTGAGTGGGTGCAGGTGCATGCCAGGGCTTGGTGCTTCCCCGCCTGGCCCTGGAGGGAGCTGCCGGCCTGGCTTCGGGGGAAGACAGGAGCCAGGACACACGTCAGCCCAGCAGGTGTGGGGGGTGCTGCAGCCCTCGGCAGTGGGGTCAGGCCCTGGGGGATGTTTCCAATGGTGGGCAGCCTGGCCAGGCTGGAGGAGACATGTTCACGGGCATCTATGAGACGCCCCCTTGAGGAGGCTGAGTTATTTGAGGGCTGCTACAAAGTACCCTAGGCTCAAATTCTCTTTTCCCAGCCAGAGCCCTGGCCACACGGACTCAGCGGGGCCACCGGGGTGGGGAAAGGACCCCTCCCCCGCCCCCCGCAGCCACCGGCCTCCAGCTCTCGGCCACAGAACGGCCTCTAAGGCTGACTCAGCCGCTCCCCTGGGCTGTGGCAGCAGGAGGCGGGGGCTCTGGCTCAGGGCCCGGAGCCTGTGCAGCTTGCCTGTGGCCCCAGGCAGCGAGGGGACAGCCTGGGGGACTTCCTGCCTAGGCAAGCCCATTGGCCTGGCCTGGCCTGTGGATGTGGGGCCAGGGGCCGGCCCAGGCCAAATGAGTGCCCTCCTTGTTATGACACCAAGTGACTACAAGGGAGGCAAGACCCCTCCAGGCCTCTCAGCCGACACTGGGTCCCACCACACACAGTGACCGTGCTGTGCAGTGCAGGTTCTGGCCTTTTCCCTGAAGGCATCTGGTAGACCCGAAGCCACGCTCTTGGGCCGCACATGCACGCCGCAGCACCAGCTGCCCTGAGCTGCTTGTACAACCAACCACCTTTCCCCTCTTCTCCAGCTGTAACCTGGAGAGTCAGCCATGCCTTGTCTTTTGTTCTCATAAATAGTCACTGGGGCCAGGCGCAGTGACTCACGCCTGTAATCCCAGCACTTTGGGAGGCCAAGATGGGTGGATCACCTGAGGTCAGTATTTTAAGATCAGCCTGACCAACATGGTGAAACCCCATCTCTACTAAAAATACCAAAATTAGCCGGGCGTGGTGGCGGGCGCCTGTAATCCCAGCACTTTGGGAGGCCAAGGCGGGCAGATCACTTGAGGTCAGGAGTTCGAGACCATCCTGGCCAACATGGTGAAACCCCGTCTCTACTAAAAAAATACAAAAAATTAGCCGGGCGTGGTGGCGGGCACCTGTAGTCCCAGCTACTCGGGAGGCTGAGGCAAGAGAATGGCGTGAACCTGGGAGGCGGAACTTGCAGTGAGCCAAGATCACGCCACTGCACTGCAGCCTGGGCGACAGAGCGAGACTCCATCTCAAAAAAAAAAAAAAAATACAAAAATTAGCCGGGTGTGATGGCGGGCACCTGTAGTCCCAGCTACTCAGGAGGCTGAGGCAAGAGAATCACTTGAACCCAGGAGGCAGAGGTTGCAGTGAGCTGAGATCACGCCATTGCACTATAGCCTGGGCAACAAGGGCGAAACTCTGTCTAAAAAAAAAAAAAATCACTGGGCTTCTTCATGCTCTGATCACATCTCTTGTAAAAGCTTCAGCTCTCTCCAGGGTTCAGGTTGGCCGTGCCGTGGAATTCTGGGTGGCCTGGTTGGGGTCTCTGGAAATGTGGCTGCAGCAGAGAACAGAGACCCTGACACGCAGTTCCCCGTGCTGAGGGGCCCTTGGGGAGTCATGCCGAGGGTCCCCACGAGAAAGTTGTGGCATCCCCGGGGGCCGGAGAAGAGCCCCGTGTCTTCTGAGGGGTTCGTCCTTTGTGTACCCTGCAGACATTTGTCTGCGACCTTTGCCCTCCAGCACGTCTGTACTTTACTGCAGCCTATAGAAACGCCTCTTACGGTTTAATATGTGTTTGCTTTGCTAAAGAATATCAACATCGGCCAGGCGAGGTGGCGCACGCCTGTCATCCCAGCACTTTGGGAGGCCGAGGTGGGAGGATCACGTGGGCCCAGGGGTGCGAGACCAGCCTGGGCAACATAGCGAGACCCCATCTCTTAAGAAATTATTTTAAATTAGCCAGGCCGGGCGCAATGGCTCGCGCCCGTAATCTTAGCACTTTGGGAGGCTGAGGCAGGCAGATCACTTGAGATCAGGACTTTAAGACCAGCCTCGGCAACAACATGGTGAAACCATCTCTAGCAAAAATACAAAAAATTAGCCGGGTATGGTGGCGGGTACCTGTAATCCCAGCTACTCAGGAGGCTGAGGCAAGAGAATCGCTTGAACCCAGGAGGCAGAGGTTGCAGTGAGCTGAGATCGTGCCACTGCACTCCAGCCTGGACAACAGAGCAAAACTCTGTCTCAAAAAATAATAAAAAAATAAAAATAAATTAGCTGGGCGTGGTGGTGCATGCCTGTAGTTCCAGCTACTTGGGAGGCTGAGGCGGGAGGATTGCTTGATCCCAGGAAGTAGAGGCTGCAGTGAACTATGACTGTGCGAGTGGCTGGGCGCGGTGGCTCACGCCTGTAATCCCAGCACTTTGGGAGGCCAAGGCAGGCGGATCACTTGAGGTCAGGAGTTCGAGACCAGCCTGGCCAACATGGTGAAACTCTGTCTCTACTGAAAATACAAAAAATTAGCTGGGCGTGGGTGGTGCTCACCTGTAGTCCCAGCTACTTGGGAGGCTGAGGCAGGAGAATCGCTTGAACCCAGAAGGCAGAGGTAGAGGTGAGCCAAGATGGTACCACTGCACTCCAGCCTGGGCAACAGAGGGCAACTCCTCAAAAAAAAAGAAAAATAACTAAAATGTGATTGTGCCACTGCACTCCAGCCTGGGTGACAGAGGGTGACAGAGTGAGACCCTGTCTCTAAAAAAAAAAAAAAGAAAGAAAGAAAAGAGAAGAAAGAAAAAGAAAAGAATGTCAGCATGTCAGCGTTCCTCCAAGGAGGGGCTTTGGGTCAAGACAGGCCGGCTCTCCTAAACAAATGGCTCCCCACGGCTGGGAGAGGCAGCAGCCCCTTACCCTGGCCTGAGTCTTTTGGGAGGGGCCCTGCTGGGCCTTCTTCTGCCGCCCACCTTCCTGGACCATTTGTGCCCCTACCCACACAGTACCACACTCCCCAGACTGTGGAACGCCATCTGGGGGCCAGTTACTGTACCTGGTCCCCAGGCAGAGCTCTTGGCCTGGCAGCATCCAGGCAGGTATTAAGTGCCCAGTGATGGTGGCACTTGTGTGGGGACGGAGCCACATCCAAGTCTAGCCCTCTGATTAGGAGGATGACGGTCTTGGAATTTCTTGTTCTTTTTCTCCTAGGGTTCTCGTTCTCCCGGCTCCAGCCTTTCTAGTTTCGCGGCACGAGGCAAACCATTGCTGTGGGAATAGCAGTGACCATGGGTAGGGCCATGGTGGCCGGGAGAGGAAACCTCAGGGTCACCCCAGAGCCTATGGGGAGACAGAGGGTGAGCTGTTGTTGGAGCTGCAGAAACGCCTTGAAGGGCAGCATGGGCGATGGGGAACGCCATTGCAGCTTAGAAATTCAGTTTCTGGAGGTTTAGCCTGACTTTGAAGAGTATTTAAGAACAGAGGGCTCCAGTCCAGGTGCAGTGGCTCACATCTGTAATCCCAGCACTTTGGGAGGCAGAGGCGGGCAGATCGCCTGAGATCAGGAGTTCGAGACCAGCCTGGCCCACATGCTGAAACCCCCATCTCTACTAAAAATACAAAAATTAGCCAGGCGTAGTGACACACGCCTGTAATCCCAGCTGCTCGGGAGGCAGAGGCAGGAGAATCACTTGAGCCCGGGAGGCAGAGGTTGCAGTGAGCCGAGATCACGCCACTGTACTCCAGCCTGGGTAACAGAGCGAGACTCTGTCTCAAAAAAAAAAAAAAAAAAAAAAAACAAAAAAAAAAAACAGGGGCTTCTGCCTCAATTTGCCCAGGAGCCAGCCGGGGCCCATCCTAATTTGGAGCACAGTCTTCCCGGTGCCCAGACATGCCAAGGCCCCTCCCACGTGGGACACCCTCTCCGTTTAGTACCTGACCACCTGTTTCAAAACGCAGGTGTTTCTGGTTTAGAAACTTGGAAGGCGGAATGTGTTTTTGCGTCTTCTGGGAAGGGTCTGCTGAGGACCAGACCACGTAAGCCTGAGTGGATCCTGACTCAGCTGCAGCCCTTACCTGCCTCGTGCTGATGATCTATGCATGGCGTTATGTAGATCACGTGCAGCAGACACATCCACTGTCCTGTGTGCGGGTTTTTAAAACAGTTGCCCTGGATGAAACTGAATAAACCAGTGACGCTGTTCAAAGTCTTTCTGTTCTTGGGGGGACGCTGTGGGCAGAGGGGATAAATTGCAGCCCCTGGCCCTCCCCTGGCATCTGCTGACTGGGGGACCCACATCGTGGCATGAAAACCTTCTCCTGGAGCGCCCTCTGGCCTCCTGTCGCTGGTCACTGGCCAGTGTCCTCCCAGCATGCCCCGGCAAGGGGGGCGTGGACATCTCTAGAATGGAGGCAGGGTACTCATGTCCAGACACGCCGCCGTGGGGCTCCACCCCGAGAGCGCAGGGTGCCTCTGCTTGCTGCTTCCCCTCCCAGACAAGGCCCTCTCTTTCCAGAAGCAAAAGAAGGGGCAGCCCCAGAGGGTGGCTGAGCAACAACAGAGCCCACCTGGACAGGGTCAGCTTGGAGGTCCCCCCAGTCCCTTCAGGAGAGGAGCCACCGGAGCACTGGTCACCTCAGGACATTCTCCAGCCTCAGGTCCCTATGGGGCAGCAGGAACAGGTGGGTCCCTCCTGCGGGCTGGTGGCACTGCTGAGGAAGCACCAGACAGCCTTTTTTTTTTTGAGACAGAGTCGCTCTGTCGCCCAAGCTGGAATGCGGTGGCATGATCTTGGCTCACTGCAACCTCCTCTTCCCGAGTTCAAGCGATCTTGTGCCTCAGCCTCCCAAGTAGCTGGGATTACAGGCACGCACCACCATGCTTGGCTAATTTTTGTATTTTTAGTAGAGACGGGGTTCACCATGTTGGCCAGGCTGGTCTCGAACTCCTGACCTCGTGATCTGCCCACCTCAGCCTCCCAAAGTGCTGGGATTACAGGTGTGAGCCACCTTGCCCGGCCTATGTTTATAGATTTATTTTAGAGACACGGTCTGGCTCTATTGCCCAGGCCGGAGCTGGAGTGCAGTGGTGCAATCACAGCTCTCTGCAGGCTCCAGCTTCTGGGCGCAAGCAATCCTCCCACCTCAGCCTCCCAAGTAGCTGGGATTACAGGCACACACCACCACGCCCAGCTAATGTTTTTTTGTAGAGATGGGATCTTGCTATGTTGCCCAGTCTGGTCTTGAACTTCTGGCCTCAAGCGACCCTCCTGCCTTGGCCCCCCAAAGTGCTGGGATTACAGGTGTGAGCCACCATGCCTGGCCCATTCTGTTTTTTTGTCGGCCACTGAGGTAGAGGCCCTCTTCTAGGAAAGAATTTCTGTTTGTTTTGTTTTGTTTTTTTGAAACAGAGTCTCTCTCTGTCTCCCAGGCTGGAGTGCAGTGGCATGATCTCAGCTCACTGCAACCGCCACTTCCCGGGTTCAAGCAATTCTCCTGCCTCAACCTCCTGAAAAGCTGGGACTACAGGCATGCACCATGCCCCGCTAATTTTTGTTGTTGTTGTTGTTGGTTTTTGAGATAGAGTTTTGCTCTTGTTGCCCAGGCTGGAGTGCAGTGGCACAATCTCAGCTCACCGCAACCTCTGCCTCCCAGGTTCAAGCAATTCTCTTGCCTCAGCCTCCCAAGTAGCTGGGATTACAGGCATGCGCCACCACACCTGGCTTATTTTTGTATTTTTAGTAGAGATGGGGTTTCTCCATGTTAGCTAGCCTGGTCTCAAACTCCCGACCTCAGATGATCCGCCTGCCTCAGCCTCCCAAAGTTCTGGGGTTACAGGTGTGAGCCACCGCACCCAGCCTTTTTTTTGCATTTTTAATAGAGACTCAGTTTCATCACACTGGCCAGGCTGGTTTCGAACTCCTGGCCTCAAGTGATCCGCTGGCCTCAGCCTCCCAAAGTGCTGGATTACAGGCATGAGCCACTGTGCCAGGCCTTGTTAATATTTTTAACTCTGGCACTTCACCCTAGAGGCTGCTAGGAATCAGGTGTGCCAAGCAACTGGCACCACTCCATGGAAAGCGTCTGGGGCAGTGCCTTGGTTCTGCCAACCCTGAGAGGCCAGGCTGCCCCTTGGGCTGGGCAGTGGCCTCAGTACCGAGCCCCGGGCCAGCAAGCCCACAAGCCTTGAGAAAGACTGCACTTCCGGTGGAGGCTGCAGTTTCCTTAAAGGGAAAATCTGCCCCACCCCTGTCAAGGGCAGGACACAAGTCACTGGCATTGAAGGACCCACTCCACACCCAGCAGATTATTGACGCAGTCTTTTTTTTTCTTCCCCAGAGAGAGTCTCACTCTGTTGTCCAGGCTGGAGTGCAATGGTATGATCTTGGCTCACTGTAACCTCCACCTCCCGGGCTCAAGTGATTCTCCTGCCTCAGCCTCCTGAGTAGCTAGGATTACAGGCGCCCATCATCACGCCTGGCTAATTTTTGTATTTTTAGTAGAGACGGGGTTTTGCCATGTTGGCCAGGCTGGTCTTGAACTCCTGACCTCAAGTGATCCTCCTGCCTCAGCCTCCCAAAGTGCTGGGATTATAGGCGTGAGCCATCTTGTCCGGCCCAAGACTTTTTGCCTCAGATGCTGCAGAGCCCTGGTGAGGCCCAGGAGGGCAAGGCCCAGACAAGAGCCAAAACCCATGTAGAACCTGGCAACCTATAGCTCACACCTGTAATCCCAGCACTTTGGGAGGCTGAGGTGGGCGGATCGCTTGAGCCAAGGAGTTCGAGACCAGCCTGGGCAACAACACGAGACCCTGTCTCTACAAAAATACAAAAATTACCCGGGCTTGGTGGCGCCTGCCTGTAGTCCCAGCTACTGGGGAGGCTGAGGTGGGAGAATCATCTGAGCCCAGGGAGGTCGAGACTGCAGTGAGCCAAGATTGTGCCACTGCCCTCCAGCCTGGGTAAAATAAGTGAGACCATGTCTCAACCCCTTTCCCAGCCCGTCTGTGGCCCACTCACCCATGGGTACTGTGGGATAGGGGACAGGCCGGCTCAACACAAATGGAGGCAGGAATAACCCCAGAGAATGGGCTTTGCATGGAGCTTGGCCCCTGTCCCTGCCTGTGAGGGAGGACCAACCTCAGCCTCACCACCTGCCACTCTGAGCAAACAGGGAGCGCTGTTTCCTGAGCATCCTTCCGAAGCGGCTGAGGGATGTCAGCTGAGCCCCCGATGGGCCTGCTCTGGAGCGGGATATCTCCGGAAGCCGCCCTTGGAGCAGGCACTTCCCTATTTGGGCGTGTCCCAGTCCCATGCCTCACCGTCCCCTTGCTTGAAGCTCCAAGAGCATGAGAGTGGGCGGCTTGTTCTGCTGAGGAAAGTGTGCTGATGGATGCAGAAATGGCCGCTCCAAACACGGGTAAGCAGACGTCACCCTGTAGCTGGTGGCTCCTGGGGCCCAGCCCTGCAGAAACACATGGGGCAGGCTGGGCAGAGGGGCGCACACCCGTTATTCCCAGCGCTTTGGGAGGCTGAGGCGGGAGGATCGCTTGAGCCCAAGAGTTTGAGACCAGCCTGGGCAACATAGCAAGACTCTATCTCCACTAAAAATCAAAACAAAACAACTAGCTGGGTATGGTAGCACATGCCTGTAGTTCCAGCTACTGGGGAGGCTGAGGGGGAGGATGACTTAAGCCCAGGAGTTCAAGGCTGCAGTGAGCCACGATTGTGCCACTGCACTCCAGTCTGGGCAACAGAGCAAGACCCTGCCCCGCCCCACTGAAAGAAAGAAAAAAGAAAAGAAAAAGAAAGGAAAAGAAAAAAGAAAAAGGAGACATACGAGGCTATGGGGCAGTGTACGGGGGCCAGGCTGTGGCAGAAGCATCCCAGCGTGGCCTTCTCCAGCCCCATCCTGGTTGGGTAAGGTGTCACCATGGGTCTTCGTGTCACAGCTTCAAGGACAGACCCAACTCTGGTGTCACGAACTTAACAGGTAATGGAGTTTCCTAAAGTGTGCTCTGCAGGAGTGCTGGAAGGGCCAGCATGGAAGGACCCCAGGGAGGGAGGTTTCTTTGCTCCACAGCGTCCCCAAGCCTCACCAGGCCTCTCCCCTCCAAGTCTCTGTGTGCATCGTTCTCCAGATGTCCCTCCCCATTGCTGGAACATCCTGCAGGGGCCAGCCCAGCCTGTCGGGGGCAGAGACCCTGCACTGGCCCCCTCAAGAGTGGACCTGCGGGCTGGCTTATCTGCTCCAGTGCAGTGAGGATCAGCTGGAGCTCCGACCCGACTCACATCTGGATGCGCAGCGAGGGGCCCGTTGGGGCTGTGATACGGTGAGGAAGCCGGGCTCTGTGCTCTTGCTCCAAGTGAGTTGACCAGGGAGCCGAAGTTAAGGTGGCCTGGGAGCCACTTCCTCCTACCTGGTGGCTGGTCTGTCACAGCCACTGGAAACCCATCAGCCTCTCCCCGGGGTCTATGCGGGGCTCTTCAGCCCTCCTGGGGGCTCAGTGGCTGGGACGCTGCTTTACAGACAGTGCATGGCTCCGCCACCTGACAGCTCCCAGAGGGTTCTGGGGGTGACTATAAAGAGTGGTGCTGGCCCCGAACCTTTCCTGTTCCCCTGGATTTAGTTCCCAGCAGGTGGTGGGGAACTGAACATTTTTTCCCATAGTGGTGGGAGAGGGCTGGCCACATGGGTCCAGGCCACCCCCTCAGCCTCCACAGCCTGCCCCTCGCCCAGCCACAGGAACAGCAGAGCAGCTACCCCATCCAGGTAAGCCCCCCCCCCACACAGCCCCATCACAAAGGAATAGCCTCCTGGTGAGGTGGGAGGTGAGGAGCTTTTTATGTTTTCCTTTTATTTATTTTAGGGACAGGGTCTTGCTCTGTTGCCAAGTAAGTGCAGTGGTATGATCATGAGCTCAATGCAGCCTTGACCTCGTGGTAAAGCCATCCTCCCGCCTCAGCCTTTCGAGTGGCTGGGACTACAAGTGTGTGCCACCATGCCCAGACGCCCAGCTAAGGTTTGTATTTTTTGTAGAGATGGGGGTCTCACTATGTTGCCCAGGCTGGCCTCAAGCGATCTTCCCACCTCAGCCCCGCAAAGTACTCGGATTACAGGTGTGAGCCACTGCGCCTGGCCGGGAGCTTTAATTTTTCCTACTTGTTAACAGCGTTATGGGGCTGGGAGGAGGCTCTCAGATTTCCCTGCCCTCCTCACATCCCCAACCCCCGTGGGCGTGGGGGTGTCAAGCATGAGTCAGGCTGAGCCTGACTCTGAAGAGCTCTTTAGTCTAAACTTCAAATCTTCAACCAACCAACTCTGTTCCCTAATGCAACACGTTCCCCAAATGAAGGGACTGGACGGTGAGATATCAGGAAACCCCATGAAAATAGATGCATAATAAAGGTGAAAATCATTTAATATGTTCCCTTTTTTTTTTTTTTTTTTTTTTTTTTTTCAAAACAGTCCTGCTCTGTCGCTGAGGCTGGAGTGCAGTGGCGTGATCTTGGCTCACTGCAACTTCCGCCTCCTGGGTTCAAGCAATTCTCCCACTTTAGCCTCCCGAGTAGCTGGGATTACAGGTGCGAGTCACCACACCCGGCTAATTTTTGTACTTTTTGTAGAGACAGGTTTTCACCGTGTAGGCCAGGCTGGTCTCGAACTCCTGGCATCAAGTGATCCACCCACCTCAGCCTCCCAAAGTGTTAGGATTACAGGCGTGAGCCACTGTGCCCGGCCCCTAGTATTTTTTAAGCTCAAATGCTCCCATGTCCCCAAGACTGTGACAAACTAAATAACCAAAGCAAGTGTGGCCACGGTCCAGGTGGAAGGGTGCTGCCCGGAGGTGCGTTCCCAAACCTGGGCGGGGCTCACACTGCTCACAGCATCAGGGGTCAGCCATCTTCTCTTGAAACCCCGTGAGTTGCAGGAGGCCCTGTTCTGTGCTCCTCATTTCAATCCCAGGATCAGTCAAGTCTGGAGCCAGGGAGGCGGCTCACACGGGTCTTCCCTGGAAGGAGAGGGCGATCCGCAGCAGTTCCTGGCCCAGCTCTTGCTGCCTCCCTCCGGGGCCGAACTCAGACGACAGCTCCCGGAAAGTGACACAGACGCGGCGGGCCTCGATGTGTCTGCGGTGGATGGCGTGCTTCCACTGGTGCCGTGCGGCCCCCGTGAGGACCAGCAGGGAGCGGGCGGGTAAGGGGATGGCCACCTCCACCTCCTGGCATAGCACCGACCTGCTGGGTGCTATCACGCTGTCCACCAAGGCCTCCGGGGCAGCCGACGGGGCCGAGCAGAGGAGCAGGCTCCCGGGCGCCTCCCGACACATGGACAACACGGTGGGGGACAGGAGGTTGAGGCTGACCAGCCGCTCCCCCCACAGCCAGGCGTCGTCCAGGTGGGGGTCGATGGCAGAGCCCCGCTCGGGGCAGTAGTCCAGGTTGCACTGCTCGACGGGCCGGAAGCCCTCCAGCCCCGGGTAGAGGCCCATCCTCCGCACCACCTCCCGGCTGAAGCTGGGGAGCCCACAGAAGCCCTCGGTCTTTAGCTTCTGTTTCCGAAAATTGACTTTGGGGCCATAGTCCTAAAGGATGAAGACAAAAAGGACGTGAGGTGTCTGAGTTTACCAAGATGTCTACCACAGACTAGGTCGGAAGAATTCAATCACAGTGACCGAGGCAAGGAAAAGCCCCCTGGCTTCATGGAGGTGAAGCAGGAGGAGGCAGACTCAAGGAGACAGAAGTGACAGCAAATGGCCGGGCGTGGTGGTGCATGCCTGTAATCCCAGTGCTTTGGAAGGCTGAAGCGGAAGGAGCTCTTGAGGCCAGGAGTTCGAGACCAGTCTGGGCAACAAAGTGAGACCTCCTTTCTACAAGAAATTTAAAAATTAGGCTGGGCATGGTGGCTCACGCCTATCATCCCAACACTTTGGGAGGCCCAGGCAGGTGGATTGTTTGAGCCCAGGAGTTCGAGACCAGCCTGGGCAACATAGCAAAACTCCGTCTCTAGTAAAAAAACAAAAATTAGACAGATGTGGTGGCACAGGCCTTAGTCCCAGCTACTTAGGAGGCTGAGGTGAGAGGACTGTTGGAGCTCAGGAGGTTGAGGCTGCGGTGAGTGGAGACCGAGCCACTGTACTCCAGCTTGGGAGACAGAATGAGACACCCTGTCTCAAAATAATAATAATTATCTGGGCTTGGTAGCACATGCCTTAGTGTCAGCTACTCAGGAGGCTGAGGTAGGAGGACCGCTAGAGCCTGGGGGGGTCAAGGCTGTGGTGAGCCGAGATCGCACCATTGCACTCCAGTCTGGGCGACAGAGCGAGACCCTGTCTCAAAAAAAACAAAAACAAAAACAAAAAACCTGTACACAAATGTTCACAACAGCCAAAAAGTGACAACAACGCCAATGTCCATCGACAGATGAATGAGGAAATGAAATGTACAAACATCCAACAGGATGTCACAAAAGAATGGGGCCGGGCGCGGTGGCTCATGCCTGTAATCCCAGCACTTTGAGAGGCCGAGGCGGGCGGATCACTTGTCAGGAGTTCGAGACCAGCCTGGTCAACATGGTGAAACCCCGTCTCCACTAACAATACAAGAATTAGCTGGGCATAGTGGCAGGCACCTGTAGTCCCAGCTACTTGGGAGGCTGAGCCAGAAGAATGGCTTGAACCCGGGAGGCAGAGGTTGCAGTGAGTTCAGGTCATGCCACTGTACCCCAGCCTGGGTGGCAGAGCGAGACTCTGTCTCAAAAAAAAAAAAAAAAAAACAAACTACAATGAAGGGTGAGGGGGCACCTGGGGATGTTTGGACACAGGTGGGGAAGGAGTTGGAGGGAGCGGTGGGCCCGGGGAGGGGGAAGGTGGGAATGCGTGTGAGGAGACAGGACACTGATGGTGACAATGGGAGGTGGGGGCGCCTGCAGCTTGGGAGAATGGGGTGCCTTCACCACGACCAAGCCAGCTGCAGAGAGGGGCAGAGAGCCCAGCAGCGCATATCACGGGGAGATGGGGTGCCCGGGTGCACCTCTGCCCGTCGGACACATGTCCTGCAGTGAGTCTGGCTGCCCACAGCCCCAAGGTCTGGGGAACTCGCCCACTACCAAACCTGGAGGTTTGTGGGGTGTGGCTGCAAGGAGGGGGACGGCCCCCAGCAGTAGGGCTGTCCCCTCAGCGCAGCCCAGCACCCCCCATGAGCTCAGGGTCAGTCTACCTGCTTCCTCCGTCCAGACTGGGAGAGCTTCCAGGGGTCACGGTCCATGAGCCGCACCAACTCAGCTTCTTCCTCCCGGGTCACAAAGTCCTCGATCAGCATCACTCCTGGGAAGGGGAAGGCCCAGCCCTCAAAGTCAGACTCCTCTGCGCCCACGGCCCAGCCAGTGTCGGAGCAGTAAACGAAACGGTATGTTTTCTGCAAAAGAAACACAGGTCCACAGGCTGGGCAACACAGTGAGACCTGGTCCCTACGAAAAGTTAAAACAGGCCGGGCGCGGTGGCTCACGCCTGTAATTCCAGCACTTTGGGAGGCCGAGGCAGGTGGATCAGCTGAGGTCAGGAGTTCAAGACCAGCCTGGCCAATATGGTGAAACCCCATCTCTACTAAAAATACAAAAATTAGCCAGGCGTGGTGGCAGGTGCCTGTAATCCCAGCTACTCAGGAAGCTGAGGCTGGAGAATTGCTTAAACCCAGAAGGCAGAGGTTGCAGTGAGCCAAGATGGCACCACTGCACTCCAGCCTGGGCCACAGGGTGAGACTCAAAAAAAAAAAAAAAAAAAGTTTAAATAAAAATTAGCTGGGTGTGGCAGAGCACACCTGTCATTTCAGCCACTCAGGAGGCTGAGGCAGGAGGATCATTTGAGCCTAGGAGGTTGAGGCTACAGTGAGCCATGGTTGCGCTACTGCACTCCAGCCTGGACAACAAAGCAAGACCCTGTCTCAAAAAAAAAAAAAAAAAAAAAAAAAGGAAAGACACATCCTGGAGCCATGGCAGCCCCTGGCACTTGTGTGCCCTCAGGAGCCCCTCTGATGGCTCATTCTTCCCCTCAGGACACCGTGGAAGGCAGCTGGAGTCTAAGGGGAGGTGCAGGCAGAGCCTCTGCCCCAGGCTGACCGGGGAAGGCCCGCAGCCCTCTTGAGCTAACACGGATTTGATTGGTTTCCTTTCTCACTTTCCTCCCCCATAAAAGAGAAGGGTTTGTACAACACGTTTTTCCTTCTCCATTTTACAAATGAGGCTCAGCAAAGTTAAGGAACCAGCCCGAGGCTGGACAGCACCTCCTGCACTCCCATCTCCTCAGCTGCTTCCAGGAGGCCCCAAACTGCCTGACTACCTTGAATCTGTGCACCCTAATCTCTTTAGGTCTTTGCTGATGCCACCCCGGTGTCCCAGGGTCTGGCCCGTGCCTATCACCAGCCTGAGGGTCATCTAGGAGGGCAGCCTCCTTCCCTACAGAGCTGAGTGTTCAGCTAAGCTCCTCAGTGCCCCAACCTCCCTTCTCTTCACTCTTGTCCTCAGGGCACCTTTCCAGACCCAGCATCACCCCTCAATCCTCATACCCTGGGCTGTCACTCAACTCCCACCCTATGTCCCTCTCTGCTCTGCCACCATCCCCGAGGCCTGGCGGTACTCTAAGGGCTCCCCCATGCTAAAGAAAGTAGAAACCACACCGGGCATGGTGGCTCATGCCTGTAATCCCAACACTTTGGGAGGCCAAGGTGGACGGATCACCTGGGGTCAGGAGTTCGAGACCAGCCTGGCCAACATGGTGAAACTCCATCTCTACTAAAAATACAAAAACTAGCCGGGCATCGTGGTGCGTGCCTGTAGTCCCAGCTACTCAGGCGGCTGAGGCAGGAGAATCCCTTGAACTCGGAAGGTGGAGATTGCAGTGAGCCGAGATTGTGCTAGTGGACACCAGCCTGGGTGACAGAGTGAGACCCATTTTGAAAATAATAATAATACATTTGTTTGTTTTTTTGAGATGGAGTCTCAGTCTGTCACCAGGACTGGAGTGTGGTGGCACGATCTCGGCTCACTGCAACCTCTACCTCCTGGGTTCAAGTGATTCTCCTGCCTCAACCTCCCGAGTAGCTGGGACTACAGGTGCACGCCACTACGCCCAGCTAATTTTTTTCTTGTATTTTAGTAGAGACGGGGTTTCACCATGTTGACCAGGATGGTCTTGAACTCCTGACCTTGTGATCCTCCCGCCTTGGCCTCCCAAAATGCTCGGATTACAGGTGTGAACCACCACGCCTGGCCAATAATAAATTTTTAAAAAAGAGTTTCGCCCATGAAATAGCCAGTATTTGCATCCATGGCACTGAACATTTTACATGGATTATCTAGTTTCATCCCCAGGACAGCCCCAAGAGGAAGGTACCATAACTATCATGGGCAGGAGGTGTAGACATGCAGAGGTTCTGGCCAGAGTCACCCACTGAGGACCTCCGAGGCCACCAGAACTCAGCCCTGGGCTCTGTGGCCTGTCTCCTCTTCCTCTCCCATCTCCAGGCCCCTCACACCCTGGGCTGCCACTCACTGTGGGCCGCTGTCTTTCTCTGTTCTTCCCTCCAGGAACCTCAGCCCCTTCTAACACTTTACTTCCAGCCACCGACTCCAGCTCAGACACCTCCTGAGATTGGCACTATCTCCTCCTGCTCCTGGGGCCCTCCCACGGGAAACATTAAAACTGGGAGTCCCCTGTATGTCAGCTGAGCAGGATGGACTTGTCCGAAAGGCCATGGAGCACTCTTGAAGGGTTTTAAAGGAGTGACGAGGTCAAATGTGAATTTTAGAAAGATCTGGAGGGGGGAGGGGCAGATATGAAGGGGTGCAGGCTGGAAAGCCAGTGAGGAACTGCCCCCGTGCCCTGAGATCCTGGACACCTCACTCTCCTTGTTCCATAGCCATCGGGTTGGGAAGGTGTCACCTTCACATGGCCACTGGCACAGGTCAGACTTGCCACAATCTTTTTTCTTTCTTTTTTTTTTTTTTTTTTTTGTTTGAGGCAGGGTCTCGCTCTGTCACTCAGGCTGGAGTGTAGTGGCGCTCACAGCTCACTGCAGCCTTGACCTCCTGGGCTCAGGCAATCCTCCCACCTCAGCCTCCCAAGTAACTGGGACTATAAGCACACACCACCACATCTAGCTAATTTTTAAATTTTTTGTAGAGACAGGGTCTTGCTATGTTGTCCAAGCTGGTCTCAAACTCCTGGACTCAGACGATCCTCCTGCCTCAGCCTTCTAAAGGGCTGGGATTATAGGCATGAGCCACCGCACCTGGCCCCTTCCACAAATTAAAACTCTTAAGTTCATTCATATTGGTGTACAGCCATCAGCACCAGTCAGAACTTCTTCATCTTGCAAAACTGAAACTCTTTCCCTATTAAACAACAGGTCCCCATCTCCCCTTCCAGAGCCCCTGGCAACAACCCTTCTACTTTCTGTCCCTGTGACTACCCTACATAGCTCACACAACAGGAATCCTGCAGTATTTGTCTTCTGTGACTGCTTCCTTAACTTAGCATCGTGTCCCCAAGGTTCATCCACGCTGTAACATATGTCAAAATGTCTTTTTTTTTTTTTTTTTTTTTGAGACGGGGTCTCACTATGTTGCCCAAGCTGGAGGGCAGTGGTGTGATCACAGCTCACTGCAGCCTTGACCTCTGAGGCTCAAGCAACCCTCCCACCTCAGCCTCCTGGGTAGCTGGGACTACAGGTGCGTGTCACCATGCATGGCTAATTTTTTGTAGAGGTAGGGTTTCACCATGTTGCCCATGCTGGTCTCAACTCCTGGGTTCAGGTGATCCGCCTGCCTCAGTCTCCCGAAGTGCTGGAATTACAGGTGTGAGCCACCGTGCCCGGCCTGTCCTTCCTTTTTAAGGCTGAATAGTATTCCACTATGTACACCACGTTTTGTGGATCAATTCATCTCTTTTTTTTTTGAGAAGGAGTCTTGCTCTGTCACCCAAGCTGGAGTGCAGTGGTGATCTCGGCTCACTGCAACCTCTGCCTCCTGGGTTCAAGCGATTCTCTTGCCTTAGCCTCCTGAGTAGCTGGGATTACAGCTGTGCCTCACTAAGCCCGGCAAGTTTTTGTAATTTTAGTAGAGGCAGGGTTTTGCCATGTTAGCCAGGCAGGTCTCAAACTCCTGACCTCAGGTGATCTGCCCACCTCAGCCTCCCAAAGTGCTGGGATTACAGGCGTGAGCCACCACACCCAGCCCAAGTATCTTGATAGATACTTGGTTTGCTTCCATCTTTGGGCTGTCGTGAATAATGCTGCTATGAACATGGGTGTGCAAATATCTCTTCCAGACCCTGCTTTTAGTTCCTTTGGATATATACCCAGAAGCAGGATTGTGGATCATGGGTAATTCTATGTTTAATTCATGAGGCATGCCATGCTGTTTCCATAGGACCTTGGGCACTTTTACCATGGACGTTGGGGCAGTTTCTTCACTGGCTTCCCAGCCTCCACACCTTCATATCTGCCCCTTCCCTTCCCAGGATCTTTCTAAAATTCACATTTGACTTCATCACTCCTTTAAAACCCTTCAAGCGCTCTCCATGGCCGTTGGGACAAGTCCAGCCTGCTCAGCTGATGCACCGGGGACCATCTGTGATCAGACCCCCGCCAACCTCTCCAGCCTCATCTCTCTCACCTGAGGCATCACCAATCCACCTTCCTACCCCACGCAGTTTTCTGGGTTGGAATGCCCTTGCAACCAACCACAATCCTTCCATGCCAGCCCAAAGGCGCTGAGTTCTTTTTCTTTTTTTATTATTTTCTTTTTGTGAGACAGTGGCTCGATCATAGCTCACTGTAGCCTCCAGCTCCTGGGTTGGAGCGATCTTTGGGTTCCTCTTCGTTAGTTAACTGGAATTCACTGTCTCCTTGCCTATTGCCGTCCACGGCCTTCAGGCACCGTTGGATTGGTATTCAGAACCCTCGATCGACCCTTTCCCTGTCATCTCCCTGCAGGCCCGTGAAGCTCCCAGCGCCAGACCCGAGAGGCTACGTCGAGGTTTGCAGGCAGATCCCCCCAGAGTCCCCGAGGTGACCTGTAATCGAACCCACCCACGTTCCAGCTCCTTCCCCACTCCCAGGCCCGCTCCTTAAAGCCCTCATCTCCTCACCGTGCATCACCCCTACCGCAAGGGTCCCTCACAGGCTTCGATCCCGGCCCCTATCCTGGCCAAGCTGGACCTCAGTTTCCCCAGATGCAGAGCGACGCTTGTGGGCGCGGCCCCTCTCCCACCCCTTACCGCTGGGGGCAGCTCCCAGGGCGGGTCACCGCCGCGCTGCCGCTCGCAGATCAGACAGGTCCGGATGCCCTTGCAACCGCATTCCCGAAGGACTTCGGGGGTCTCGGCGGTAGCCGCCGCCATCGCGCCGTCCGGGTGGCCAGTGCGCAGGCGCGGCCGTGGGGGCCGCTGGGAGTTGTAGTCCTCGCGGGGCGGGGGCACGAGGCCTAGGTTCTGCTTCCTTCCGGTCGTTAACGCCCACGGGCTCGCGCGGCGCCGCCTCCTGGGCTCAGTTACCGCGGACGCCAGTACCGGGCTCCAGGAGACGCGGGGCGACGCTAGACGCCGGGGTGGCCGACTGGGTCAGCGCGGGCTGCGCCTCCTCGCCATGGGCCCCCTCTCGGCGCGGCTGCTAATGCAGCGCGGGCGCCCCAAGAGCGACCGGCTGGGGAAGATCCGGAGTCTGGAGTAAGAGCCGGGCAGGGGGCGAGGCTGTGTCCTCGGGGCCGGGCGGTCGGGGGGAAGAGCGGGGACCCTCCCCAGCGGCCCGCCTGTCCCCGTTATCGCCCTCTGGGTTCGGCAGAGTGGTCCAAATGTCTTCTTGTTGGGAGATCGTGGTCCCACCCGCTCGCCGGGAGCCCCGAGGGGCCTCATCCCCTTAAGGGAGCCCCGACAGTTAGGGGCACAGCCTGCCGCTATCGTTAGAGGGCCTGGGAAGCACAGACGAGCCCCCGAAGGATCAGGAAGAGCATCCTGGAGGGGGCTAGGATGCCCCCCAGTCCTAAAGTAGTTGCAGTTTTTTGTTTTTGTTTTTAAGTGGTAGGGAGTCGGGAGTAGTGGCGCGCGCTTCTAGTCTCAGCTACTCGAGAGGCTGAGGCGGGAGGATCCCTCAGCCCAGAGTTGGAGGCAGCAGTGAGCTATGATCGCGCCTAGGTGACTGAGTGACACCCCGTCTCTAAAAATAAAGTAACGGGGGGATGGGCAGGGCGGCTACACTTGTGCGAGAAATGTCAGGTGAAAAAGCCTTCTGAGGTAGCCGGGGCAGATTGGTGTGGGGTGCAAAGCCTGCCTGCCCCCTAAGCCTTCTACCCCCAACTCCAGCCTGTCAGGATTGGAGCTGCTCTCCGAGCACCTGGACCCCAAGCTCCTGTGCCGCCTGACGCAGCTGCAGGAGCTTGACCTGTCTAACAACCAGCTGGAGACGCTGCCGGACAACCTGGGCCTGTCCCACCTGCGTGTCCTCCGCTGCGCCAACAACCAGCTGGGGGATGTTACTGCTTTGTGCCAGTTCCCCAAGCTCGAGGAACTCAGCCTGGAGGGCAACCCCTTCCTGACGGTAAGTGGGGGCCTCCCACCAGCTTCATACCTGGGGCCAGGACTCTGTTGGGCTCAGGCTCAGCATCTCCTGAGCCACTGCCCTTCACCCCCTCTTCCCCAGGTCAGTGACAACCTGAAAGTCTCCTTTCTCCTGCCCACGCTCCGTAAGGTCAATGGCAAGGATGCGTCCTCAACTTACTCTCAGGTGGAGAACCTGAATCGGGAGCTGACCAGCAGGGTAAGGGGATGAGAGGATTATTGTGTGCTTAGGAGCTGTGGGGCCGTTGGGAGAATGATAGAATTGGACATCAGGAGGATGTTGAGGAGGGTGACTGATAGGGGCTCTTTGCCCCAACAGCCCCTAGCCTGATGTGCTACTTTTTTTTTTTTTTTTTTTTGAGATGGAGTCTCACTCCGTCGCCCAGGCTGGAGTGCAGTGATGCGATCTTGGCTCACTGCAACCTCTGCCTCCCAGGTTCAAGTGATTCTCCTGCCTCAGCCTCCCGAGTAACTAGGATTACAAGCACCTGCCACCATGCCCAGCTAATTTTTTTGTATTTTTAGTAGAGACAGGGTTTCACCATGTTGGCCAGGCTGGTCTCAAACTCCTGGCCTTAGGTGATCTGCCCGCCTTGGCCTCCCAAAGTGCCGGGATTACAGGTATGAGTCACCACACCCGGCCTGACTCTTCTAAGTAGCTTTTGCTGGGGTGTTTCTTTTTTACTTTACTATTTTTTTTTTTTTTTTTTTTTTTTAGAGACAGGGTCTCGCTCTGCTGCCCATGTTGAAGTGCAGTGGTGTGATCATAGCTCACTGCAGCCTCCAACTCCTGGGCTCAAGCGATCTTCCCGCCTTAGCCTTCTGAATAGCTGGGGCTTTAGGCGCATGCCACCACGTCTGGATCATTTTAAAATTTTTTGTAGAGATAGGATCTTGCTCTGTTCCCCGGGCGCCAACTCCTGGCCTGAAGCGATGCTTCTTCCTCAGCCTCCCAGTGGCTGGGACTGTAGGCACCTGGGCTGTTTCTGATGTGTGTGTGTGTGGTGTTTATGAGGCTGTGATTCCAGGAGGCTTCCAGCAGGTGGCGGGATTGAGATTCCCTGAGATGGAGGGCTGGGTCCGGAGGAGCTGGGGTGGGCCGGGCCTGGATCTGGTCCCTCTTGCACCAGGTCACAGCTCACTGGGAGAAGTTCATGGCCACACTGGGCCCTGAAGAGGAAGCTGAGAAGGCCCAGGCGGACTTTGTGAAGTCGGCTGTCAGGGATGTCCGCTACGGGCCCGAGTCCCTCAGCGAGTTCACCCAGTGGCGGGTATGTCCCTGTCCCAATGTGCAGAGAGTCACTGGCTCTCGTATCCCTAGCTGCCTGGAGGTCCCTGGCCGTGAAGGGCTGAGGGGCTGTGGGAGTGGAGTGAGTCAGGGTGGGCAGCCCTGTTGGCTGGAGAGGCCCTTCCCCAACTCTGGAAGCACAAGCTCCCCCTGACTATGCATCGGCAGGGCTGGGGGCACCTGGGACTCTGCCCAGCTTCCTGATGGCCTGGCCCCACCCAGGTGCGGATGATCTCTGAGGAGCTGGTGGCCTCCAGTAGGACCCAGGTGCAAAAGGCTAACAGCCCAGAGAAGCCCCCAGAAGCTGGAGCTGCCCACAAGCCCAGGGTGAGTGCAGCTCCCAGGGCTCTGAGGCCAGCCCAGTCCCTCCTGCCCGGAGAAGCTGCAGGAGACCAAGGCGTCCTGGGCATGTGCCCAGGAGGCACCCCAGGTCCCGGCTCACTCCCTAGGTGACCCCGGGCCAGCCTGGGCCTCCTGCACCCACAGTGAGGTGGGGTCCAGCCTGTGATGGGGAGGAAGGAAGCCCCAGGCAGACAGGCCCATGGTCACAAGGCCCCCTCCACAGGCCAGACTGGCAGCCTTGAAACGGCCAGACGACGTCCCACTCAGCCTCTCTCCCAGCAAGCGGGCGTGTGCCTCCCCGTCGGCCCAGGTGGAGGGCGGCCCTGTGGCAGGCTCCGATGGCAGCCAGGTGAGCTGAGGTGGCAAGGAGCAGGTGGCAGATGAGCCGGGGCTGGGCAGCCGTGACCCTCCTCTCCCCCTACAGCCTGCTGTGAAGCTGGAGCCCCTGCACTTCTTGCAGTGCCACAGCAAGAACAACAGCCCCCAGGACCTCGAGACCCAGCTGTGGGCCTGTGCCTTCGAGCCGGCCTGGGAGGAGGGTACATGGTGGCGGGCGGGCGGGGCAAGGGCCGCTGGAAATGGGGCCGCCTGGATGGATGGGGGATCAGGAGACAGAGCTTAAAAGGCGCCATTAAGGCTGGGAGGAGGAGGCTGCAGGGAGGACCTGGATGGGAAATGTCTCTGTTCATCTGACCTCTCAAAACCGGGTACTCAGGGGCCACATCCCAGACTGTGGCCACGTGCGGCGGGGAGGCTGTGTGCGTAATTGACTGCCAGACGGGCATCGTGCTCCACAAGTACAAGGCACCTGGCGAGGTGAGTGCAGGGCCCTGTCCCTGCTGGGCAGGGGTGCCAGACTGACTCCTGAATAGCAGCATGGGGATGGATGCAGGCTCGGCCCCCTGCCCCGCGGCCTTTCTCTTTCATGCTGGGGCTCCCTCCCCCAGGCCCGGGCTACCCGCATGTTCACACCAATACCTCTGCCCCAGTGACTGTTTCCTCTAACCCCCGCCCAGGAGTTCTTTTCTGTGGCCTGGACCGCTCTGATGGTGGTCACACAGGCCGGCCACAAGAAGCGCTGGAGTGTGCTGGCGGCCGCAGGCCTGCGGGGCCTGGTCCGGCTGCTGCATGTGCGTGCTGGCTTCTGCTGCGGGGTCATCCGGGCCCATAAGAAGGCCATCGCCACCCTGTGCTTCAGCCCCGCCCACGAGACCCACCTCTTCAGTAAGCCCCTCCCCTTCACCCCTGGGACCCCCAAGCACCCCTGTCCTGCTGCCCCAGTAGCCTCCACGCTCCCCTCCCTGGGATGGCTGGGAGCTCGGGCGCCTGCCAGGCCCCAGTCTGCACCGCTCCGACTCTAGCTTTGGCAGGAAGCCATGTCACTTCAACCCTGGCTTTATCCACAGCCTGCTCTGTGGCCTTGGAGTTTTCCAGCAGCCTGGGCCACCACTCTGTCCCCTGTCAGTGACCTGGGGGGATGCCCCTGCCCCCGGGTGTGGCGCCCCCGGCAAGCGGGATGGATGAGCCACAGGAAGTGGCCGCTGGAGCCACCGCCTCAGGTTAGCGCGAGGAGACAGGGATTGCAGGCCCGGGAGTGTTCCTGTTTCCTAGCCTCGGCCCGCCCTCCCTGCCTCGGAGGGGCTGGCCTTGGGACCGTGGGCTCAGCCTGGGTTGCAGCCAGCAGGAGGGAGCAGGGTCACCTCAGGGCCACTTCTCCCCTGCCCCACCCCTCCTCAGCGGCCTCCTATGACAAGCGGATCATCCTCTGGGACATTGGGGTGCCCAACCAGGACTACGAATTCCAGGCCAGGTGATGCTTCGGGCAAGGCTGGGGAGTGGCCAGCTGCTGGGGCAGGGACACCTCGGTCCAGGTCTGATGCTCTGCTCCCCCTTGCCCACTGGCAGCCAGCTGCTCACACTGGACACCACCTCCATACCCCTGCGCCTCTGCCCTGTTGCCTCCTGCCCGGACGCCCGCCTGCTGGCCGGCTGCGAGGGCGGCTGCTGCTGCTGGGACGTGCGGCTGGACCAGCCCCAAAAGAGGAGGTGAGGCTGGACAGGGGGCACCTTGGAAGCCAGGCCTCTGCACAGGGTGGCTGTTGGCCCAGATGGGCTCACAGCAGCCTGGGCACACCTGGGTAACCATAAGGGTTGTTTCTAGGGGCCTCTTCGCAGAGCTGGTTTGTCCCACCTTCCTGCCAGGCTCTGGAGGAAAGGACTCTGACCCTGCCCTCACTCTGGGTTCAGCTGTGGGACTGGGCCATGATGACCTCCCTTCACCTGGGGCTTCCGCACCATGCTGTGCCCACGTGATCCAGCCCACTCCTGCCGCTCAGCAGCAGTGTGATGTCCTCTGTGCTAGCGTAATGTCCTCATCTGTAAAGAGGGGCCGATGGCTAGCAGAGGGCAGGTGAGGTGGTGTCTGGGCAGGCAGGCTTTGGAAGTGCCAGGTTGAGGCTTTGTGGCTCATCCGTCCCACCTGGAAGGCCTCTGAGACAGGGCTTGGCAAGGGGTCCCTGTCCTCTTGGGGCCCCCAGCCTACTGAGGAAGACAGATGCTCAGCAAAGGTAGCCAATCAAAATCCCACACTGTGATGCCAGCTACGAAGGACAGGGAAAAAGAGTAACGGGCAGAGGGACACTAGCGTGGGGGCCTCAGGGGACTCTGCTGAGGTGACCAGCGGCAGATGGATATCCTGGGGCTCATGCTTTCCTCCCTGCAGCCCGGCGAGGGAGTCAGCGGGCGGAGGGTGGGAAGGTGCTTGCATGGAGGAAATGGTATGTGCAAAGGTCAGTGGCAGGGGAGCTGGCTGGCCTGCTCGGCCATGTGGCCACAGCTGGGTGGACCCAGCCCAGAACGAGGTGGCTAGGGTGCCTGGGCGGGGCATGCTGGGCTTTGTCAGCTACAGTAAGCTTTGCATTTCTTTTTATTTACTTTTTAATTGAGATGGAGTCTCCCTCTTGTCACCCAGGCTGGAGTACAGTGCCTCGATCTCGACTCACTGCAACCTCCACCGCCAGGGTCCAAGTGATCCTCCTGCCTCAGCCTCCCGAGTAGCTGGGATTACAGGCGCATGCCACCACACCCGGCTAATTTTTTTTTTTTGAGATGGAGTTTCACTCTTGTTGCCCAGGCTGGAGTGCAATGACACGATCTCGGCTCACTGCAATTTCCACCCCACCGGGTTCAAGCAATTCTTCTGCCTCAGCCTCCCGAGTAGCTGGAATTACAGGTGCATGCCAATACGCCCAGCTGATTTTTGTATTTTAATAGAGATGGGGGTTTTGCCATGTTGGCCAGGCTGGTCTCGAACTCCTGACCTCAGGTGATCCACCCGCCTCAGCTTCCCAAAGTGCCAGGATTACAGGCGTGAGCCATTGCACCCAGCTGATTTTTGTCTTTTTAATAGAGACGGGGTTTCGCCATGTTGGCCAGGCTGGTCTCAAGCTCCTGACTTAAGGTGATCCACCCACCTCAGTCTCCCAAAGTGCTGGGATTACAGGTGTAAGCCACCGCCCTGGGCCAAGATTTGGATTTTTAGCCTACCTACAACAAACAACCCAGGAGGAGCTTCGACACAGCAGCTGCTATGTTGAAAGGAACAGCAGGGGCCTTGGTGGCAGAGGTGGTGGCGGTGGTAGTTAAGGGCTTATCTTTCTCACCAGCAGCCCCTGGGCTGCCTCCTCCCCTCCCTGCCCATATGTCTGGTCCCTGTGTCTAAGATGCTGCTTCTCATACCCTCTGCCCAACTGGCTCAGGCCTGGCCCATGGTTAGCTGCTGGGCCACTCTCCTGGCTCTAGGCTAGCCTCCGAGAGTCAGGTAGCTGCCGGGACACTTCAAGCAGACACTCCCACGCACTCTCAGCTCTGAAACATTCAGCAGCCATTCCCCTGTCTTTAGAGTCAGAGCAGATGCCCCCAACAGCCCCCTGGGCCATGGCCTGGAAACACCTGCCCTACTTGGCTGCCAGGAGGCCTCTGCTCATCTCACACTCGGTCCCAGAGGCACCGGCTCGCTTTTCTGACCACCTGATCTAGCCCTGTCCTGGAAGAGCCACCCCTCATGCCTCTAGGTCACTACTGTGACTCGGGACACTCAGGTGCTGGCTCCCCCTTCCAGGACAAACTGAACCTTCCTGGGGCCAAGAATATCTCTTTGGTGCCATCTTCTGTGCAGCTTTCACACAGGGCAGGGTCCCCAGCAGGTGCCCTGCAGATGCCTGGGTGACTGGGCAGCTCTCTATCTGCAAGGAATGGCCAACTGGCATCTCCTGCTGCCCCACAGGGTGTGTGAAGTGGAATTCATCTTCTCTGAGGGCTCCGAGGCATCTGGACGGAGAGTGGATGGGCTGGCATTTGTGAATGAGGACGTCGTGGGTGAGTGAGCCCAGCTCGCGGGACAGCCTGGCCTCCGGGCACACAGATGGACTGCTTGTCCCTGGGCTGGGCTTCTGAGGATCTCTAGTGGGAGGAGGTATCTGGGAGGGGTCACCCTGCACAGCTCTCCCTTCTCCCCCACAGCCTCCAAGGGGAGCGGCCTGGGCACCATCTGCCTGTGGAGCTGGAGGCAGACGTGGGGGAGCCGGGGCAGCCAGTCCACGGTGGCAGTGGTGGTCCTGGCGCGGCTGCAGTGGTCGCCCACCGAGTTGGCCTACTTCTCACTCAGCGCCTGCCCTGGTGAGCCTGCCCCCCCTGCCCGCCCCATCCTGCACGGCCTCCGGGAGCTCTGCCCCTACTCAGACTCCACCTCTGTCCTGGCAGATAAGGGGATTGTGCTCTGTGGGGATGAGGAGGGCAACGTGTGGCTCTACGATGTCAGCAACATCCTGAAGCAGCCACCCCCGCTGCCGACAGCCCCGCAGGCCCCCACGCAGGTACCGCCCGGCTCATCCTGCCCAGGCTTGGGCTGGCAAGGCATCAGGGGCCCTGCCTTTGGTCAGCAGGAGCCCAGCCCAGCCCTCCTCTCTCTCCCCACCAGATCCTGAAGTGGCCCCAGCCCTGGGCTCTTGGCCAGGCGGTGACCAAGACCATGGTGAACACGGTGGTGGCCAATGCCTCCTTCACCTACCTCACCGCCCTGACGGACTCCAACATCGTAGCCATCTGGGGGAGGATGTAGCCTCACGCCATTGCAAAGGACCAGGGACACAGCTAACTTATTCAGCTTTGGGCCGATGCAGGTGGGGGGGTCTTTCTATCAGTGAATATTTTTATTAAACTCTACTGTGGACAAGAAGCCTGTGGAAGTGTTCCTGCTTTGATTGACAGGCAGGCCCAGGAGCTGAGGCTTCTAGAGCAGAGACTCTTGGGAGCTCATGGGTTTGCACACTTCCCTCCGGCTCAGCACAGCCTCCGCAGCAGCCCCTGGACTCCGGATCTTTGGTCCAGAATAAATTCATCCCTGCCAACCGGAGGCCCTGAAACAGGTCATCTGCCTGCATCAAGCCTGACTGACAATCCATTTGCTTGTGAAGTCACCGCTGCTCAAGTCCACATCCAGGTCTCTTCCGCCATACTTTATTAGGAATATAAAACCTAATCTATGTACACGACACGTCGGTGTCAGGGTGAGGGCTGGCCACAAGGCGGGCCATGGCTGGGACTGGCCGCTCTCTTCGGCATGGTACCTGGAGTGGAGGCGGGCACAGGTAGGTACGGGGCTCACAGGCCGAGCAGAGCCCCCTCTGGCCCCTACTCAATTCCTTCCTGCTTGTCTTTTATGGCCACCTGGGAGAGAAGAAGGCGGCGGAGACTGAGCTAGAACGGCTGGGGCAAGGACGCTGGAAACACAGGCCCAGCATCCCCCAGCCAGGCCCTTCCTGGAAGGCAGCCATGGGCCACACTCCCCAGGACAGTGGAGCAGACGAAGGGCCCTCCCAGCTGGCCCAATCCAGCAGTTCTCTATGGCAGCCACAGAGGCTTCCTGGTGAGCAGATGACTCAGACACTGAAATCCCCCAAGCTGTGGCTCTTTCCCCTCTAAACTGTTCTAGACTCTCAGGCGCCCTGCCAGGAACAGGCGTGGGCCACCCTGGGGTGAGCTGCCTCCCAGAGGCCTGGAAGGACCAGGCCTTGCCGACCACCGACAAGGGACATAGAAGAGCACCCCCAAAAGGACAGCAGGTCCCCGCCCCGATCTGACCCACAGCACCCGAGGGACCCTGCAGTGCTACGGAAGTCCCGACGGGAGCCACAGGCCTGGACTCCACAACCCCTCGAGCCTGTGGTGGAAGTCCCTGCTCTTCCATCACTGCCACCTCTCCCCCAGGACCTCCGAAGAAACAGGCCAGGGCTGTCCCAGGCCTGGGCACACGGGCCAGTGTCCAGCCCATCCCATCTGCCCCTCCAGGCCCCGCCCTCACCCGGAAGCGCTCCTCCAACAGGGACAGCTCGCTGATGAGGTCGGTGATAGCGTTGGTGAAGGCTTCCTGGGGGCTGTAGTCCGGCGTGGTCTGCACTCGGATGATGATCTTGTGCTCCAAGGGGTGGGGGACTTTGTAGCCAGCAAATAGCACCTGCGGGTCCTTTAGGAGTTGTCTGAGGTCCAGGGACAGACAGTGTGAGGGTCTAGCCTCGTGCCCTTGGGGCTCAGGCCCAAGCTGGGTAGCAGCCAGCTCAGAGCAGAAGAACAGACTTTCTAGCCAAAAATCCCCCCCAACTTTTTTCCCCAAAAGTCTTCAAGGAAAGTAACACTTTTAGGAAGATACCTCATGTGGGGACACCCTACCCCCGCCACACACACGGTCCCCGACACCCTCCACATCCATAAAGTTGAAGGACCTGAGCTGGAAACGGATTCCAGCAACCTCTTCCCACCGGGCACCGCAGTGCTGGCAAAGAGATCTCCCAGGCAGGGAATGTCCAGCCAGTGTTCAGTGACTTCGAACCAAAAAGCCCGCAAAGAGCATCCACGCAGCAAATAAAGGCAGCAGGAGAGGAGGGCCAGCTCCCAGCAGTGAGTGGAATGCAAATGGAACTCCACCCTCCGAGCAGCACAGCTGCCAGCGGCTGGCCACACACACTGGGCCCTGTGCCATGGGGCTGCGTCACGTACTGTGCCCTGGGCACGCAGGGGTCTCCTCTAGAGCGGCTCAGAGTGGTGTGAGCACCACGAGGGGAACCCGTGCATAGGTGGCAACACTAGGCTCAACAGCAGGGGAGCAGCAGGGCCCCAGGAGAGCTTGGGTGCCCCACTGGCTGGGCTCCGGGCAGGAGTCCTCCATCCCCATGCCCGACCACACCAGGAGACTGGGCAGACCCCACTCACAGATGGGGAAAGGCCTGGCTTCGCTGGTGGCACCAGAGGGAAGAGCCAAGTCTACAGTAAAATGACAAGTCCCTGGGCCAGAATGGCAGACACATCCCTGACCAACCACCTGGCTAGGACCTCATTGGTATAAACAAACACCCACCAACCAATGCAGTGCGCCCATGAGGGGCACTGGATAGCCACAGAACTCTCCTACTTCTCTTGTTAAACAGAAGTTCTAGTCTCTGCCACATACATTTTAGAAGCCCAGGTGGCACTGAGGTCACAAACGGGTGGCATGAGGGGAGCTAATCTTGACTGCTTTTCAATGCCCCTCAGCATGAATAACACACAGGCCTACTGTGCTGGAATCTGCTGCTCGTTCATTTACAGAACGTGCACTTAATGGTGAATGTAAGGCCAGGCGCAGTAGCTCACGTCTGTAATCCCAGCACTTTGGGAAGCCGGCGGGGGATCACCTGAGGTCAGGAGTTCGAGACCAGCCTGGCCAACAGAGTGAATCCCTGACTCTACTAAAAATACAAAAATTAGCCGGGCATCGTGGCGTGTGCCTGTAGTCCCAGCTACTAGGAAGGCTGAAGCAGGAGAATCACTTGAACCCAGGAGGCGGAGGTTGCAGTGAGCAAGATCGCGCCATTGTACTCCAGCCTGGGCAACAAAGAGAGAAAACTCCATCTCAAAAAAAAAAAAAAAAAAAAAAAAAAACAGTGAATGTAAACGCACGTGTTCATTTACAGAATAAGCCACTACAGAAGCATGGCTTATGTGAACACATGGAGGTCGGTGTCATTTTGATAAAAAGGTACCAAGATTATAAAATGCCCAGAGCAAGCCCCCAGAAGGACTTCCTGTAACTCAGAGAGACTGAGGAAGATCTTGGAACTTGCGCTTTGCCCAGAGGGGCCCATTAAACGCAGCCCCTGAGAGCCTATGACAGGAAACTTACGATTTAATGATGTTTCCCAGTGTGTGGTCTTCTTTGTTGATGGTGAATAAACAGGCATTGGGTACCTTGGTGTCCTTGTTAATGGTGATCCTAGGAAGACACAGAGGCCACAGATGAGGGGCAGGGGCTCCCCTCCTCCTGGCCAGGTGTGGTGGCTCGTGCCTGTAATCCCAACACTTTAGGAGGCTGAGGTGGATGGATGACCTGAGGTCAGAAGTTCAAGACCAGCCTGCCCAACATGGCAAAACCCTGTCTGTACTAAAAAAAAAAAAAATTATCTGAGTGTGGTGATCCATGTCTGTAGTCCTAGTTACTTGGGAGACTGAGGCAGGAGAATCACTTGAACCTGGGAGGTGGAGTTGCAGTGAGCCGAGATCATGCCACTGCACTCCAGCCTGGGCAACAGAGTGGAACTCTGTATCAAAAATATAAAAATAAACAGGAAAAATAAGCTCTGCCTCCTCCTGGAGGCCTTTCTCAATCTCTTCATCCCATACAGGCCTCGCCAACCCGGTCCCCTACTTCCTGCTACCCCAGGACTATGGAACCTTGGCCTTTTCTGAATTCCTTTTTTTTTTTTCGGTAGAGATGGGGTTTTGCTTTGTTGTCCTGGCTGGTCTTGAACTCCTCACCTCAAATGATCCCTCCTGCTGCCCAGGCTGGAGTGCAATGGTGTGATCATAGCTCATTGCAGCCTCCAACGCCTCGGCTAAAGTGATCCTCCCGCCTTAGCCTCCTGAGTAGCTGGGACCACAGGTGCACGTCATCATGCCTGGCCTGTTCCTTTTTTCTTATGCCAACATAATGAAGCAACCAAAAGGTGAAGAAGGGAGGCCCTGAAGTTACACGGTGAGGCTGGTCCTGACCCTGTGAGTTCCGAAAGCAACCATCCCCCTGGCTGGACTGTGTAGTCCTTCCATCCATTCCCCAGAACAAGTCATGCTCTGGCATTTACTATGATTTTAGTGAACGCTTAGATGGACAAAGACAGGAAACTTCATTGGATTTTCCAAGACAAGTGGTTTTCAAAGTGCAGCTCCCAGATAGGCAGCATCAGAATCCCCTGGGAACTTGTTAGAGTCTCCGACCTCCCACTTACTGGACCCAGAACTCTGGAGGTGGGGCGCAGGGATCTATGGTTTAAGAAGCCCTTCAGGTGATTCTAATGCACACTCAATTTGAGGGCAACTAGGCTGACAGTAAAATCTCACACAGGTGAGAAGTATCAAGTTGAATATCCTTTTTTCTAAGGTGGTTTCTCCAGGTTGACACCACACACATTTTAGGGTGCATAATTCTTTCTTGTGGGGTGCTGTCTTGTGGACATTGTAGGACATCAGCAGCATCCCTGACGTCTATCCAGTAGATTCCAGTCATAACCCCCTTTGACAACGAATAATGTTCCCAGTTATTGCCACATGTCCCTTGTGGGGCCAAATGGACCCCAGTTGAGAGTCTGCTCTAAAGGAGGCCGAAGTGGCTGGCAAGGGCCAGACCAAGACCTCTGCACGCCAACCTGGGAACAATAAGAGCCAATGGTTATGAGGTCTTCCAGGTGCTGAGCTTTGGACCAAGAGCTTTACACAAATTACCTCATCCAATTCTTTTTATTTTGAGACAGGATTGCGCTCAGTCACCCAGGCTGGAGTGCATTGATGCGATCACAGCTCACTGCAGCCTGTAACTCCTGTGCTCAAGCAATCCTCCCACCTGAGCCTCCCAAAGTGCTGGGATTAAAAGCGTGAACCAGCGCACCTGGCCAGATCCCTTTTTTGTTTTTTGAAACGGAGTTTCGCTCTTGTTGCTCAGGCTGGAGTGCAATGGCGTGATCTCCGCTCACCTCAACCTCCACTTCCCAGGTTCAAGTGATTCTCCTGCCTCAGCCTTCTGAGTAGCTGGGATTACAGGCATCTGCCACCACGCCCGGCTAATTTTGGATTTTTAGTAGAAACGGGGTTTCTCCATGTTGGTCAGGCTGGTATTGAACTCCTGACCTCAGGTGATCCGCCCGCCTCGGGCTCCCAAAGTGCTGGGATTACAGACGTGAGCCACCGCACCCGGCCTGAATCCCATGTTTAAGTACAGTAATAAACTCATCTTCCAGATGAGGAAACAGGGCCTCCGACAGGTCACGCCACTCGCCCACAGATACAGAGTAGCTAAGTCCCCACTTAGCCGAACCCAAGCTCTCTCCCCTGGACTCCTTCAACCTGCAGGCAGCGAGGAGCCACTGCGGCTTTTACGCAGGCCGCTGACAGATCGGAGGGGATGGAGGATGGAGATGGCGGGCAAGAGACAAGAGAGGAAGCTGCCAGATCCCAGAGAAAAAGGGCTATGGAGAACCAGAC